>NC_142468.1:98315378-98618409 GCF_049115385.1 Moschus berezovskii
GCTTTCTTCACAGTCCAACTCTCACATCCATACATGACCACGGGAAAAACCATAGCCTTGACTATACAGACCTTTGTTGACAAAGTAATGTTTCTGCTTTTTAATATGCTTTTTAAAGGTCATAACTTTCCTTCCAAGGAGTAAGTGTGTTTTAATTTCATGGCTGCAATCAGCATCTGCAGTGATTTTGGAAGGCAGCTATGCTCACCACTATACCACCAACACTGCAGTGATTTTGGAGCCCAAAAAAATAAAGTCTGACACTGGGTTTCTAAAAAGACAGTGATTTTAAAGCCAAAAATAAATTTTTGATAGATTTGACAGCATAAGAACTAAAGACAGCATCATTTAAAAAATAAATGGTAGTATGTTAGAATAAAACATACTAACAAATATAAAAGCTGAATTACCAAATAATATATCAAAATAATTCTAGCAAGTAAAAATAAAACTAATCTAATGGAAAAAATGGTCAAAGGATAGGAATATACATATGACCAAGGTTGAATGAAAGACTGCCATTATACAGAGAAAAAAATTGCTCAAAAGCACTAGGGATCAGTAAAATGCTTTAGATAAAGTACATTTGGATTGCTAAAATAAAAAAGGCTGATAATTCTCAATTTTTAGAAGATGCAAACAGCACCTTCTCACTCCCTGTTGGTTGAAGTATAACTGTTTATACCACTTGAATAGAAAGTTGTCACTTTATCAAAAAAATATTAAATGCACCTTGTTTTGCAATCAGCCATTTTAGTTTCAGAAATTCCATTAAAATAGTCATGTCTCCATACATACAAAATTCAATCTACAAAGCTATATAAAAACAACACTCTAGGATAGCACAGTAATAAAAACAAATATTTATTAATGGAAAAATAGTTAATAATAGAATATTTCAGAGTACTACATAGACATTATAAAGAATAAATTGGACCACTTCCCAGGTGGCACAGTGGTAAAGAATCCACCTACAATGCAGGAGACAAAGGAGACCAGATTTGATCCCTGGATTGGGAAGATCTTCTGGAGAGGGAATGGCAACCCACTCCAGTATTCTTGCCTAGAAAATCCCATGGACAGAGGAGCCTGGAGGGCTACAGTGCTTGAGTTGGCAAAGAGTCAGACATGAAAGAAGTCTTTGGAACAAGGAGAACTATTTGTATTTTTCTCACTTTTAGGTGAAGACTAACACACTGGAACTAACATTTTATTGACACGAGGAAGAACCTTGAAAAATTGATAATGCTTCTCACTTAATTTATATGTTGCAATTAGGATTCTTAGTATATCCATAATTCGTCTCAGCCACATCAGTCAATGAAGCACTTCTTCCTTGTCCTTTTCTTTATGCATCTTCTCCCCTTCGCCTTCCCCTCATTTTCCTCATCTCTTACTGCTCTCTGACTCTCCTTCCAGATGACTCTAGATTTGCTCTCATGACTGCTCCCCCACTCTGTCCCCGCTTCTTCCCACCAGAGATACCGCACAGGTGCAGCCCCGTCTGTCCCAGTGTGCCCCTCTCACGATGCAGTAGTACACAGCGGCGTCTCTCAGGGTGACCTGGGGCAGGACCAAGGTGCTGGACTTTCTGTCTGAAGCAATGGTCAGAGAGGCCATGCTGCTGTTCACTGTGTCTCGTAAGCCATGAATGACATACTCTGGACTCTGACTGGGATTTTGCCGATACCAATGTATATATTCATTTCCACCAATGGTAGAGTGGTTACAAGGCAGGTTTATATCTTCTCCTTCAGGACAATCCATGGAGCTGGGCTGCGTGGTCTTAGCATCAAACACATTCCCTGGTGGGTTAAGAAATCAAATTAACTCCAGAGCACAAATCATTGTAATTCTATGGAATCAAAGGCATAAGCCTTCTGTAACTGTCTGGCCCTAACCCCTACTCCAGTGTTTCTACTTATGTCCTGTAAAAATATTGTTGATGTTCATTATTGGACTGCAAGGAAATCAAACCAGTTATCTTGAAGGAAATGAACCCTAAATATTCATTGGACAGACTGATGCTGAAACTGAAGCTCCAACACTTTGTCCACCTGATGAGAAGAGCTGCCTCATTGGAAAATACCCTGATTCTGGGAAAGATTGAAGGCAAAAGGAGAAGGGGGCATCAGAGGATGAGATGGTTAAACAGCATCACCGTCTCAATGGACATGAATTTGAGCATACTCCAGGAGACAGTAGAGGACAGAGGACCGTGGCATACTGATGTCCATTTGGTCGTAAAAAGTTGGATACAACTTAGCAACTGGACAACAACAACAAAATTATAGAGACCAAAGATATGTGGCAAGAATCAGAGATTCCATAGGCTTTGTTCCATGGGTCCTTGGCTTAATAAGCCCAGAGAATTCTTATAACCTGCTTGCTACTAAGGACTCATCTGGTATCGTGGCTATGATTTAAACTGTAGTGTAGAAGACTGGCCTTTTTAGCAAACCCACAGATCATTTCTCAGTTCCATCGCTATAATGCTGAATAAAGCACAGGGAGAGGAATAGAGAGTAAGTGACTCTTTGTGGCCCTTTGCCCTCAAAGTCATCCCTTGCAGACACACAACACTTACCCAAGGTCAGGAACACAGTTACTCCAGTCACCAGCCTCATACTTCAGGGACAAGCTAGGACCATGGGCTCAGAACTCAGACTTGTGTCTGATCCTTGACTTGAGGAGGTTCCAGAGAACAGAGGCAACAGCTGTCAGTAAAAACTTGCAACCAGTGCAGAGACTGCTGTGTTGTTGCCAGGACCTTCTCAGCCAATGATCAAACAGCTCCTTATCTATGTCTTCCTCCCCGGTTTTAGTCATGTCCCCAAAAAATGGTGAAACATCTCCAGTCACAGTGAAACCCTCTATGAATTTTAAAGCCTGACTCAAGAAAAGGAACACCGATCACAATGATGTGTCAATGCACAAACATTGGTCTTTCATTTGTTTCTTAAGAAACTGGCTGATGCTCCATGAAGCTTGAGGAACACAATGATTAATCCCAGAAAAATGTACTGAGCTCTGTGTTGTAAAATTATGAAAATTTCCATCCACATTCTAGAAAATTAATGGGAGATTCAAAAGTAGGCAGTGATGTGCTCTGGGAGACAGGAAAAGTTAATAACATTGAGACTAATACCTACACGTTCTTGATAAACTAACTGATTGACATAGATGGTGTTCATCTCCTTCTTGAACAGTGGTCCTTAATCCTCACGCTCCCTATGCCTATGCTATGGATGCTGTGCAGCAAGGATGCTAACACAGAGGAATAGACAGAAATGAAGGAAAACAACGTGAAGGTGGGGTGGATGTGGGTGTGAGTGGTAGAAAAAGTTGGAGGAGGGGATAAAGGTTATCAGGAATAGAAAAGGGAAGGCATAATCGGATCAGGGAAATGGGAAAGTGTGTTAGGAAGGTACTTGGAAAGGGCTTAGGCTAGTGGGCTAACCTGAATCCTTGACCACACACATTCAGCAAGGGATAATAAAGCACAAGTTGTCTAAATAAGGTGAAAGTATGTCATTTTTCCTTTTGGGGGGCACATCAATGAAACATAAATTTCCGTTCCCTTCGCCCAGAAAGAAACACTGCTTTCAGATGAATCAGCCCCCTCTTGTGACTGAATAGAGGAACTGCAGATCTAAATCCGGACCAAAAGTCAGCAAGCAACTTTTTGAAAAACCCTAAAGTTTGCAGGTAAATGGGCTTCCCAGGTGACGTAGTGGTAAAGAACTCACCTACCAATGCAGGAGACTTAAGAGACCCAGGTTCAATCACCGGATCAGGAAGATCCCCTGGAGAAGGGTCCATGGCAACCCAATATTCTGCCTGGAAAATTCATTGGAAAGAGGAGCCTGGTTGGCTACAGTCCATGACTCGCAGAGTCAGACACGACTGAAGCATCTTAACACACAGTACACACATCTTACTTGTATTACCTCTGTACTCATCTGTATTTTCTTGGTCCTAAACACTCCATCTTTCCTTTTCTCCTTTGCTTTTCGCCTCTCTTCTTTTCACAGCTATTTGTAAGGCCTCCTCAGACAGCCATTTCGCTCTTTTGCATTTCTTTTCCATGGGGATGGTCTTGGTCCCTGTCTCCTGTACAATGTCACGAACCTCCATCCAGAGTTCATCAGGCACTCTATCTATCAGATCTAGTCCCTTAAATCTATTTCTCACTTCCACTGTATAATCATAAGGGATTTGACTGAGGTTATATCTGAATGGTCTAGTGGTTTCCCCTACTTTCTTCAATTTAAGTCTGAATTTCGCAATAAGGAGTTCATGATCTGAGCCACAGTCAGCTCCTGGTCTTGTTTTCGCTAACTGTATACAGCTTCTCCATCTTTGGTTGCAAAGAATATAATCAATCTGATTTCGGTGTTGACCATCTGGTGATGTCCATGTGTAGAGTCTTCTCTTGTGTTGTTGGAAGAGGGTGTTTGCTATGACCAGTGCATTCTCTTGACAAAACTCTATTAGCCTTTGCCCTGCTTCATTCCGTGCTCCAAGGCCAAATTTGCCTGTTACTCCAGGTGTTTCTTGACTTCCTACTTTAGCATTCCAGTCCCCTATAATGAAAAGGACATCTTTTTTGGGTGTTAGTTCTAAAAGGTCTTGTAGGTCTTCATAGAACCGATTAACTTCGGCTTCTTCAGCATTACTGGTTGGGGCATAGGCCTGGATTACTGTAATATTGAATGGTTTGCCTTGGAAACGAACAGAAATCATTCTGTCATTTTTAAGATTGCATCCAAGTACTGCATTTCGGACTCTCTTGTTGACCATGATGGCTACTCCATTTCTTCTAAGGCATTCCTGCCCACAGTAGTAGATATAATGGTCATCCGAGTTAAATTCACCCATTCCAGTCCATTTTAATTCACTGATTCCTAGAATGTCAACGTTCACTCTTGCCATCTCCTGTTTGACCACTTCCAATTTGCCTTGATTCATGGACCTAACATTCCAGGTTCCTATGCAATACTGCTCTTTACAGCACCGGACCTTGCTTCTAACACTGGTCACATCCACCACTGGGTATTGGTTTTGCTTTTGCTCCATCCCTTTATTCCTTCTATAGTTATTTCTCCACTGAGCTCCAGTAGCATACTGGGCACCTACCGACCTGGGGAATTCCTCATTCAGTATCCTATCATTTTGCCCTTTGTTACTGTTCATGGGGTTCTCAAGGCAAGTATACTGAAGTGGTTTGCCATTCCCTTCTCCAGTGGACCACATTCGGCCGTGGTCCATGTGATCAGATCGGCTAGTTTCCTGTGATTATGATTTCAGTGTGACTGCCCTCTGATGCCCCCTGGCAATACCTACCGTCTTATTTGGGTTTCTCTTACCTTGGTCGTGGAAAATCTCTTCACAGCCACTCCAGCAAAGTGCAGCCGCTGTACCTTACCTTGGACGAGGGGTATCTCCTCAAGGCCGCCCCTCCTGACCTTGAACGCAGAGTAGCTCCTCTCGGCCCTTCTGCGCCCGCGCAGCCACCGCCTGTTGGACGTGGGGTAGCTCCTCTCGGCCGCCGGCCCTGGCCTCAGGCGTGGGGTAGCTCCTCACGGCCGCACTTCTTTGCGTGGTTCGTTGTGCCGGGGCCGGCGTCTCTCGCGTCGCGTCTGCAGAGTTCCAAAGAGTAGCAAGGAGAGATAAGAAAGACTTCCTCAGTGATCAATGCAAAGAAATAGAGAAAAACAACAAAATGGGAAAGACAACAGACCTCTTCAAGAAAATTAGAGATTCCAAGGGAACATTTCATGCAAAGATGGGCTCGATAAAGGACAGAAATGGTATGGACCTAACAGAAGCAGAAGATATTAAGAAGAGGTGGCAGGAATACACAGAAGAACTGTACAAAAAAGATCTTCATGACCAAGATAGTCACGATAACGTGATCACTGACCTAGAGTCAGACATCTTGGAATGTGAAGTCAAGTGGGCCTTAGAAAGCATCACTACAAACAAAGCTAGTGGAGGTGATGGAATTCCAGTTGAGCTATTTCAAGTCTTGAAAGATGATGCTGTGAAAGTGCTGCACTCAGCAGATTTGGAAAACTCAGCAGTGGCCACAGGACTGGAAGAGGTCAGTCTTCATTCCAATCCCAAAGAAAGGCAATGCCAAAGAATGCTCTAACTACCGCACAATTGCACTCATCTCACACGCTAGTAAAGTCATGCTCAAAATTCTCCAAGCCAGGCTTCAGCAGTATGTAAACCGTGAACTCCCAGATGTTCAAGCAGGTTTTAGAAAAGGCAGAGGCACCAGAGATCAAATTGCCAACATCCGCTGGATCATGGAGAAAGCAAGAGAGTTTCAGAAAAACATCTATTTCTGCTTCATTGACTATGCCAAAGCCTTTGACTGTATGGATCACAATAAACTGTGGAAAATTCTGAAAGAGATGGGAATCCCAGACCACCTGACCTGCCTCTTGAGAAACCTGTATGCAGGTCAGGAAGCAACAGTTAGAACTGGACATGGAACAACAGACTGGTTCCAAATAGGAAAAGGTGTACGTCAAGGTTGTATATTGTCACCTTGCTTATTTAACTTATATGCAGAGTACATCATGAGGAACGCTGGGCTGGAAGAAGCACAAGCTGGAATCAAGATTGCTGGGAGAAATATCAATAACCTCAGATATGCAGATGACACTACCCTTATGGCAGAAAGTGAAGAGGAACTCAAAAGCCTCTTGATGAAAGTGAAAGAGGAGAGTGAAAAGGTTGGCTTGAAGCTCAACATTCAGAAAACAAAGATCATGGCATCTGGTCCCATCACTTCATGGGAAATAGATGGGAAAACAGTGGAAACAGTGTCAGACTTCATTTTTTTGGGCTCCAAAATCACTGCAGATGCTGGTTGCAGCCATGAAATTAAAAGACGCTTGCTCCTTGGAAGGAAAGTTATGACCAACCTTGATAGTATATTAAAAAGCAGAGACATTACTTTGCCAACCAAGGTCCATCTAGTCAAGGCAATGGTTTTTCCCGTGGTCATGTATGGATGTGAGAGTTGGACTGTGAAGAAGGCTGATCGCCGAAGAATCGATGCTTTTGAACTGTGGTGTTGGAGAAGACTCTTGAGAGTCCCTTATACTGCAAGGAGATCCAACCAGTCCATTTTAGAGGAGATCAATCCTGGATGTTCATTGGAGGGACTGATGCTGAGGCTGAAGCTGCAATACTTTGGCCACCTCATGCGAAGAGTTGACTCACTGGAAAAGACTCTGATGCTGGGAAAGGTTGGGGGCGGAAGGAGAAGGGGACGACGGAGAATGAGATGGCTGGATGGCATCACCGACTCTGTGGACATGAGTTTGAGTGAGCTCCGGGAGTTGGTGATGGACAGGGAGGCCTGGCGTGCTGTGATTCATGGGGTCGCGGAGAGTCGGACACGACTGAGCGACTGATCTGATCTGATCTGAAACACTCCATAGAAGTGTTTTAATTATCTTTGACTGCTTTACTGCAGTCATATGATTCTCATTTATTGATCTCTTTTTCATTTGTCTCTAACCTTCCTATATTTAAATTTTACTTCAAAGGCCATGTAATTCAATGTTTATAAGAGAGCTTGGTACACAGCAGACATTCAAGAATTACTTTTATCCTGAATGAGCCAATAAATCATTATTCATGAATTTAATGAAAAAAATTATATTGAACATTTGTTTAAATTATTCTGAAAACAATCTTCCAATTTTATGGAATGCATGCCAAACAAAAGGCTCCAATAGTATAAACAGAGGGCTATTATTGCAAACAAAATGAACAATAAATTGTGAACAAAATGGACAATAAACAATAAATATAAGTCTAGGATTGAAGAAAATTCTATTGAAGACGTGGGAGCAAATGTTATGGTAATCATGCTTTGTTCATTTAACAAACATTCACAAATACTCAGTGGAAGTCTTACTGTTGTTCAGTCACCCAGTCGTGTCTGACTCTATATGACCCCACGGACTGCAGCACACCAGACTTCCCTGTCCTTCACTATCTCCAAGAGATTGCTCAAACTCATGTCTATTGTGTGGATGATGCCATCCAGTCATCTCGTCCTCTGTCACCCTCTTCTTCTCCTGGCCTCAATATTTCCCAGCATCAGAGTCTTTTCAGTGAGTTGGCTCTTCACATCAGGGGGTCAAAGGACCAGAGCTTCAACTTCAGCATCAGTCTTTTTGATGAATATTCAGAGTTGATTTCCTTTAGAATTGACTGGCTTGATATCTTTGCTGTCAAAAAAACTCTCAAAGGTCTTCTGCAGCACCACAGTTAGAAAACCTCAATTCTTCAGTTCTCAGCCTTCTTTAGCATTTAACTCTCACACCCATACATGACTACTGGAAAACCATAGCTTTGACTCTATGGACCTTTGTTGACAAAGTGACGTCTCTGCTTTTTAATATGCTGTCTAGGTTTGTCATAGCTTTCCTTCCAAGAAAGGAGCATCTTTTAATATCATGGCTGCAATCATCTTCCACAGTGATTTTGGAGCCCAAGAGAATAAAATCTGTGACTGCTGACACTTTTCCTATCTATTTGCCATGAAGTGATGGGATCAGATGCCATGACCTTAGTTTTTTGAATGTTGAGTTTTAAGTCAGTTTGTCACTTCCTCCTTCACCCTCATCAAGAGGTTCTTAGTTCCTCTTCTCTTTCTGCCCTTAGAGTGGCATCATCTGCATATTTGAGGTTGTTGGTATTTCTCCTGGCTATCTTGATTCCAGCTTGTGATTCATCCAACCCAGCATTTCACATGATGTGTGATGTACTCTACACACAATGTAAATAAGCAGAGTGACAGTGTACAGCCTTGATGTATTCCCTTCCCAATTTTGAACCAGTTGTTCCATGTCCAGTTCTAACTGTTGCTTCCTGCCCTGCATGCAGGTTTCACATGAGGCAGGTAAGGTGTACTAGTATCCTATCTATTTAAGAATCTTCCAGTTTGTTGTGATCCAGACATTCAAAGGCTTTAGTGTAGTCAGTGAAGCAGAGGTAGATGCTTTTCTGGAATTCCCTTATTTTTTCTATGTTCCAGTAATGCTGGCAATTTGATTTCTGGCTCCTCTGCCTTTTCTAAATCCAACTTATACATTTGGAATTTCTCGGTTCACATACTGGTTAAGCCTACTTGAAGGATTTTGTGCATTACCTTGCTAATCTATGAAAAGAGTGCAATTGTACGATAGTTTGAACATTCTTTGGTATTGCCTTTCTTTAGTATTGGAATGAAAACTGACCTTTTCTACCCCTGTGACCATTACTGAGTTTTCAAAATTTGCTGGCAGAATGAGTACAGCACTTTAACAGTATCATCATTTAGGATTTTAAAAGGTCAGCTGAATTCCATCATCTGCACTAGCTTTGTTCGTAATAATGCTTCCTAAGGTCCACCAGACTTCACACTCCAGGATGCCTGGCTCTAGGTGAGTGACCATCGTGGATATCTGGGTCATTAAGACCTTTTTTGTACAGTTTTTCTGTGTATTCTTGCCACCTCTTCTTAATCTCTTTTGCTTCTGTTAGATTCTTGCCATTTCTGTCCGATTCTTGCCATTTCTGTCCTTTTTTGTGCCCATCTTTGCATGAACTGTTCCCTTGGTATCTCTAATTTTCTTTTTTCGTTGTTGCTATGAACTTGTAATTGTAATATGGAAATTACTATTGAATATTCAATTCTTAAAATACATATAAAAACATGAAGCAAAACAAAGAAATTGTGCTTTAAAAATCCATTTTCTTAACATTTTTTATCTTCTTTTTTTTTTTCCTTTTTTTCTTTTTTTCTTTTTCTTTTTTAAATTTTAATTGGAGGCTAATTACTTTACAATATTGTATGGTTTTGCCATGTATTGACATGAATCTGCCCCAGGTGTACATGTGTTCCCTGTCTTGAACTCCCCTCCCACCTCCCTCCCCATATCATCCCTCTGGGTCATCCCAGTGCACCAGCCCCAAGCACCCTGTATCATGCATCAAACCTGGACTGGAGATTCATTTCACATATGATAATATACATGTTTCAATGCCATTCTCCCAAATCATCCCACCCTTGCCCTCTCCCAAAGGGTCCAAAAGACTGTTCTATACATCTGTGTCTCTTTTGCTGTCTGTCATACAAGGTTATCGTTACCATCTTTCTAAATTCCATATATATGCATTAGTATACTCTATTGGTGTTTTTCTTTCTGACTTACTTCACTCTGTATAATAGGTTCCAGTTTCATCCACCTCACTAGAACTGATTCAAATGTATTCTTTTTGATCGCTGAGTAATATTCCATTGTGTATATGTACCAAAGCTTTCTTATCCATTCGTCTGCTGATGGACATCTAGGTTGCTTCCATGTCCTGGCTATTATAAATAGTGCTGCGAAGAACATTGGAGTACATGTGTCTCTTTCAATTCTGGTTTCCTTGGTGTGTAAGCCCAGAAGTGGGATTGCTGGGTCACACGGCAGTTCTATTTCCAGTTTTTTAAGAAATCTCCACACTGTTCTCCATAGTGGTTGTACTAGTTTGCATTCCCACCAACAGTGTAAGAGGGTTCCCTTTTCTCCACACCCTCTCCAGCATTTATTGCTTGTAGACATTTGGATAGCAGCCATTCTGACTGGCGTGAAATGGTACCTCACTGTGGTTTTGATTTGCATCTCTCTGATTATGAGGGATGTTGAGCATCTTTTCATGTGTTTGTTAGCCATCTTTATGTCTTCTTTGGAGAAATGTCTGTTTAGTTCTTTGACCCATTTTTTGATTGGGTTGTTTATTTTTCTGGAATTGAGTTGCAAGAGTTGCTTGTATATTTTTGAGATTAATTCTTTGTCAGTTGCTTCATTTGCTATTATTTTCTCCCATTTTGAAGGCTGTCTTTTCACCTTGCTTATAGTTTCCTTTGCTGTGCAGAAGCTTTTGATTTTAATTAGGTCCCATTTGTTTATTTTTTCTTTTATTTCCAATATTCTGGGAGGTGGGTCTTGGAGGATCCTGCTGTGATTTATGTCGGAGAGTGTTTTGCCTATGTTCTCCTCTAGGAGTTTTATAGTTTCTGGTCTTACATTTAGATCTTTATTCCATTTTGAGTTTGTTTTTGTGTATGGTGTTAGGGAGTGTTCTAGTTTCATTCTTTTACAAGTGGTTGACCAGTTTTTCCAGCACCACTTGTTAAGGAGATTGTCTTTTCTCCATTGAATATTCTTGCTTCCCTTGTCAAAGATAAGGTGTCCATAGGTGCATGGATTTATCTCTGGGCTTTCTATTTTGTTCCATTGATCTATATTTCTGTCTTTGTGCCAGTGCCATACTGTCTTGATGACTATGGCTTTGTAGTAGAGCCTGAAGTCAGGCAGGTTGATTTCTCCAGTTCCATTCTTCTTTCTCAAGATTGCTTTGGCAATTCGAGGTTTTTTGTATTTCCATACAAATTGTGACATCATTTGTTCTAGCTCTGTGAAAAATACCGTTGGTAGGTTGATAGGGATTGCATTGAATCTATAGATTACTTGGGGTTGTATACTCATTTTCACTATATTGATTCTTCCGATCAGTGAACAAGGTATATTTCTCCATCTGTTTGTGTCCTCTTTGATTTCTTTCACCAGTGTTTTATAGTTTTCTATATATAGGTCTTTGATTTCTTTAGGTAGATATATTCCTAAGTATTTTATTCTTTTTGTTGCAATGGTGAACGGAATTGTTTCCTTAATTTCTCTTTCTATTTTCTCATTATTAGTGTATAGGCATGCAAGGGATTTCTGTGTGTTGATTTTATATCGTGCAACTTTACTCTATTCATTGATTAGCTCTAGTAATTTTCTGGTGGAGTCTTTAGGGTTTTCTATGTAGAGGATCATGTCATCTGCAAACAGTGAGAGTTTTACTTCTTCTTTTCCAATTGTCTTCTTTAAAAACTTTGAGAATGCTTTCCTTTTGTGACTGCCATTGCTTGTGATGAGAACTCAGGCATCATTCTTAATGATGTTTCCCAGAACACAGCATATTGGTTTCTTCTGACTATTAGCAAGAATTTCTTCCACTAAATTAGACCCTTGGATTTGTCTTCAGTGCTTACAAACTTCTGCCAAAACCACAGTGGTGAACTTGCAGAGTTCTTTATTCATCTTTATGACTTTTCACATAGCATTGCTCCTGAATAAGGAGCTTGCTTTATAGGAAGTCAAGTACAGCAGTGAGTGGAGGTTCTTGCTATAGTAAAGAGGTTATAGAATGGGTAATAAATGAGGTAGTTATAAATATCAGTTACAATCATGTGGTTATTTGCAGTAACAAAAGCTATAATAGTTATAAAATTATCTTCATTTTACATGAATATATTTATGTATACATTAACCATTTTTTAGCTTCTCTCTCTTCTTTGCCTGTCTGTGGTAAAAGAAAACATGCCACTACAATTTAATCTTACATCTCTGTGTATCTCAGTATTTAAGATACAGAATTCAATGGGAGAGTGTGATTCAGCTAGATGAGGAAAGAGCATCATCCATAAATGGATAAATTAACTCAGTATTCTCTTTGAAGGAGAGAGTTTATTTTTGTTGAATGAAAAATAATTGCATCATATTAACAGGAAGCATGTTAAAACTTAAATTGAAGGAAGTGAGGAAGACCACTAGACCATTCAGGTATAACCTAAATCAAATCCTTTATGATTATACAGTGGAAGTGAGAAATAGATTTAAGGGACTAAATCTGCTAGACAAAGTGCCTGATGAACTATGGACAGAGTTTCATGACATTGTACAGGAGACAGGGATCAAGACCATCCCCAATAAAAAGGAATGCAAGAAAGCAAAATGGCTGTTTGAGGAGGCCTTACAAATAGCGGTGAAAAGAAGAGATGCAGAAAGCAAACGAGGAAAGGAAAGATATACCTATTTGGATACAGAGTCCCAAAGAATAGCAAGGAGAGATAAGAAAGCCTTCCTCGGTGATCAGTGCAAAGAAATAGAGGAAAACAACAGAATGGGAAAGACTAGAGATCTCTTCAAGAAAATTAGAGATACCAAGGGAATATTTCATGCAAAGATGGGCTCAATAAAGGACAAATATGGTATGGACCTAACAGAAGCAGAAGATATTAAGAAGAGGTGACAAGAATACACAGAAGAACTGTACAAAAAAGATCTTCACGACCCAGATAATCACGATGGTGTGATCACTCACCTAGAACCAGACATCCTGGAATGTGAAGTCAAGTGTAGCTTAGGAAGCATCACTACAAACAAAGCTAGTGGAAGTGATGGAATTCCAATTGAGCTATTTCAAATCCTGAAAGATGATGCTGTGAAAGTGCTGCACTCAATATGTCAGCAAATTTGAAAAAATCAGCAGTGGCCACAGGACAGCAAAAGGTCAGTTTTCATTCCAATGCCAAAGAATGCTCAAACTACCATACAATTGCACTCATCTCAAACGCTAGTAAAGTAATGTTCAAAATTCTCCAAGCCAGGCTTCAGCAATATCTGAACCATGAACTTCCAGATGTTCAAGCTGGATTTAGAAAAGGCAGAGGAAGCAGAGATCAAATTGCCAACATCTGCTGGATCACCGAAAAATCAAGAGAGTTCCAGAAAAACATCTATTTCAGCTTTATTGACTATGCCAAAGTCTTTGACTGTGTGGATCACAATAAACTGTGGAAAATTCTAAAAGAGATGGAAATACCAGACCACCTGACCTGCCTCTTGAGAAATCTGTATGCAGGTCAGGAAGCAATAGTTAGAACTGGACATGGAACAACAGAATGGTTCCAAACAGGAAAAGGAGTACATCAAGGCTATATATTATCACCCTGCTTATTTAAGTTATACACAGAGTATATCATGAGAAATGCTGGGCTGAAATAAGCACAAGCTGAAATCAAGATTGCTGGGAGAAATATCAATAACCTCAGATATGCAGATGACACCACCATTATGGAAGAAAGTGAAGAAGAACTAAAGAGCCTCTTGATGAATGTGAAAGATGAGAGTGAAAAAGTTGGCTTAAAGCTCAACATTCAGAAAACTAAGATCATGGCATCCAGTCCCATCATTTCATGGCAACTAGATGGGGAAACAGTGGAAACAGTGGCTAACTTTATTTTTCTGGGCTCCAAAATCACTGCAGATGGTGATTGCAGCCATGAAATAAAAAGACGTTACTCCTTGGAAAGAAAGTTATGACCAACCTAGACAGCATATTAAAAGGCAGAGATATTACTTTGCCCACAAAGGTCCTTCTAGTCAAGGCTATGGTTTTTCAAGTAGTCATGTATGGATGTGAGAGTTGGACGATAAAGAAAGCTGAGTGCCAAAGAACTGATGCTTTTGCTGTGGTGTTGGAGAAGACTCTTGAGAGTCCCTTGGATTGCAAGGAGATCCAACCAGCTCATCCTAAAGGAGATCAGTCCTGGGTGTTCATTGGAAGGACTGATGTTGAAGCTGAAACTCCAATACTTTGGCCACCTGATGTGAAGAGCTGACTCATTTGAAAAGACCCTGATGCTGGGAAATATTGAGGGCAGGAGGAGATGGGGACAACAGAGGATGAGATGGTCAGATGGCATCACCAACGCAATGGACATGAGTTTGGGTAAACTCCGGGAGTTGGTGATGAACAGGGAGGCCTGGTGTGCTGCAGTTTATGGGGTCTTAAAGAGTCGGACACAACTGAGAGACTGAACTGAACTGAACAGGAAGCATAATTTTCCTGTTATCCTTATCAAAAAGTACTTTTCTTCAAAGAGGTAATGATGAATTCTTAGTAAATAAGGAGTGAAGTTAACTAGTTAAGCTATTACAGTGGCTTTGTTCTGTCTCAACATAACTATCTAGAAATCTGTTTCCCAGAATCTGTATTGTTCTCGTTTATGGTTGGCCATGAAAGAGGTGTGCATAAGATTAGGAAGGTACTTGTGATGAGGTAGCCTTGGTTCTATGTTCCACAGGTTGGTACAGGGCTCCAGGGACTTTGGCAGCTCATAATGTTCCTGCTGATCAGGTCGTTCAATTTATTGTTGACTCACAACTGGACCTTCCACCAGATCTGTTACTCATTTTATCTTTGTCTTTGACCAAGTATGCTTGTAGTATGATGGCAAATGACATCCACTTCCCCTGAAGTTCACCCAGTACTGTCAGCCTAAAGGAGGTAAGAGAAAAAGACAAGTTTCAGTGTACCTTGTGGGTTCCATTGTCCTCATGTTATTTCCATATATGTCAGTTTGTCCATGCTTTTGTCCACATCCAACTTTCCTTAACAAATGTTACTCTGGTTGACTTTCAGTGAATTCAGACACAACAACAAATACAAATGTAACAGTTTTTATCTGTATTTAGTGTTGGAATAAAAATGGAACAGACTCTTCCCCGGCTCTAGCCTCTGCCTGTGAATAATCCTTATCAGTTCAGTTGCTCAGTGGTGTCTGACTCTTTGTGACCCCATGGACTGCAGCACACCAGGCCTCCCTGTCCATCACCAACTCCCAGAGCTTGCTCACACTCATGTCCATCAAGTCGGTGATACCATTCAACCATCTCTTCCTCTGTCATCCCCTTCTCCTGTCTTCAATCTTTCCCAGTACCAGGGTCTTTTCCAATGAGTCAGTTCTTCACATCAGGTGGCCAAAGTATTGGAGTTTCAGCTCCAGAATCAGTCCTTCCAGTGAATATTCAGGACTGATTTCCTTTAGGATTGACTGGTTTCATCTCCTTTCAGTCCAAGGGACTCTCCCCAGGTCTCCTGCATTGCAGGCAGATTCTTTACCAGCTGAGCCACAAGAGAAGTCGAATAATCCTTATAACTAAACTCTTACTCTACATCACTGGTAGTTCTCCTTCTCTGAATATGCCCTGACATGATGTCTAAGAAGAAAGGGCTGTATGATAAGTTGCTTCAGTTATGTCCTACTCTTTGTGACCCTATTGTAGCCCACCGAGCTCCTCTGTCCAAGAGATTCTCCAGGCAAGAATACTGGAGTGGGTTGTCATGCCCTCCTCCAGTGGAACTTCACAAATCAGGGATCAAATCTGTGTCTCTTATGTCTCCTGCATTAGCAGGCGAGTTCTTTACCCCTACTGCCTGGGAAGCCCTAAAAGGAAAGAACTAAGGAAATGATATTAATGACAATTTCAGATACTATGTCAAGATTTGTGATATGAGGATCTTTGGTGAAAATGTCATTTTATATTATTATGGGGCAAGTTTTCAAATTTAGACAACTTTACACATTTTCTATATGGTTGATTTAAAGCCAAAAATTCAAGAGGAGAATGTACCAGTAGAAATTTACTCTGAACACCTGCTTCCATATGACATGGAAGGAGCTTTTATTTAGAATTAAATCTGATCCAGACCACAGATGAAGCAACCACAGGACTACCATTTCTTGTCTGGGGTCTGCAGGTGTGTATTTCAGCTAGGGTCCTACAGCAGAGAGGCTTTCTCTTACTAAGCTTGGGGGTTTTTGTTTAGCTTTTCCTATTACTTGAAGCACTGTGAGTTCCCAGAGAGCACAGAAGTACTTTGCAGAATCTTCTAATTGTAAGGTTGAAATGGTGAGGCTGGATGATTTACGTGATCTCTCAACATTTATAGAGTAACGGCCATCCCTTGTAAGGAAAATCATCTCTCCACTCGGAAGTTGCTTGTACCAAAAAATGTTATAACTGCTCCAACTTGTTTCATACCGACAGTTCAGGGTAACTGACTCCCCAACTCGACTGGATATGTCTAGCTGGTCTTGAATAACTTTCTGGGCTACACTGGATCCTGTGGGGAAAAGCAGAAAACAGAGATGAAACAGTGAATAAAATAATGAAGGAATTAGACTCGTTTAGGACCATCACCCCCCAAAACAAACTGAAATCATAAGATGCTTGGTTTTCTCCCTTCCTCCTTTCCTCCCCAAGTCCCTGTGAAGCATCACATGCCTGTGTGCAGTCCTTTCACCCTGAACACTCGCACCCATGTTTGGGAGCATCCCTACCAGAGAAGGTGAAGGCCAGGAACACCCAGAGCAGGCTGGAGAGCGGCATGAGGCGTGGTTTCCCCTGCACAATTGTGCTCAGCTTTGCCTCAAGCTGAGAGTGTCTTTGTGCCCCTGGCAGCACATATACATATTACCTCAGGTCCTGTGTGACTCCCTCAAACAGGAAGTGGAGTTTGTCATTTACATACGTCATGTGTTCTGTGAATAGATGGGAAAAAAAGTCTGGCTCACCACAAACTTTTACTTTGTTGATTTTTCTTTCACTGGTAATTAAGTTAGGTTGATCCTGAAAGGGGGATTCACAAAAACAATTAGTAATAAAGATTTAATGGACTTGGTGGTATTTGTTTGGTTTATTAAAAAAAAAAAAGATTTGAGCTGAGGGGAATTGAGGAACAAATTAGGTGACATTCACTGATAATTATTCAACACAATAATTTTGCCACTCCATTTAAGACAGTATTTGTTTTTTGTTTTAGAATTTTTTATTAAACTATAGTTGATTTACAGTGTTGTGTTAGCTTCTGCTGTGCAGCAAAATGAAATATCCATCAACAGAGGAGTGGATAGAACATATGTATAACGAAATTGTTGCCGTTATTGTTTAGTTGCTAAGTTGTGTCCCACTGATTTTCAACCCCGTGGACTGTAGCGCTCCAGACTGCTCTGTCCATGGGATTTCCCAGGCAAGAATACTGGAGTGGGGTACCGTTTCCTTCTTCAGAGCTTCTTCCTGACCCAGGGGTCAAACCCGTGTCTCCTGCTTGCAAACGCATTCTTTACCACTGAACCACCAGGGAAACCCATGATGAAACCATTCAGCTATAAAAAAAGAATAAAATAATGCCATTAGCTGCAACATGAACAGATCTAAAATAAAATTTAGTTTAAGCTACAAACCCTTCTTGTAATCTAGTTACTTGTCATTTATTTAGCCTGCAATTATATTGCTCCATTCAGAATCTAAGTACTTTATTTAAAAACTCACAGATCTTTGGTCTTCTTGGTGAAATGTAGTCTTATCCAAAATTTTTAATGTATTTTTTTCTGGGTTTTATGGCTCTACTTAGTTTTTTCAATATGTAAAATTACTTTGACATCAAATGATAAAAAAAAAATCATTCCTTCTGACTTGAAGAGTCTATTCTATTGATTGTGTTTATATGAATTTATGACAGAAATAAAATAATTATACTTTTGAAACCTGATATTGAGCCTTATTTATTAGATTTTGAAAAGGATCAGAATATTCAGTCTCTTTGCCTCCACAAGTAGAATTGTACTTATTAGATCATGTGTCTTGAAATTGTCCTCTTGTCACATTTTCTATCCCACTGGCCCAAATTGTTCAGTCTCACTAGTTAGTTGCTTATTATTTTTTCTTCTTGTAAAAATACACTTTAGATAAGCATGCTGGATCTTTCTGTGTCATAGTATTATAATGCACTTCAACAAAACTTAGTATCTACAAACTGTATCTACACCATAAATGGTGATGCATGAAGTTTTGTAAACTGTTAGATGTTCATTGAAGGCAGGAGGAGATGGGGATGACAGAGGATGAGATGGCTGGATGGCATTAGCAACTCAATGGACATGAGTTTGCGTAAGCTCGGGGAGTTGGTGATGGACAGGGAAACCTGGCATGCTGCAGTCCGTCAGGTCACAAAGAGTCAGAAACAACTGAGCCACTGAAGTGAACTGAGCTGACATGTTCATTTAGAACATAGCTGTCAATCTTCCATTTAGTTTCATCATTTTAATGGATGAATTAACAAAAAGAATCAAAGGCATATAGATAATAGAAAAGAAAGTACAGACAAGGTCTTTAAAACAGTGTCAATTCCTTGGTTTTAAGTTCCTTGAATGGCGTTATTAATGACTGATACATGGAGGAGAGTGCACGTTTAGTTGAGACATCTTCTCCCCTGTCCCATTTCACCTCTGAGTGCTGTCAGGCAGCTGATGCCTTGGTTTGCTTGTATCTTAAAAGAAGAGATCATGAATGCTCACAGCAGCCTGGGCAGCAGCATGATATTGTACATGTAGCATATATATTTGTATATAACAATTATATACATTATATATACCAGAAAATTGATATTGATAAAATATTTTTTAAATACAAATGATAATCTGATGCATCAGTTTTATACGCAGTTTTTATGCATAGCTCTATGAAATTTTATCACAGGTGTAGGTTTTTGTACCATTACAAAAATCATGATACAGAATTGTTCCATCTCTAGAGAAAACAATTTTCATACTATCTCCACCCCTGCAACTCGTGATAACCTCTAGAAACTACTGATCCTTTGATCTCTATATTTTGTCCTTTTGAGAATGCTGTAAAAGTAAACTCATACATTATGTATGCAACTGTAATATTATAGTGTGCAAGCATGTACCATGTAGTCTTCCGAGGTACTTTTTTCACTCACCATTGAGATCCATCTAGGCTATTGCGTGTATCAATAGTATATTTCTTTTAATTGCTACAGACTGTCCCCATCTTATGATGGACCAACTTAGGATTTTTGACTTTATGGCTATGAGAAAGGTATATATACATTCACTAGAGACCATACTTTTTATTTTCAATTTTTATCTTTCCCCATGCTGGTAACATGCAGTATGACATTCTCTAATGATGCTGAACAGCAACAGCAAGCTGGGCTCTCAGTCAGCCCTGGGATCATGAGGGTAAACAACTGGTACAATACAACCATTCTGCACTCATGCAGTCATTCTGCTTTTCACTTTCAGTACAACACCTTAAGTTTAAGCTAGGCTAAACTCTGGTTCACAATGCTTATTATATTCATTTTCTACTTATGATATTTTCAACTCAAATTGGTTTATTGAGACTTAACCCTATTTCAAGTTGAGATAGATCTATAAGTAATATTTTATTGTATGGGTATACCACAGCATATTTATCTATTCACACAATGAAGAACATTTGGCTGGTTTCCAGATTTTGGCCATCACAAACACAGCTGCCATGACTATTCATGTACAGATTTTTATGTGAACATGGTTTTCATTTCTCAAGTATAAATGCTTGTACAGGAGAATGATTGCTGAGCTGTCAGGTGAGCGAATACTTAAGTTTATGTGGAACTGCTAAACTGTCTTCCAGAATGACTGTACCATTTTCCCACCAGCAGTGTATGAGTGATCCAGTTTCTCTACATCGTTGCCAGAACTTGGTATCATCAGTATTTTTCATTTTAGCCATTAAGCAAGATGTGGACTGGTATCTCATTGTGGTTTTTTTGCATTTCCCTGATGGTTAATGATGTTGAACATCTGTTTACATGCTTATCTACATGCTTATTTCCCTAATACAAAGTTCTTTCATGAAGGGTCTGGGTGAACCTTTTGTTCATTTTTCAGTTAGATTGCTTTTCTTCCTGCTGAGTTTAGACAGTACAATGTATTCTGAATACCATCCTTTGATGAAAATACATTGTGAAAATATTTCGTGCAATTCTGTGGTTTGTCTTTTTCATTCTCTTAATAGTATATTTCACAGAGCAAGCATTTTTAATTTTGATGAAATAGTTTATTTTTTATGGATTGTGATTTCAGCATCATGTCAAAAATCATTTTGCCTAACAATTGGTCCTGAAGATTCTCTTTTTTTCAAAGAGATTCATAGTTTTATATTTCACACATGGAAGTATGATCCATTTTGAGATTCTCCTTAAATTTTTGTGTAAGTTGTGAGATTTAGGCCAAGTTTCAGTTCCTTGTCTGTGAATATGTCCAGTTGTCCCCATGTCATTTGCTTGTATCATTCCTCTATTGAACTGTCATTGCACCTTTGCCAAGAAGTCAGATTTCCCAACTTTCCCCACTTTCCCACTTAGGATAAGTCAGTAGAATATACTTGTTAATGAATTTTATTATCTTTTTTGCATTATTATACTTTGTATTTTATATTGGAGTATAGCCAATTAATGCTGTAGTAGTTTCAGGTGGACACCAGAGGGAGTCTATCTGATTAACACTGTAACATCTGTTTTATTGCTTTCTTTTCATTCCTTATATTTATAATTTGTGCTTTCTCTTTTTTGACCATGATAATTTTACTTAGGAATATATATTTTATTAATCATTTTAGCAAAATTAACCCAGTATCTCATAGTTATTTCTATCATTTTCTATTTTACCAATTTGACACTTTTTATTATGTTCTTGTTTCAGTTTACATTAGTTGTAATTTTTCTTCTTTTTTTTGTTGAAAGCTTACATAATTGTTTTCTCAGCCTTTTTTCTTTAGCAGTATAAGCATTTAAAAAGATAAATCTCTCCTATGTAAAATATTAATTGTATCTCATAAATATTTGTATGTATGCGTTCTCACTATATTTTCTCTCAAAATATTTTCTTATAGCCCACTGATAATTTCTTTAGTGGGTTTTTTAAAGTTTAATGCCTAAATTCCAAACATTTGGGAGTTTCTAAAGATATCTTTTTGCTATTGATTTTCTAAGTCAATTCCAATTTTGATCAAAGAATAAATTCTATATAATTTCAGTTTCCTTAAATGTACTAAGACTTTTTTTTCACAAACCAATGTGCGTGTGCATATTTATCTATATGGCAGGGTGTGTCTGGAGTCCCGGCTGCAGATCTGGGTACAGGCTGCAGGTGCCTGGGGAGCACTGCACTGGCTGCACAGAAGTAGGTGGCTGAGTCTCCAGGCTGGGAAGCTGTGATGTGCAATGAGAGCTGTTGGGCACTCGTACTGAGGAAAACTGTGAGTCTTCCATTTTCCTTTTTATTCATAACTGAACCTATGGCCATCAAGAATACAAGGCCTTTACCAGGGTATTGACTGTACCATGAGAAGTAGTCAAATGTACTCCTCTCCTACAGTTCAGAATGGAAAACTCTCCTTCCTGGACTCTTAAAGATTGAGGGCTCTGTTTCACCTGCTGTTGGTCACTTTTTTCCTTCTGTTATCCACACACCCCTGTTTACAGAGATAAAAAGTCATTAGGTCCACAGATTAATATTTCCTTCTTAAAGTTCCTATCTACATGAATTTGTCCATTCCCCAATTTTCTAATTCCCCCTGATTAATGAGATATCTTAGTTTTTGTCCACCACAACCCACAGTCTAATTGAAACCACAGAAATAAAAATGATGCTCCCAGAATCTTGTCCATTGATCTTGGCACCAAAGATCAGTGACAACTCAAGTTCCTCTTCTGGTCTTCTCAACCAGCTAGAACTCTGACTTTAAGTTCACATCTGCTTTAATGCTTCAACAGAACCCACCCTCTTACAAGTGCTTTCACTTAAACCTATCTCTCTCAAAGAAAGTATTCCCCTTATTGAGACTAGAAGTGCTGTAAATTAATTTCATTGGGAATCAGAAATATTCTGCTTACACATGGGTAAAGAGCAGATTAGAATTTCTCTCCCACTCTCCACCTCTTCCTTTTCTTAACACCTCCTAGAAAAACTCATATATCAGGACACCATGATATGTTAATGGAGAGATTACATTATTTTACACTAGGAAAGCGATAGACTCCCATGAAGTAACAAATTAGTGTGCAGAGGGATATTTCTTTTTTTATTATAAATACTAATAAAGTCTATTGAAGATACACAGAAGCATAATATATATCATTACAAGATAAAGTCATGGATCCGCACAGAGAGACTACATAGCCCTTTTGCCATGATGGAACTTCAATTTTGACACAACCTTTCAGATGTGTCCACATTTTACATGACCCTAAAAAATGATAGAAAATCAATCAAGTTCAATTTATACTTTTCCTATAATATAAATCAGGCAAATGGACTATTTCCAAGGTGATCATGGATCCTAACCTTACATTTGGGTTGCTCAGAATACTTTTGATAAGGGTTGAAGTATAAAAAGTGAGTTTTGAATTATGGATCTGTACAGATTTAAGACATCCGCATACTCTATCTCTTCCTTCACACACATCGGTATCACAGATGTCCCTCAGCTTCTGATGTCATTAAGATCCCATGACCATTTCTGCTGATATTTTATCCAGAGAGAGAATAAAACAATCCACCACCTCTGAATGGTGAAGATGATTCTGGAAAATATAGTGAATAAGAGAAGCAATATCAAGGGTCAAAGAGTAAGAGATCTGAAGGAAAGATTGGGGAGGAAATGCCCAGTGTCAGGAGAGAAACATGGGTTTGTGAGTTAAAAACGTCCTTCATCACTTAGAGAGCAGAGAAGTGTGAAGATTAAAGTGGATAGTGCTGGGGAAGACATGTGTAAATGTGGCTAGAAAGAGATGAGGGTGGGTTGGATAGGCAAAGAAAGTTCAAAGACAAATGTGAACACTGGAGAATTTGACTTAAATAATAGCAAAAGCAGTGAAACCTGCAGGACTATTCCAAGGAATAAATGTTACAGTGACTATATTAGATATTGTTGGTACCTTGCTCAAATTTTCTCAGAAACTTCATCTGTGCTCAGTCCCCAAGTTCTCTGTGTTTTGCTGCCAGCAGCTTAGATAATAACTGATTTCTGTGACTATCCGATTCTTTTGTCTAAATGGTACAGTATAGTCTGATATGTGCTCTAGCACTCCCCACAAAAGCAGGCAGATAGAACATCAGGAACATCTGAAATCTTCCTCTTGTTTGGCCTTTTCCCTTTCCCTAGTCAGTGGGCTTCCCAGGTGGTGCTAGTGGTAAAGAAGTTACCTACCAAGGCAGGAGACCTAAGAGACTCCAGTTCAATCCCTGGGTCGGGAAGATCCCCTGGAGGAGGAAATGGCAACCCAGTCAGTATTCTTGCCCGGAAAATCCCACGGGCAGAGGAGCCTGGTGGATCTTCCTCTCGAGGTCTGAGTCTAAGGAAGAGGCCCTAAGGCAGAGAGTATTTAAATAGTTTGTCCATTATTTTCATTCGTGAAAAATTACACTGCTTCTCATAATTATGCTATCTCTGATACGCTAATATTAGATATTATAAAAACCAACACTAATGATGCTTTCTGTTGAAGAGTCAAACTTAGACAATATGACTGTTAATCTTTATACTATGGATAATAGCTCTAAGTACAACTAGTGTTTCAGAAAAGATATGATAGTCCTGGTTTTCAATATTAATACTCTCAGAAAACATGATTGTGTTAATATGGAGATCCATGGTAGAATTAAATTTGTGGCAGGCTTAGGCTAAAGACAAGAAGATAGCTTTCTTTGTCAATGGAGAAAACCAATGAATCTCAAAGAAAAGCTCAACTTTTGATTATATTCTGTCTAATTCTATTCTATTTGTACCAATACTATAAATAAAAGACTGTACCTTCCAGAATGACTTTGTGAGTTGATTTATGGATACTCTCCCCAACAAAACAGTTAAAACAGATGAAAATTATTTTTAAGAAACTAAAGCCTTTGGACATAGTCTTTAGGTTATATAGCATATAAAAAGGGTAATAGAGACACATTTATTCATAAAATCTACTAAATCTCCATGATAGCAGAAAGAATCTGTGGCAATTGTACAATGACCCACTCCCTGTCCCCAGGTCAAAATGATGGAAGTTCTACTCAAGGTGGATACGGCCAAGAACACAAGGCTCCTTCTTTCTTCAGTTCACAGTATAGGGTTATCATATCTCCTGCAGAGGGACTAACTGCTGTCCTTTCTTATCTCCCCCAGGTCTGTGTTACAGAAACTGTATTACAAACAAGAAAAGCTGACAGGTTTATGGCCACTTCTCACCTCACTTATGGCATAGAGGTTCTACGTCAGGCATGGTAGGCTGAGAATACTGGGTCCTCTTGCTCTCATCCCAGCTCATAGAGTGGTGATTTCATGCTGGCAAAGGCAAGCCAAGAAGACAAGAAGCTACTGTTCCCTTCCATCACACTTCTCATAACACATGGATGTCATTGTGAGACAAGCAGCCAATTGTCCCTTATTACGGGTCCAGAGCAGTGGCTCAGGTGTTATGCCCACGGAGGAAAGCAGCTGTAACAACAGAGGTCTCCCCTTGGGAAGACTTTATTTGAAACCATCATTGGGAAGCCCAAGTTTAAGGGTGCTGTTGAAAACAATGGAGAGGCTTATGGTAAACAATTAAGAGAAGGCTAGCAACTCAATGAGAGCAACAAGTTCATTCATAGACAACAACTTAAAATCTTAACAGAAAGTACAGGAAAAGGGGATAGCTAGGGAAAGTCCTCTCTGGTCAGAAGACCTCAAAGAAAAGTTTCAAAGGCTGGCTCTGCAAACAGGCTTGATTTAATTAGATGAGACCTGGGAGCAATTTATGGCTTCATAGCACTGTTGAACGGAGAAGGCACTGGCAACCCACTCCAGTACTCTTGCCTGGAAAATCCCATGGACAGAGGAGCCTGGTAGGCTGCAGTCCATGGGGTCACTAAGAATCGGGCATGACTGAGCGACTTCATTTTCACTTTTCACTTTCATGCATTGGAGAAGGAAATGGCAACCCACTCCAGTGTTCTTGCCTGGAGAATCCCAGGAATGGGGGAGCCTGGTGGCTGCCAATATGGGATCACAGAGTCAGACACGACTGAAGCGACTTAGCAGCAGCAGCAGTAGCATTGCCTAGTTGTAATACAAACAGAAACAAATAGTCTAGCATAGAAATTAGAGGGAAAGACTGCTAAAGAGCCTTGCTAAACCACTACCGCATCAGGATGTCTGAGAATGTACCAAGACTATATCCTTTGATGAACAACATCATAGGCTATAAACTGTGGGAAAAATTAACTTACCGGAAATAGTCAAGTCACTAGGCAAATAAACAATCAGATAACAGCAAGTGCCAGAGGGGTGGAAAATGGATAGCCAGAGTTGCTGTAATAAATGTGGTAGCCTGAAAAAGGACTCCCAAAGTTATTCAAGTCCTAACGCCTGGGACCTAAAAATATGACTGTAAAAGTGATACATTCCTAGACACAGTTTTCCAAGATGGAATGTGAAAGAAAAAGAAAATTTGAACAGACCAATTATTAGTAATTAAGTTGAACCAGTAATCAAAAAATTGCTGAGAAACGGAAATCCAGGGCCATATGCTTCAAGAAATTCAACTGAATATTTAAAGAAAAATTAGTACCCACCCTTTGCAAATTATTCCTAAAAATAAAAGATGAGGAAATGCTCTCACTCTCATTCTCTGAGGCCTAAAATATCCTGATACTAAAATCAGACAAAGATTTTACCAAAAAGAAATTTCAGGCCAATATTTCTGATGAAATAGATGCAAAAATTCTTAACAAAATAGTAGCAAATTGAATTCAACAAAACTTGAAAGAATCATGAATTGTGATCAAGAGATTTATTTCAGGTGTGCAACGATGGTTCACTATCCACAAATCAAGCAAGGTGATATACCATATTAACAGAAAAAAGGATAAAAATTACATGATTATGTCAATAAATGCAGAAAAAGAGTTTGCCAAGATTTAACATTCATGATAAAAATTGTCAACATAGTTGGTATAAAGAGATCATGCCTTGAAATAATAGACCATTTGTTACAATTCTACAGCTGACATCATGCTGCTGCTGCTGCTGAGTCGCTTCAGTCATGTCTGACTCTGTGCGACCCCATAGATGGCAGCCCACCAGGCTCCCCCGTCCCTGGGATTCTCCAGGCAAGAACACTGGAGTGGGTTGCCATTTCCTTCTCCAATGCATGAAAGTGAAAAGTGAAAGTGAAGTCACTCAGTCCTGTCTGACTCTTCGTGACCTCATGGACTGCAGCCATCATACTAAATAGTAAAAATCTTCATCTTTTTCTCTAAGATCAGTAACAAGACAAGGATGCAACTCTCACCATTTCTATTTAACATAGTACTAGAAGTCCTAGTGTCAGTAATCAGATGGGAAAAAGAAATAATTGGCATTCAAGTTGAAAAAAAAAGAGGTAAACTGTCTCTAATTACAGACAGCATGATACTCTACATAGAAAATTGTAAAGACACCACCAAAAAAACTAATAGAAACAATCAACAAAGTTGATTACAAGATAAAGTTGCAGGATACACGATTAATATACAGAAATCTGTTGCACTTCTATACACTAATAATAACTATCAGAAAGAGAATTTAAGAAAGCAATCCAATTTCTAGTTGAATCAAAAAGAATCAAAAGTACCTAGGAGTAAATTTAACCAATGAGGTGAAAGACCTGTTCTCTGAAAACTGTAAGACATTGTTGAAAATAATTTAAGACAATGTAAATTGAAAAAGGAAGCTGAGAGGGCTACAGTAAACAAGAGTCCACAGCTTTTCACTGGCTGAGTCCTTGCCAGGAAATAAGAGGCATCTTTCATCTTCCCTTTGCCCTCCACTATGTCCACAAGTCATGAGAGTTCCCCCTGTCTCCCAACTCTATTTAACTGAGATTTCTGTTTAATATTTTTTATACCTTATAGGACCGAGAGAGAAAGATATTTGACTCCAAAAGAGGAAGTAGCTATGGTGAGGGAAGCAAGAAGTTCTAGTGATTCAAGAAGGAGTCATGAACCAAAGAATTTAGTTGGCCTTCAAAAGCTAAAAAAGGCAAGGAAATGGATTATTCCTTAGCTCTCAAGAAATAATCAACTCTTCCAAGACCTTGACTATTAACAGTGAAATGGATTTACAATTTCTTACATCCAGAATAATTTTCTTCTAAGTTATCAAGCTCATATTAAATATTGAGTAAGTTTTATTGTTGATGTTCACTTTGCTGCACTCATAGGGTGGGATGATGCAAGTGTCTTTTGGGACACATTCTGGTGAGGCAGATATGAACATTCTTGAGACATCTAACTAATCAGGAAAACAACTTTATTGGAGTCATTTTTTTCTCTGAATTCTTCTCATTTTTTACCACTTTTGAGTTCAGCATACTATGGTTGAATATTTATTTTACTTTTGCCCTCTTATCAGCTATTCTGCTAGTTCCAAGTTAGAAGTCTCTAGTGCAGAAGGAAATACAGATTGAGAAAGGAAGATAAAGACCAAAGTTCATAATCTGTAGGGCTGAAAAGTGTCTGTGATTAAAACTGCACCAGTGTAGGTAAGAAATAATCAGCACTGCAAATGCCCTGTGGTGGCCTCATGGTGTGACTGTGGCTGGAGGAGGGCCTGAGCCCCATGGAGGGTTTGTGTAGAGGCTGCAGGTGCCTGGGGAGCACTGTGCTGCACAGCACAGAAGTAAGTGCCTGAGTCTGTGGTCTGCGAAGAGGAAATGTGCAGTGAACTGTGGCGTTCTTTAGGGACTGTCGTGGCATTTAATCTGCCATCCTGTTTTGTCCCTGAAGGAATGCTCAACAGGTGGATAAGGTGGCCGCTGGGCTTCTGAAGATACCACTGTACATTGGTCACAGAGGCAGAAAAATTACACCTCAGCATGTGGCTGGTTCCCTCCTGGATACTCAGGGCTGGGGGACTCTGCTCCACATCCAGCCCTTGCACACCTGATGAGAAACAGAAACAGTCACAGGAGAAGGTCATTGTAACTCTGACAAAATCATGGAAGTGACCCCACACACACACAACTCCCAGAGATGATGAGAAGGATAGAAAGTCTGCAGGACTTCTCAGTTCCTCTCCCTCCCTTAACAACACAGCAGCTGCTAAATCCTTCAGATTCCCTGTGGGTCAACCCCAACTCACAGCAAACCTGGGCAAATAAAAGCCCCAGCACTGTGCCTGCTAGCTTCTTCATGATGCTTCCTCTTCTTACTGGGACATTTTCACTGTAAGATACTTCACTAAACCCTGAGGGAGGGAGTGTCATAAGCTGTTGTGGAAATGTTCCTGCTCCTGCAGCCAATCAGCTCACCCAACAAGTCCTGCTCATGCCCTCACTTTGTGACAGGAAGCCCCACCCTCCCACCTCAACCAATTCAGAATGGGCTAGAGAGGAGAGGAAGAGAGTGGAAAATAGGTCATTATTTTAGGACCTGAGGGGCATTTTCTAAGAACATTGCAGTGAAGGCAGACTCTGATTTGGAATTTGTAGAGGATTTTGGGGAAGAGAAAACAGAAATTAATTATCTAGCTATAGTTTTAGTCTCAGATGGCATGGATGCAGAAGATTCTTGCATAATGAAATATTTTCTCAGGAGTTCTCCGGATCCCTTTTTTTTTTTTGGCATCTCCTGTGAACTCACCTGTGACTCTGAAGGGTGCTCATGAATCAGCACAGTATTCATAACAGTCTTGGCTGGAACACTTTGCAGTATTAAACAGTTTCATTTTTAAATTATATATTTATATTTATTCTAGGCTGAACCTACATAAAGACTTACATTATTTTTAATCTCTAGATGGGCATTGAAATTAGAATTGTAAATTGTTTTATTTTTATTCAAACATATATAATTTTAAAAAGAAAATAAATTTAAAATAAAATTTCAGGTAAATACCTCATATTTTGTTATTTTTTAAATTAAGGGATAAATGCTTTACATTGTTGTGTTAATTTCTGCCATACAACAACACAGATCAGTCACGGTCATATACACATATACATACATATACCATCCCTCTTGAATCTCCCTCCCCTTTCCCATCCCAATCCTCTAGTTCCTCACAGACCACCAGTATGGGCTCCCTCTGTTACATTGCACCTTCCCACTAGTTATCTATTTTACACTAAATACATATTAACTGTTGATTACTGTTATTTTTATTCTGCTTTTTACCTCTAGTAGGTTATTTTAAAAGAACAATAAGTATTTTTTAAAACATATAAAAATCAATTCTGTGCTTTTTCTCAGAGTCTATGATTAATAATGGTTCCCTGTATATGGATTTAGAGGTAAAAGGGATAGAAAATGAGGACTTGTATATTTTCACTGAAGTGAAACTGAAGTGACCTGCAGACACTGAGGATCAGATGGACCGTTCCAGACTGTTGCAAATGCTGACTAAAGGAACTGTGAGAAACAATGCAGTAAAATAAAAGTAATAATAATCATTAATGGACACACAGTGGATATTAGAGAAATAGAATTAGAAGAGAGAAAAGAGGAGAGGGGCAACCGGAGTGGGTCACTTGGAACTTTGCCACAAAAATGTACTTAACCTAGAATGCCCGTTATAGGTGACCACTGGATAAACAGTCTTTTTTTTTTTCCTTCATATTTTATTGTCTGGACATACAAGAAGAGATAAGGAAGTTCAGTAGAGGTAGGAATAGTTGCACCTCCACTTCAGGGGGCCCCTTTAGAGCCAGCGATGTGATTGTCAGGCGGGTCACTGAGTGGCCTCCAGTTCTTCCTGAAACATTAGTGCCGAATCAACGAAACCAGGACAAATCTGCCTACGATTAGACAACGTCCCTATTCAGATTTCAACCAGAACTGGTTTGTTCTGTAGAGGCAGGAGCACGGAATATAATGGTACTGATTCCCTATGAAGAGCATTCCCAACAGGAGAAGGGTGGTGGAGGAAGCTGAGAGCCATATTGTGGAAGCTTTTCCCTAAGGAGCCGGAAGGAATGTGCCAGAGAGTACTGGGTCCTATTTCAGAGAAATCTGAGAATCAAAAGATCTCTATTTAAGCAAATTATAGTCACTATCAGGAAGAAATGCTTCCTTGACAATGACTGCTCCTGGTGTTGAGCCTATTCAGATGTGTACCTCAGTGAGCTGCAAGATAGAGACGCTCATAGGAGTAAAATGGAACTTTTGTTGGAGGTGACATTTCCAGTTTATGCAACATCACCCCCTGGAGGACAGCAATTGGAACAAATCCCACCTTGAGGCTTTTATGCCATATTTCCTCCCCGTTCTTACCAGGGTTGAATTTCTTCCCGTTCTAATTTGATTAGTGTTTTCAGGAGTTCGCATATTAAGTTGTTGTTCACTCACTAAGTTGTGTCCAACTCTTTGAGGCCCCATGGACTCCAGCATGCCAGGCTTCCCTGTCTTTTATTATTTCTGAGTTTGTGCAAATTCATGTTCATTGAGTCAGTGAAGCCATCCAACTATCTCATCCTCTGTCACCATCTTCTCCTCCTGCCCTCAATCTACCCCAGCATCAGGATCTTTTCCAATGAGCCGGCTCTTCGCATCACACAGCCAAAGTATTGGAGCTTCAGCAGCAGTCTTCCAAAGAATATTCAGGGCTGATTTCCTTTAGAATTGATGGTTTTGATCTCCACGCTGTCCAAGGACTCTCGAGTCTTCTCCCGCACCACAACTCAAAAACATCAATTTTTCAATGCTCAGACTTTATGGTCAAACTCTCACATCCATACATGACTACTGGGAAAACGATAGTTTTGACTATACGGATCTTTGTCAGCAAAGTGATGTCTCTGCTTTTTAATAGACTGTCTAGGTTTGTAATAGCTTTTCTTCCAAGGAGTAAGCATCCTTTAATTTCATGGCTACAGTCACCATGCAGTGATTTTGCAGACCTAGAATATAAAATCTTCCACTGCTTCCACTTTTCCCCCACCTATTTGCCATGAAGTGATGAGACTGAATGTCATGATCTTAGTTTTTTTTAATTTTCAGTTTTAATCCAGCTTTTTCACTTTCCTCTTTCACCCTCATCAGGAGGTTCTTTAGTTCCTCTTGCCTTTCTCTCATATGCGTGGTGTCATCTGCATATCTGAGGTTATTGACATTTCTCCCAGCAATCTTGATTCCAACTTGTAATTCATCTAGCCCAGGGTTTGCATGAGGTATTCTGCATAGAGTTAAATAAGCAGGGTGACAATATACAGCCCTGACATACTCCTTTCCCAATTGAGCCAGTCTGTGGTTCAATGTCTAATTCTAACTGTTGCTTCTTGACCCACGTACAGGTTTCTCAGGAGATAGTGGTGGACTTCCCCTATCAATGCACCTTTCAGATATCAAAAGTGCATTTTAAAAATGCAAATAGCTTCACTGAGAAGAAATGAAATACAAATACCCGTACAATGAGAAGGTTGAACTAAACCAAAATCAAAATCTCTCCAATGAGTTAATGAGGCATAATTGACTGTCCTGGTATAAAACATGCAGATTTTCTTGCCAGGTGTATGAGAAGAAGGTGTCTGCTCATGTCTCATTCATGAATGTGCAGAAACACCAAAGAAGGTCTAGCTCTTAGGATGTAGTAACAGTGGAGTTTAAATGTTGACCTAGTTGAACCATATTATTTTGTTTGATATCTTTGAGTAATCATTTAGTGCACTTTAAATCATGGGAAAGAGGCTAGAGATCTGACTCAATGATATGGCCAATATACTAGTGGGAGTCAAGGTTAGTGATGTTCAGTACAGTCTAGTTAGTTGAGGGAACTACAGTAACTTAACAGAAATGCCTGTTAATCTATGTTTCCACTTCCCCCTGATAACTGACTATATGGATCTTTGTCAGCAAAGTGATGTCTCTGCTTTTTAATAGACTGTCTATAGTTCATTGACTTTCCCTTTTCCAACCCACCTTCCTCAACCTTGGTCCCAGAGCAGCATCAGGCATGGCTTTGGGTATGGGCTCCAGGGGGCTTAGTGGCACTGTGTGGAGGCACTGATTATGTGGCTGAGTCTTCAGTTCTCTGATATACAGAGAGCTGTAGCCCTCCTTAGTATTCAGAGTGACTCTCACTCGTCCTTGCTCTTTTTCATCCCCATTTACACTCACTACAAACAGGTTCTTGGGGCTTTTTGCAGGTTCCCATCTGTACCAGTGTAATGCATAGAAAGAGCTGGAAGGGGAACTGCAGGTGAAATTGGGGCTTTCTCCTTTATGAACATAGTGAAGGAGGACACTGTTCCACAGTCAAGAGGCTGTTCACTCCTGTTCAGAAAGACAAGGTCAGACATAGAAAATAATTTATCTACAGAGTATTCATATCTTCACATTCCCAGATATTAGAACCTGGAGGTGCCTGACTGCGCTCCCCACCTTCTCCATCACCACCCCAGACTGTTCAGAATGTCTTCAGCAGCCCCTGGACTTTTGACCAAGATGAAGCCACAGGATCAGTAATGAGTCTAGAAAAGTTCTCCTCTCCATTTATCCTATCAAGTATCCTCAACATGGAAAGTTCTACAGCCTAGATCTGTGGAACATTCTGCTTCAGGTGATTCTACGTCTGGTTGCCCAGCCAATCAGAGGGGATAACACATACATGTGCTAGACATACACCATTTCTGCCCTAGAATATGTTTCCTGTGGTTCAAGGAGGAATCAAACTCTGCTTTTGCAAGACCAACTTCACAAACATTAAGGATATCCCTCACAAGTTCACAATGCAAAGAGAGCCGACAACCTTTCAGAGTTGGGTTTCCTTATGATGGGCTGCTATTATTCAACTTGAGAGAGATTGGAATTGCAAATGTGAAAGGAAACACATTTTTTTAGGAATCTTTTACCTAAAATTTATAAACTTTCAAATTCCAATTTATAAATGTGCACAAACGCTATGTGTTAAATTATGCTTATGCACACCAACCTTGATAATACATTAAAAAGCAGAGACATTACTTTGCCAACCAAGGTCCGTCTAGTCAAGGCTATGGTTTTTCCCGTGGTCATGTATGGATGTGAGAGTTGGACTGTGAAGAAAGCTCATCGCCGAAGAATCGATGCTTTTGAACTGTGGTGCTGGAGAAGACTCTTGAGAGTCCCTTGTACCGCAAGGAGATCCAACCAGTCCATTCTAAGGGAGATTGATTCTGGGTGTTCATTGGAAGGACTGATGCTAAAGCTGAAACTGCAATACTTTGGCCACCTCATGTGACGAGTTGACTCACTGGAAAAGACTCTGATGCTGGGAAAGGTTCGGGGCAGGAGGAGAAGGGGACGACCGAGAATGAGATGGCTGGATGGCATCACTGACTCTGTGGATGTGAGTTTGAGTGAACTCCGGGAGTTGGTGATGGACAGGGAGGCCTGGCGTGCTGTGATTCATGGGGTCGTGGAGAGTCGGACACGACTGAGTGACTGAACTGAACTGAACTGAACTGACACCATTCTAATAGAAAAATTATGCAATAGAGATATTATTTCCAACTTACAAACAAGAAAACTAAAGCTGAAAGAGATCAAGTAACTAACTTGAGATCACACATACGGTAGGTGGCATAGTAAAAATCACAACACATATCTATCTGGCTAAGTAGTCTATAGTGTTTAGAATCTGCCACACCACCTACATTTGTGATACTCAATAAATGTGTAAGTGTTAGCGAAGGCATATTCTAAGAATACTGGGAACCTACTTTGTGGTTATTCTTCCTAATAGCCTCAAAATGTGCAACATCTGGTGAATGGATAAACGGAATGTAATTCATTTGCCAGTGAATTGCTATTCATCAATAAATACGAGTGAAATACTAATGTATGCTATAAGATAAATAATTTTTTAATTATGTTAAAGAATAATAGCCAGACACAAGATTGCATATTGAATGATTTCATGTATATGAAATATTCACGAAAGGAACTTATAAAGTTAAAAATGTGGTCAGTGGTTGCTGTGGGGCCAAGCGGGAAAATAAAGAACAACTATAATTGGGGATGAAGGATAATTTACTAAAAATTATTAAATGGGAAATTCAAAATGGAAGAATTTTAGGGAATGTCACTTATACCTCAATAGAGTTGCTTAAAAATCAATAAGAAATTTGTTCTGTCTTATCTGTTACAGTCCAGGTAGAATGCTAGTTTAATTCATCATGCACATATTTATTTAAACAGTGATTTGGGGCCCACAATTGCCCTAGGACCTTTGAAAATTATAAAAGCAACATTATCTGTGAGCTCAATATGTAGTTGGAAAAATAAAATGCATCCAGGAAAATTTATTAGTACAAGGTAGCATTAATTAAGACTGTTCAGAATCTAAATCTGCTTCTTGGAATCTGGTACTGCAGACTGACTGCAAAACCTTCTTTCCAGTGAACAACTGAAATAAGCAAAGGAAACAGCGTGGTTGTTGTTCAGTCACTAAGTCAACTGTTTGTGATCCCAAGCACGCTAGTGTCCTCTGTCCTCTACTATGCCCCAGAGTTTGCTCAAATTCATGTCCATTGACTCAGTGACGCTATCTAACCATCTCATCTCATCTCATCTAAACAGTATGGGGTAGGTGCTAAAAATCAAAGCAGTGCCTTCCACCTGTGTGCTCAGTCACTCAGTCGTGTCTGATTCTTTTCGACCCCATGGACTGTAGCCTGCCAGACTTCTCTGTCCATGGGGATTCTCCAGGCAAGAATACTGGAGAGGCTTGCCATGCCCTCCTCCAAGGGATCTTCCCAACTCAGAGGTCGAACCCAGGTCTCCCGCACTGCAGGTAGATTCTTCACTGTCTGAGCCGCTGGGGAAGCTCATGAATACTGAAACTTAAGTCATGTTCTGAAAAGAGAAACAGGATTGGAAGGTCTCAACAGCTAACTCCTGACTTACCTTCCTAAGAAAAGAGTTGCAGCTACATTTAATAAAGGAATATCTGAAAAGTCTCATTAATGTCTCCTATTTAGAAGTATAAATGCATGTTTGGGGAGGGGATGCTAGACTAACAGTAGTCTAATGTAGTGTTAGTTGCTCAGTTGTGTATGACTCTTTGCAACCCATTGACTGAAGCCCACCAGGCTCTACTGTAAATGGGGTTTTCCAGGCAAGAATACCAGAGTGGGTTACCATATCCTCCTCCATGGATTGAACCCACATCCAAACCCTGACCCAGGGATTGAACCCACATCTCTTATGTCTCCTGCATTGGCAGGCGAGTTCTTTACCAACTAGTGCCACCTGTGAAGCCCTGACACACAGAAGTCACTTCAAATCAATTTCCTTTTTCTTTTCTCCAGATCACAGCAATCAGCCCACTTGAGGATAGGATTATGAGGACATGACCACACCATTCAGAAAACTCATTTGCTATGGAGCTTTTTTCTGATGAGACTACTAATTCCTTGATAAATTTACCCACACATTGGAGGGTCTGTGTCCAAACCAGGAAGTATAGGCCTCCAATAGCAGGAAGCATTCTTTCAACTAATATGGCAGAATCCTGAAATCTAAAGCTATCGTAATTATCTGAAATAGAGGCCAAGCCAGTTGACCACTAAATAAAATAAATAAATCTGCCTGAAGTGACTTGCAAGGTAAAAATGTTGACAATTCTAGATAAATCAAAATGAGTCCAACTTAATCTTTTATTTTAGAGTTTGAGTAGTGTGAACTCTAGAAATACTTTTATCTTTTGCACTGCATACATATATATATTAGCTTCTCAGGTGGCTCACTGGTAACGAATCCACCTGCAAAGCAAGAAACATGAGTTTGGTCACTGGGTCAGGGAGATACTGTGGAGAAGGAAATGGCAACCCACTCCAGTATTCTTGCCTAGGAAATCCTGTTGAAAGCAGAGCCTGGCAAGCTACAGTCTACTAGGTCACAAAAAAGTCAGACAGATTTAGCGACTAAACAACAATACACATTGCTGAACGATTCCTGGGCCCACTTGCTTATGTGGGTTGCAGTGAAGAAAAATGCAATATTTATCGCAGGGCACCAAGCAAATAGTCCAGGCAGCCAGGACTCAAAATCCTAGAATTCCCAGATGGCTGAGAGGAAAATGTTTTAAAGATAAGGTGAGGGAAGGGAGTTGTGGGGTTCATAATCAGCTTGTGGACATTCTTCTGATTCATTGCTGGTGAGTTAATCAGGAGTCAACACAATCAACCTTTTGTTTCCAACCAGTCTGAGGTCTGGTGCTTCCATAGTAGCTGAGACAGTAAAGCATCCACCTGCAATTCAAGAGGCCCAGGTTTGATTCTTGGTTCAGGAAGATCCCCTGGAGAAGGAAATGGCAACCCACTCCAGTATTCTTGTCTGGAGAATTCCATGGACAGAGGAGCTTGGTGACTACAGTCCAAGGGGTTGAAAGCAATCCGACACAACTGAGCGACTAACACACGCAGTCTGAGGTCTAGCGCTTCTGAGCACATACAGGTAATGTCTTCCCCCTTGGTAGGGGTTTCAGATTCTGCAAAGCAGCTCGAAGAACATGGCTCAGAATGTTACGTGTAGTCCTTGAGGGGGATCTGAAGGTCCTTGTCTTTATTTAACGGCTAAACTATTGGAGAAGATTCATGAGAGTCCCTTGCACTACGAGGAGATCAAATCAGTCAATTGTAAAGGAAATCAGTCCTGAATATTCATTGGAAGGACTGACGCTGAAGCTGAAGCTCCATTACTTTGGCCTCTATATGAAGAACTGACTTATTGGGAAAACCCTGATGCTGGGAAAGATTGAAGGCAGGAAGAGAAGGGGATGACAGAGGATGAGATGGTTGCATGGCATTACCAACTTGATGGACATGAGTATGACCAAGCTCTGGGAGTTGGTGATGGACAGGGAAGCCAGGCGTGCTGCAGTCCATGGGGTTTCAAAGGGTCAGACACAACTGTGTGACTGAACTGAACTGAACTGAAGCTATTATTGTTTTGTCTTGCTTGATTGTTTTCTTTTCTTTCTGCATTTTCTCACTTCTCTGATTAAATTTATACTTTGAAACTTGGAGAATGTCTAGGAGCTAAAGTTTTTGTACACACAAGAGGCAGAGAGAGGACATTGCAGGGGCAAATAGAGTGGTCTGCCCCATAAGGTCCTGCTCAATTATTTATAGATAGAGAGATAAATACTCTCCTGTGAGTGCTATGCATTGTTCAGGAATGCAGGATGCAACACAGAAGAGAATTAAAAAAAAAAAAAAAAGACCTAGAGTGCAGTAGGAGGAAAACAAATTGGCTTTCTTTTAAAAAGAAATTAGACAATTTTAAATAGTGATAAACACTTTAAAGACAATACAAAACTGTGTTAAGATAGAGAGTTACTCTTGGGACGAGGAAGGGCAACTGCTCTAAGTAAGGTATGGAGGGAGGGCTCCACTCTGACACTTACTCTGCAATACCAAGCAAGGTATTGAAATTGTCTCATGTTCAATTGTATTTCTCTAAGTAGCCAGTATCTTTCTGCTGGGCACTGGGCTCAGCACTGGCCTTCATTACTTCATTCACTTCTTACAAGAACCCTGCATGGTAAATTCTATCAATAACCACAGTGCAGAGATGAGGAAATTGAAGCACAAAAATTAATTACCGTACAATCCCAACGTCACACAACTAATGAATGCTATATCTAGAAACACAACTTAAATCTTTGGTCTTAAGCACTTTGCTCCACTGTCTTCCGAAAGTAGGATGGACACAACTTTGAGGGGTTCCAGTAAGAATTGTGAATACACATGCAAATCACTTAGTGTAACACCTTCTCTGTCGTAGGCTCTCAACCAACTGTGGTAATGTAGAAAACCTTTGAGGATAGGAAGCCACGGCATGAAATTCCAGAGGAGTCTATCTACAAGATAAAGCACAATATTTTTCTGAGGATTGTTTAACAGTCTACACAGCAGATTTCATGTATTATCATAAATATCAGTGGTCTATCATGTTTCTTATTGTTAATGGGAAATCAGTTCCCATTAACTGATGTTAACTACCTTAAATATAAGGTATTATATTGAGAGAATGGGTATCATAATATAACACAGAAAGAGTATACCAACCTGTGTTTGCTGCTACTGTTTATTAGCATTTTCATAATTGACTCTTGCTCCCACTTCTCAGGATATTTCTATACTACAAGAAAGAACAGAGCAGTAAATGCAATTTGACTTAATAGAGAAAAATTTATCTTGTGCAACAATTCCAAACTTTCTATCCAAGGTAGCCTATAACTCTGCAGCCATAATCATGTCTGTGTTGTATTTATCATTTGGAATCAATCACTTTCACGTATGGCAAGCAAAAGAAAAAAACAAACAGCCAGTTTTCCAGAATCCTCTCCCTCTTGATTTCTGCACTGGGAGGTTTACTGACTGGTTCAGCCTTGGCAGCTGCTATTGTGTAGGCTTCCCCACAATTTAATCCATGATCACTAGAGGGGAGCAGGGAAGCCAGAGAAAGCCTCACAAAATGTTTGAGCAGGACACCAGGTGGCAGTATATCAGCTTTCATTCTTGCTGCATGCAGGGTTCTAGAGTCCGATTCTCAGGACGGAGAAACAGATTTAGACAAAGGATTCACAAAGGGGTGACATTTGAGTTGAAACATGAAGGAATTCAAAGGTACATCATGTTCATATTTGGGGGGATACCATCACTGGCTCAGTGGTAAAGAATCCACCTTCCAGTGGATTCAATCCTTGGGTCTGGAAGATCCCATAGAGAAGGAAATGGCTACCCACTCCAGTATTCTTGCCTGGGAAGCCCCATGGACAGAGAATGACTCACACATGACTTAGTGACTAAACAACAGCAAAGCGTCACAGGAGAGAGGGAAAAACAAGGGGCACAGGTCTTGACTGGGAAACAAGCTTGGGGTGTTTAAGGAATGAAATCTCGTTGTAGCCCTTGTTTTTCCCAGCACCTTATTACATAAGAAACTTACTAAAGCATCCAGCACTGTTAACTACTTAGTGGAAGCTTTCTTCATTTACTGATCCTCGGACAGTTGAATCTATGTTTGGGCATTTTTTTTCCTAGTTCCTTTTAGCTTCCAGTTTAAACCAGTAATGTCACCACCACTGAGACATCCAGCCACCCAGGTCTGGGGCCAAGTGCTCCTTCATAGTCCAGACCTTGCTCCTCAGCAGCCCTCTAAAATGCAAAACACTGGCCGATAGTAAAAGGTAAAGAAGCTTTCACAATTAGGAAAGATATGGCTCATTTCCCAAAGCTGGTTGTTTTTATTTAAAGGAAACAAAATCTATCTCTTAGGGTTTTGATATTTAAATTAGATAATAAATCTGAAAGGCAACCACCGTGCCTGACATTGAGTAAAGCTCAGCAAATACCAACTTTCTTTTTTCCAGTAAATCTTACCTCTCCTTCAATGTTCAGGTCTGTGACTTGTTAATGTTTGTTCTATTCTCCACATCGGTTCAATGATGGAAGCTTCTAGAAAATTCACTTAATCACTTATTTTCCTGGAGACAGTCATTATTTCTCCCTGTTTCCTGGAGTCATATTCTCTTACCCACATTGATACGCTCAGAGTACTGAAAGGACCCAGATGGAACGCCAAGATAAGGTATTATTTTCATTTTCCTAATTAATAATAATTTTAAGGTTTTTATATATTTATTAGCTATTGGATATCTTATTTTTGAGTTGGATCTCCAAGATTTTGTCATTCTTTTTTATCTGTTTTCTTAATGATTTAAAGGAACTTCTAATATATTCTGCATTTAAGTCCTTTTTCAAAAATATGCATTGCAAATACAGTTTATCAGTCTGTGCATTGGCTTTCAAAACTCTTATCAGTGATATATAACAAACACACAATTAAAAAATATACTTTGACGTTCATAAGAAACTATCTTGAATATTTTGCTTGTTTTCTTTAAGTTCTTTAAAAAAGTATACTTTGGTGGCTTCTATCGCTTCTAATATGAAATTAGATATTATGTTTCCCAGAATACAATGGCTTGCAAATGTCTGCCAAAACCAGAGTGGTGGACCTGCAGAATTTCTTATTCAAATTTATGACTTTCCTCATAGCATTGCTTCTGAATAAGGAGATTGCTTTATAGGAAGTGAAGTATAGCAGTGAATGGAAGTGCTTGCTATGAGCAAAGAAGTTATAGGATGGGTAATGGAAGAGGTGGTTATAAATACCTGCTATAACCATGTGGTCATTTGCAGAAATAAGAACAATAATACTTATGAAAATTTGTTTTTCATTTTTATATAAATATATTTATGTATTACATTAACCAATTTTAACTCCCCTCTCCCATTTTCTATGTGTGGTAACAAGATATGCTAATATAAGTCAGTCTTATATCTTTTTATAGCTCAGTAGTGAAGATACCGGAGAAGGCAATGACAAGCCACTCCAGTACTCTCGCCTAGAAAACCCCACAGATGGAGGAGCCTGGTAGGCTGCAGTCCGTGGGGTCACTAACGGTCGGACACGACTGAGAGACTTCACTTTCACTTTTCACTTTCACGCATTGGAGAAGGAAATGGCAACCCACTCCAGTGTTCTTGCCTGGAGAATCCCAGGGACAGGGGAGCCTGGTGGGCTGCCGTCTATGGGGTCACACAGAGTCGGACACGACTGAAGTGACTTAGCAGCAGCAGCAGCAGTGAAGATACAGGATTCAATGGGAGAGTGTGGCTTAGCTAGAAAAGAAAGTAACATCACCCACAAATGGATAAATGAACTTGCTCTAATCTTTGAAGGATATGTTTAGAATGTTTTGGGTTGAATGAGGAACTAATGCATCATATTAGCAAGAATTGTGATGTTGGAGAAGATTCTTGAGAGTCCCTTGGACTGCAAGGAAATCAACCCAGCCAATCTTAAAGAAATCAACCCTGAATATTCATTGAAAGGACTGATGCTGAGGCTGAAATTCCAACACTTTGGCCACTTGATGAGAAGAGCCATATTATTTGAAAAGACTCTGAAGCTGGGAAAGATTGAAGGCAAAAGGAGAAGAGAGTAGCAGAGGATAAGACAGTTGGATGGTATCACCAAATCAATGGACATGAATTTAATCAAACTCCAGGAGATAGTGGAAGATAGAGGAGGCCTTGTGCTACAGTCCATGGGGTCACAAAAGGTCAACCACGACCTAGTTTCTGAACAGCAACAACAACATTACCAAGAAGCATAGTTTTGCCTTCTTCTTTATTCAAAAGCTGTTAAAAGAGTACAGATGGATGCCAAATTAACATAGAGGGTATTGCAGCAGTTTTGAGCTACCTTATCTGACTGGAAATATCTTTCCCGAAATGTGCTTCCTGTATTGTTCTGGCTTAGGGTTGGCCACAAAAGAAATTCGTGTGACATTTGGAAGGTCGCTGTGATGAAGCAGCCACAGTTTTTATGTTTTGGGGGTTGGTGCAGGGCTACAGGGACTATGGCTACTCACAGTTGTTCCTGCTGATCTGATATTTCATCTTACTGTTGACTCACAACCCCTCCACTTCCCACCAGATCTCATCCTCATCTTCTCTTTGTCTTGGGCCAAGTATGTATGTAAGTTCAGTTCAGTTCAGTTCAGTGCAGTTGCTCAGTCATGTCTGACTCGTTGCGACCCTATGGACTCCAGCATGCCAGGCTTCCTTGTCCATCACCAGCTCCTGGAGCTTACTCAGATTAATGTCCATTGAGTCAGTGATGCCATCCAACTATCTCATCTTCTGTCATCCCCTTCTCCTCCAGCCTTCAATCTTTCCCAGCATCAGGGTCTTTTCCAATGAGTCAGTTCTTCACATCAGGTGGCCAAAGTATTGGAGTTTCAGCTTCAGCATCAGTCCTTCCAATGAATATTCAGGACTGATTTCCTTCAGGATGGACTGATTTGATCTCCTGGCAGCCCAAAGGGTTCTCAAGAGTCTTCTCTAACACCACAGTTCAAAAGCATCAATTCTTTGCCACTCAGCTTTCTTTATAGTCCAACTCTCACCTCCATATATGACTACTGGAAAAACCATAGCTTTGACTAGATGGACCTTTGTTGGCAAAGTAATATCTCTGCTTTTTAATATGCTGTCTAGGTTGGTCATAACTTTCCATCCAAGGAGCAAGTGTCTTTTAATTTCATGGCTGCACTCAGCATCTGCAGTGATTTTGGAGCCCTAGAAAATAAAGAGAAGGCAATGGCAAGCTACTCCAGTACTCTTGCCTGGAAAATCCCATGGACGGAGGAGCCTGGTAGGCTGCAGTCCATGGGGTCGCTACGAGTCAGACATGACTGAGCGACTTCACTCTCACTTTTCACTTTCACACATTGGAGAAGGAAATGGCAACCCACTCCAGTGTTCTTGCCTGGAGAATCCCAGGGACGGGGGAGCCTGGTGGCCTGCCCTCAATGGGGTCACATAGAGTCGGACACGACTGAAGTGACTTAGCAGTAGCAGAAAATAAAGCCTGTCACTGTATCCATTGTTTCCCCATCTATTTGCCATGAAGTGATGGGACCAGATGCCATAATCTTATTTTTCTGAATGTTGAGTTTAAGCCAATTTTAAGCATGATGTCAAATGACACCCACTTCTCCTAAGGTCACCCACTACTGTGAGACTGAAGGAGGTGAGACATAGCCAAACTTTAGTGTATCTTGTGGGTTCCATTATGCTCATGGTTCTAATATGTCCTTATGAGTCACAGTTTGTCCACACTTAAGTCTATTTCCAGCTTTGTCCTACAAATATTACTCTAGCTGATTAACAGTGAATTTATTCTCAACACCAGATCCGAAGATAACAGCTTTGTATACACTCTTCCACCAGATCTAACAATTGCCTAAGTTCTAATCTTCATAACTAATTTCTTATTCCATACCACTGGTGGTTCTGCTTGTCTGAGTGCACCTTAAGTGACATAAGTCCAAGAAAAAAGAATTCAGGAAATTATTTCCATGATAATTCCAGATAACTAGACCCAGGTTTGTGATATGAGTGTATTTTAGTGAAACTGTCACTTTACATTATTATGGAGCTAGTTTATAACTTTAGACAAGGTTACACATGTTCTGTATGATTGATTTAAATTCAAAAATTCAAGAGGAGAATGTATTTGTAGCAAGTTACTCTGTGCACCTGAATCCAAATGACATAGAAGAAGCTTTTATTTAGAATTAATTCCTCTGATCCAGATCACAGATTAAGCAACCACAGGACTATCATTTCTTGTCTGGGGTCTGCAGGTGTGCATTTCAGCTGGGGTCCGGCAGCAGGGGACTCTCTCTTATTAAGCTCTGGGGTTTTTGTTCAGCTTTTCCTATTACTTCAAACACTGTGAGTTCCCAGAGAGCACAGAAATACTTTGCAGAATGTTCCAGTTTTAAGAATGAAATGGTGAGGCTGATGGATTTACGTGCTTTTTGGAAGTTTACAGAGTAGCGTCCATCCATTTCATTCCCCTCTTCTGAATACTGACGAATGAGGTAAGTCATCTGTCCACTGGGAAACTGTTTGTACCAAAAAATGCAGTAGTCATGTACATTCCTACTTGTTTCATACTGACAGTTAAGGGTGACTACCTTCCCCACTTGACTGATTATGACTGGCTGGTCTTGAGTAACTTTCTGGGCCACACCAGATCCTGTGGAAAAAAATAAGAAAACAGAGCTGAAATAGTGAACAAAATACTGTATAAATTAGACAAATTTTGGACCCAAATATTTATAAACCAAACTGGAATCATAAAACACTTTCTTTTCTCCAGTCCTCCTTTCCTCCCCAAGTCCCTGTGAAGCACCACGTGCCTGTGTGTAGTCCTTTCACCCTGAACACTCGCACCCATGTTTGGGAGCATCCCTACCAGAGAAGGTGAAGGCCAGGAACACCCAGAGCAGACTGGAGAGCAGCATGAGGCGTGGATTCCCCTGCATAAATGTGTTTAATTCTGCCTCAAGCTAAGATTTCAGTGTCTTTGAGTGCCTGGCAGCACATATACATAGTAACTGTTTCCTGTGTGACTCCCCCCAAACAGGAAGTAGGGTGTCATGTTCACCGACCATGTGGTCTGTGTACAGATGAAGTCTGGCTCATCACACACCTTCATTTTGTCTACTTTTCTTTCCCTGGTCATTAAGTTTGGCAGATCCTGAAAGGGGGCGTGAAGAAAGCAATTAATATTAAAGGTTCGAACTGAGGGAAATTGAAGATTAAACAAGTTGACAAATATTTATTCAGTAAAATAATTTTGCTATCCTATTTAAGATATAATTTAGTATAGCCTACAAAACATTCTTGTAATCTACAGATTAGTCATTAATTTAGCCTATGCTTACTTTTCTCCATCCAGAATCTAGTGACTATTTTAAAGCATTCACAGATCTTAGGCCTTCTGGGTGAAAAGCAATCTTATCCAAAGTAATTAATGTATCTCTGTCTTTTTTTTTACTGAGTTGCAAAGCTCTACTTAGGTTTTACATTCAATAAAATTACTTCAACATGAAATGATTTTTAAAAATCAGTCCATCTGAATTTCAGAGTCTATTCAGTGGTTTATATTTAAATGACATTATATCAGGAATAAAATATTATTCTTTTGAAATCTGATATTGAGTTTTATGTATTAGACTTTGAGGGGGATCAACATATTCAATCCTGTTGCCTCTAAATGTAGAATTGTGCTTATTAGACCATGTGTCCTAGAATCATCCTCATGTCACATTTTGTCTCTTATTGGTCCAGAGTACTGTCTCATCTGTCGTTGCTCATTATTATTTCTCTTTATAAAATAAGTTAAGATGAATATGCCAGATCTTTCTGTGACATAATGCTATAACACACTCTTACAAAACTTAATATCTGCAAACTGCAGATGCTTAGTACTTCTCAACACCACAGAAGACGGTGACTCAAATTCTGTACACTGTTTCATGTTCATGTGGAATGTAGCTGTCAATCTTCCATTTGGTTTCATTGTTGCAATAGATGAATTAATATAAAAGAACCAAAGGCAAATAAACAAGTAGAAAAGAAAATACAAACAAGGTCTAAAAGAGGGCAAGTTCATGGAATTTAAGATCAAAGTAACTCATGAATGAGTGAAGCAGGGAAGTGAGTTTGTATTTATCTGAGACATCTACACTTCTGTCACATTTACCATCTGAGTTCTGACAAACAATGAATGCCCAGGCTTGAAATTATTTGTAATTAAGTAGAGGAGGTCATGAATGACTACAGCAGCTTACAGAGCATCATATTATATAATATAGATATATATTAATATAATAATACATATTTATCAAGAAATTTATACTAATAAAAATTTTTCAAAATAACAACATTATAAATCAGTTTTCATATACACTCTTAGGTTTTGATGCATCACTCTAAGAAATTTTATCACATGTATAGATTCTTGTAACACCACTAAATCATGACACAAAATCATTTCATCTCTCTAAAGAAATCCTCTTTGAATACCTTCCCCAACCTTGCAACCCTTTATAACCCTGCTAACTACTGATCTCCTTTTCATCTTTATATTTTGTCCCTTTGAGAATGTTGTTTAAGCAGAATCACACTATGTATCAGTTAAGTTCAGTCGTTCAGTTGTGGTCGACTCTTTGCGACCTCATGGACTGCAGCACGCCAGGCTTCCCTGTCCATCACCAACTCCCAGAGCTTGCTCAAACTCATGTCCATCAAGTCGGTGATGCCATCTCATCCTCTATTGTCCCATTCTCCTCCCAACTTCTATCTTTCCCAGCATCAGGGTCTTTTCCAAGGAGTCAGTTCTTCCCATCAGTGGCCAAAGTATTGGAGTTTCACCTTCAGCATCAGTCCTTCCAATGAATATTCAGGACTGATTTCCTTTAGAATTGACTGGGTGGATCTCCTTGTAGTCCAAGGGAGTCTTCTTCAACATCACAGTTCAAAGCATCAATTCTTTGGCACTCAGTTTTCCTTATAGTCCAGTAGTCCCATCCATAAAGACTACTGGAAAACTAAAGCTTTGATTAGATGGACCTATGTTAGGAAGCATCACTGCAAACAAAGCTAGTGGAGGTGATGGAATTCCAGTTGAGCAATTTCAAATCATAAAAGATGATGCTGTGAAAGTGCTACACTTAATATGCCAGCAAATTTGGAAAACTCAACAGTGGCCACAGGACTGGAAAAGGTCAGTTTTCATTCCCATCCCAAAGAAAGGCAACGTCAAAGAATTTTCAAAGTACCACACAATTGCACTCTTCTCACTCACTAGCAAAGTACTGTTTACAACTCTCCAAGCCAGGATTCAGCAGTATGTGAACCGTGAGCTTCCAGATGTTCAAGCTGGATTCAGAAAAGACAGATAAACCAGAGATCAAATTGCCAACATCCACTGGATCATAGAAAAAGCAAACAAAAATCCAGAATAAAACATCTATTTCTGCTTTATTGACTATGCCAAAGCTGTGTGGATCACAACAAACTGGAAAATTCTTCAAGAGATGGGAATACCAGACCACCTTACCTGTCTCCTGAGAAATCTGTATGCAAGTCAAGAAGCAACAATTAGAAGTGGAACAACAGACTGGTTCAAAATTCAGAAAAGAGTATGTCAAGGCTGCATATTGTCACCCTGCCTATTTAACTTATACGCAGAATACATCATGCAAAATGCCAGACTGAATGGAGCACAAGCTGGAATCAAGATTGCTGGGAGAAATATCAATAACCTCGGATATGCAGATGATAGCACCCTTATGGCAGAAAGTGAAGAGGAACTAAAGAGTCTCTTGAAGAAAGTGTAAGAGGAGAATGAAAAAGTTAGCTTAAAACTCAACATTCAAAAAACTAAGATCATGGCATCCAGTCCCATCATTTCATGGTAAATAGATGGGGAAACAATGGAAACAGTGACAGACTTTATTTTCTTGGGGTCCAAAATCACTGCTAATGATGACTGCAGCCAAGAAATTAAAAGATGCTTGCTTCTTGGAAGCAAAGCTATGACCAACCTAGATAACATATTAAAAAGCAGAGACATTACTTTGCTGACAAAGGTCCATATAATCAAAGCTATGGTTTTTCCAGTGGTCACGTATGGATGTGAGAGTTGGACTATAAAGAAAGCTGAGTGCCAAAGAATTGATGTTTTTGAACTGTGGTGTTGGAGAAGACTCTTGAGGATCCTTTGGACTGCAAGGAGATCCAAACAGTCCATCCTAAAGGAATATTCATTGGAAGGACTGATGCCGAAGCTGAAGCTTCAGTACTTTGGCCACCTGATGTGAAGAACTGACTCATTGGGAAAGACCCTGTTGCTGGGAAAGATTGAAGGCAGGAGGAGAAGGGGACTACAGAGGATGAGATGGTGGGATGGCATCACCAACTTGATGGACATGAAATTGAGCAAGCTCTGGGAGCTGGTGATGGACAGGGAAGCCTGGTATGCTGCAGTCCTTGGGGTCGCAAAGACTGAACTGACTGATTTCATGGTAATTTCCATAGTTTTCTTGTATTTCACCAATTGGACATTTTATTATTTGCTTCTTTCAGTTTCTATTGTGTTTAATTTGCTTTTCTATCATGTTTTCCTGAAAGCCTTGATAGTAGCTTATCAATCTTTTTTCTTTATTAATATAAGTATTTAAAAAGATATATTTCCTTCTATGTTATTTTAGCTGCATCTCATACATATTTATATAGTGTGTTCTCCCAACATTCACTTTCAAAATATCTTCTAGCATCCCTTGTAATTTTTTTTTTAACTTCAGTTCAGTTCAGTCACTCAGTCGTGGCCGACTCCTTGCAACCCCACGAATCACAGCATGTCAGGCCTCCCTGTCTATCACCAACTCCCAGAGTTCACTCAAACTCATGTCCATCGAGTCGGTGATGCCATCCAGCCATCTCATTCTCTGTTGTCCCCTTCTCCTCCTGCCCCAAATCCCTCCCAGCATCAGAGTCTTTTCCAGTGAGTCAACTCGTCGCATGAGGTGGCCAAAGTATTGGAGTTTCAGCTTTAGCATATGACCCAGCAATTTCACGCTTATGTATTTGTCCAAAGAAAAAAAACTCTTCCAAATTGTATCTGCACCCCAATGTTTATAGCAGCATTTTTTACAGTAACCAAGATCTGGAACCAAGCTAAGTGTTCATTCATAGATGAATGGATAGAGAAAATATCGATCTTTCATCTAACTTATCTATACATACTCACACAAACACCACACAATGGAACATTAATCAAATGTAAAAGTGAATGCAATCTTGCCAAATGGAACAACGTGGATAGATATGGAGTGTATTATACTTAGTGAAATAAGTCAGACAGAGAAAGACAAATACTGTTTTTTACTTATATGTGATATATAAAAACAAATTAAAACAAAGGAAAAATTGAATAAAAACAAAATCACAGGTACAGGGAACAAATGACAGACTGCCAAATATTTCTCCAGAACAGATGAGTTTATTTGATATCACCAAAGGACTGAAGTTCCAGATCTGCAAATATGAGAAGTTACATGCAAGTCCCCACTGGACAAGGAAAGGAAATGCTGTTATAGAGAAGACAAGGAAATTAGGAGGATTATAGTAAACAGAGTGCCCTTGACTTTCCATTGACTGCGTCCTGACCAGGGAAGAAGAGGCTACTTTTGTCTTCCTTTTGACCTCTGTGATGTCCACAGGTCGGGAGAACCCCCATTCTTCTGCCAACTATATTTTTTGAGATCTCTGTGCTTTAAATCTTTATACCTTATAGGACAGAGTCAGAAAGATATTTGACTCCAGGAGAGGAGAGAGCCATGGTGGTGGAAGTAAGATTTGGAGTGATTCAAGAAGGGGTCTTGAGCCATGGATCCAAGTGGCCTCCAGAAGCTACAAAAGGAAAGGAAACTTTCCAAATTCTTCCTCAGAGAATCTGGAAGGAATCAACCCTGCCAAGACCTTGGCTATAGACAGCAAAACAGATTTTAGATTTCTTGCATCCAGAACTATAAGAAGTATTTTGTAAGTGGTCAAATTCATACTAAACACTGAGCAAATATTTTCTGTTCACTTTGCTGCACTCATAGTATGGGATACCAGTGCTTGCAGTTACCTGTTGGGATACATCGCAGTGAGACAGATCTGAACATTCTTGAGACACCCAACCAAGCTGGATATCTTTACTGGAGAGATTTCTCTCTTCTTTTAGTTGCTTTCAATGTTTATTGTTTTGGGTGGGAAATATTTATTTTAATTCTGTCCTCTTATCAGCTACTTTTTAGTTACAAGTTAGAGGTTCTAGTGCAAGAGATAGACTGAGAAGGGAAAAGAGCAACAGAAATCTGTAGAGCTAAAAAGGGTTTGTGGTTATACCTATACCAATGTTCATAAGAAATACTAAGCACTGAAAATGCCCTGTGGTGGCCTCCTGGTGTGAATGTGGCTGGAGGAGGGGCTGAGCCCCGTAGGGGGTTTATGTAGAGGCTGCAGGTGCCTGGGGAGCACTGTGCTGCAAGCACAGAAGTAAGTGCCTGAGTCTGTGGTCCGCGAAGAGGAAATGTGCAGTGAGCTGCGGCGTTCTGCAGGAACTGTAGTGGCCTTTAATCTTCCATCCTGCTTTGTCCCTGAAGGAACATAAACCAGGTGGATGAGGCGGCCCTCAGGGTTCTGAAGATACCAATTCACACTCAGTGGGGAAGTGGAAAAATTACACCAAAGAGTGGAGTTGGCTCCCTCCTGGAGACTCAGGGCTGGGGGATTCTGCTCCACATCCACCCCTCGATCACCTGATGAGGAAAGAGAAACTGTCACAGGCGAGGGTCACCATAACCCCTACAAAACCCTGAAAGTGCCTCCACCACCCCCCAACCCGCTCCACTGCCTATCCCATAGATGATGAACAGGACTTGTCAGCTCCCCTCTCTCCCTTAACAAAACAGCAGCTGCTCAATCCTTCAGATGCCCCTGTGGGGCAGCCCCAACTCACAGCAAACCTGAGCAAACAAAAGCCCCAGCACAGTGCCTGCTAGCTTCTTCATGATGCTTCCTCTTCTTACTGAGACATTTTCACTGTAAGATACTTCACTAAACCCTGAGGGAGTAAATGTCATAAGTCCTTGTGGAAATGTTCCTACTCCTGCAGCCAATCAGCTCACCCAACAAATCCTGCTCATGCCCTCACTTTGTGACAGAAAGCCCCACCCTCCCACCTCAACCAATTCAGAATGGGCTGCAGAGGAGTGAGGAGAGTGAGAAATAGCAAGGTCATTATTTTAGGACTTTAGGGTCATTTTCTAAGAACATTGCAAAGAAGGCAGACTCTGATTTGAATTTGTGGAGGATTTTAGGGAAGAGAAAACAAACATTAATTATCGAGCTGACATGGATGCTGGAGAGTCTTACAAAATGAAATTTTATTTCCCAGAAGTTCTCAGGATCCGTTTTTTTCCCCCCACTTTGGTATCTGTTATACACTCACCTGTGATTCCGAAGGGTGCTCACAAATCAACACAGTATTCATAGCAGTCTTGGCTGGAACATTTTGCAGTATTAAACAGGTTTACTTTTAAAATATATATATTTATTTTAGATTGAACCTACATAAAGATCGATATTATTTTTTGTCACTTGATGAGCATTGAAAATAGAATTGTAAATAGCTTTATTTTTATTAAAACCAATAGTTTATTTTTATTTTTGTTCAAACTCATTCATGTCAAAGTACAACAAAAACCTCCACAATATTATAAAATATTTACCCTCCAATTAAGATAAATTAATTAATTAAAAACATATAATTTAAAAGTAAATTTTAAATAAAATTTCAGGTTTAAATAAATTTTATTTTATTATTTTTTAAATTAGAAGATAATTGCTTTACATTGTTGAGTCAGTTTCTGCTGTACAACAAAGAGAATCAGTCAGGGGATATATATATATATATATTCCCTCCTCCCTCCAATGCTCTAGCTCCTCACAGAGTGCCAGGATGGGCTCCCTGTTTATATTGCAACTTCCCATTAGCTATCTATTTTACACAAAACACATTTTAACTGTTAACTATTGTTAATTGTACTCTGTTTTTTGCCTCTAGTAGGTCATTTTAAAAGAAAAATAAGGGTTTTTAAAACATATGAGAGGCAAGTCTTTGCTTTTTCTCAGACTCTCTGAATAATAATGGTTCTGTGTATATGGATTTTGAGGTAAAAAGGATGGAAAAATGAGGACCTGTATATTTTCACTGAGGTAGAATTGAAGTCATCTGCAGACACAAGGATCAGATGAACAGTTCGAGATTAAGGCAAATGTTTACTAAGGGAACTGTGAGAAATAGTGTAGAAAAATAAAGTTGATTAGAATCAATAATTATTATTGGGCACACAGTGAGAATTAGAGAAGTTGAATTAAGAGGAGAGGGGCAATCTGAGTGGGTCACTTGGCATTTTGCATGAAAATGTGTTTAATCTAGAATGCCTGTTACAGGCAACCTCTAGATAAAGCGAACCTTTTTTCCTTCCTACTCTATTGTCTGGACATACAAGAAGAGATAGAGAAGTTCACTAGAGGGAGGAATAGTTGCATCTCCGTTTCAGGGGGCCCCTGAGAGCCGGTGATGTGGCTGTCAGGCGGATCACTGACTGGGCTCCAGTTCTTACTGCAACAGCAGTGTTGAATCAGTGAAACCGGGACAGACCCGCCTGCCTACAATGAGACACTGTCTCTATTCAGATTTCAAAAAGATCTCTGTTTGTTCTATAGAGGCAGGAGCATGGAATATGATGTTACTGATTCCCTATGAAGAACATTCCCAACAGGAGAAGGGTGGTAAAAACATGGCTATACAGGAAGGAAACTGAGAGCCATATTGCGGAAGATCTCCCCTGAGGAGAAGGAAGGAATGTGCCAGAGTGTGCTGAGTCCTATTACAGGGAAATTGATCCCAATGGATCCCAAGGCAAGCAAGTTCTAGTGACTATCAATAAGAGTTGCTTCCTTGATAATCACTGCTCCTGGTGTTGAGCCTGTCCAAATGTGCACTCAGTGAGCTGTGAGGTACATAAGCTCATAAGAGTGAAATGGAACTTTTACTAGAGGTGACATTTCCAGTTAATGCAACATCACCCCCTGGAGGTTGACAATTGGAGTAAATTTCCTATTGAGTCTTTTGTGCCCCATTTCCTCCCTGTTCTTACCTAGGCTTAAATTTCTTCCCATTCTAAGCTGATAAGAGTGTTTTCTGGGGTTTTCACATTAAAGTGTTGTTGTTCAGTCACTAAGTTGTGTCTGACTCTTTGTGACATCGTGGACAACAGCATGCCAGGCTTCCCTGACCTTCGTTATCTCCCAATATGTTCAAACTCATGTTCCCTGGTAGCTCAATTGGTAAAGAATCCACCCACAATGCATAAGACCCTGTATGGATTCCTGGGTCAGGAAGATCCACTAGAGAAGGGATAGGCTACCCACTCCAGTATTCTTGGACTTCCCTGGTGGCTCAGTTGGTAAATAATCCACCTGCAATTCGGGAGACCTGGGTTCGGTCCCTGGGTTGGGAAGATCCCCTGGAGAAGGGAAAGACTACTCACTCCAGTATTCTGGCCTGGAGAATTCCATGGACTGTACAGTCCGTGGGATTGCAAAGAGTAGGACATGTGCAACTTTCACTCACATGTTCATTGAGTCAGTGATGTCATCTAACTATCTAATCCTTTGTTGCCATCTTCTCCTCCTGCCCTCGATTTTTCCCAGCATCAGAGTCTTTTCCAATGAGTTAGCTCTTCGCATCAGGTGGCCAAAGTATCAGAGAATCAGCTTCAGCATCAGTCTTTCCAAAGAATATTCAGAGTTGATTTCCAGTAGGATTGACCACTTTGATCTCCATGCTGTCCCAGGACTCTCAAGAGTCTTCTCCAGTACCACAATTCAAAACGGTCAGTTCTGTGCTCAGCCTTCTGTAGGGTCCAACTCTCACATCCATTTATGACTACTGGGAAAACCATAGATTTGTCTATACAGATCTTTGTTGGCAAAGTGTTGCCTCTGCTTTTTAATACACTATGTAGGTTTGTCATAGCTTATCTTCCAAGGAAAAAGTGTCTTTTAATTTCATGGCTGCAGTCACCATCCCAGTGATTTTGCAGCCTAAGAATATAAAATTTACCACAGCTACCACTTTTCCCCCACCTATTTGCCATGAAGTGATGGGACCAGATGCCTTGATTTTAATTTTTAGAATGTTGACTTTCAAGCCAGTTTTTTCTCTCTGCTCTTTCAACCTCATCAAGAGGCTCTTTAGTTCCTCTTTGCTTTCTGCCATTAGGGTGGTGTTATCTGCATATCTGAGGTTATTGATATTTCTCCCAGCAGTCTTGATTCCAGCTTGTGATTCATCCAGCCCAGGATTCTGTGTAATGTACCCTGCATAGACTTAAATAAGCAAGGTGACAATAACAGCCCCAACATACTCCAATCCCAATTATGAACCAGTCTGCTGTTCTATGTCTGATTCTAAATGTAGCTTCTTGACCCACATACAGCTTTCTCAGGAGACAGTGGTGAACTTCCCCTATCATTGCTCCTTTCAGATATCGAGTAGTTTTTACAAATGCAGAAGGTTGAACTAAACCAAAATCAAAATCTCCAATGAGTTTATGAGGCATAATTGACTGTTATGGTATAAAACATGCAGATTTCCATGCCAGGTATGTGAGAAGAAGGCATATCTTCATGTTGCATTCGTGCATGTGAAGAAATACCATAGAAGGTCTAGTCTCAGGATGTAGCAACAGTGAAGTTTAAATGTTTCCCTAGCTGAGCCACATTATTTTGCTTGACATCTTTGAATAATCATTTAGTGCACTTCAAATCATGGTAAAAGAGAAGGCTAGAGATCTCACTCAATGATATGGCCAATATACCGGTAGGAGTCAAGGTTCCTGGTGTTCACTAACAGTCCATTTAGTTGAGGGAGCTACACTGATTTGAATGCCTATTTATCTATGCTTACATTTCCCCCGATTACTGAAAACACTGTGTAGTTCACTGAATTTCCCTTTTCCTTCCCACACATAACTGTTTCTCAACACTGGTCCCAGAGCAGCAGCAGGCACGGCTTTGGGTATGGGCTGCAGGGGACTGAGGGGCACTGTGTGGAGGCACAGAGGTAGGTGGCTGAGTCTTCAGGCTGGGATCCTCTGATGTACATGGAGCTGTAGCCCTCCTTAGTATTCAGAGTGACTCTCACCCGTCCTTGCTTCTTTTCATCCCCATTTACACTCATCACAAACAGGTTCTTGGGGCTTTTTGCAGGATCCCATCTGTACCAGTGTAAAGCATAGAAAGAGCTGGAAGGGCAACTGCAGGTGAAACTGGCGCGCTCTCCTTCCTGAACACAGCAAGGCAGGACGCTGTTCCACAGTCAAAAGACTGCTCACTCCTGTTCAGAAAGACAGTGTCAGTCATAGAAACTGATTTCTCTACAGAGTGTTCATTCTTCACATTCTTAAATATTAGCATCTGGAGGTGTCTGACTACAAAATCTTCTTTCCAGTGAACAACTGAAATAAGCAAAGGAAACAACATGGTTGTTGTTCAGTCACCAAGTCATATTCTACTCTTTGTGACCCGTGAACTGAGTCACACTAGTCTCCTCTGTCCTCCTCTATGTCCTGGAGTTTGCACAAATTCATGTCCATTGATTCAGGGATGCTATCTAACAACCTCATTTCATCTCACCTAAACAGTATGGGATAGGTGCTAAAAGTCAGAGCAGTGCCTTACACTTACTCAAATTTAAACTGTGTTATGAAAAGTGAAACAGGATTGGAAGGCGTCTCAATGGCCAAATTCTGACTAAATTCCCAAGAAAAGAGATGCAGCTACAGTTAATAAAGGAATATCTGAAAATCCTCATTAACGTCTCCTATATAGAAGTATGAATATCTGGTTGGGGAGGGAATGCTAGATAAACAGTAGTGTATTGTAGTGAAAGTTGCTTAGTTGTGTCGGACTCTTTGAAACCCCAGGGACTGTAACTGACCAGGCTCTACTGTCCATGGGATTCTCAGGGCAAGAATACTACAGTGGGTTGCCATGCCCTCCTCCAGGAGATCTTCCTGATCCAGGGATTGAACCCCTATTTCGTATATTTCCAGCAATGACAGGTGAGTTCTTTACCACTAGCGCCACCTGGGAAGCCCTGACACACAGAAGTCATTACAAATCAATTTCCGTTTTTTTCCCTCCAGATCACTGCAATCAGCCAACTTGCAGCAATCAGACCACTTGAAGATAAGATTGTGAGGACAAGACCACACCATTCAAAAAGCTCATTTACTGTGGAGCTTATTTCTGATTAGACTACTAATTCCTTGGTAAATTTACCCACTTATTGGTGATGATTTTTCCAACCCAGAAAGTATAAGTCTCCAACAGCAGGGAGCATTCCTTCAACTAATAAGGCAGAATCCTGAAATCTAAAGCCATCATAATTATTTGAAATAGAGGTCAAGCCAATTGACCACTAGGTAAATTAAATAAACATTGCCTGAAGAGGCTTGCAAGGTAGAAATGTTGACATCTAGATAAAAAAATCAAAATGAGTCCAACTTAGTCTTTTATTTTAGAGTTTGAATAGTGTGAACTCTAGAAATACTTTTATCTTTTGCACTACACACACACACACATATATTGGGTTTCCCAGGTGGCTCAGTGGTAAACAACCCACCTGGAATGCAGAAGATGCGAGTTCGATTCCTGGGTCAGGAAGATACCCTGGAGAAGGAGGTGGCAACCCACTCCAGTATTCTTGCCCAGGAAATCCCATGGACAGAAGAGCTTGGTATGCTATAGTCCATAGGGTCGCAAAGAGTCGGACATGACTGAAGCAACTTAGTATACACACACACACACACATATATACATACATAGTTGTTTAGTCACTAAGTCATGTCCGACATTTTTGGGACCCCATGGACTGTAGCCTGCCAGGTTCATCTATCCACGGGATATTGCAGGCAAGAATACTGGAGTGGGTTGCATGTACTCCTTCAGGGGATCTTCCTGATTCAGAGATTGAACCCGAGTCTCCTGTGTCCTCTGCATTGTAGGTGGATTCTTTACAGGTTGAGATGTATATATATATATATATATATATATAAAACCTTCCTGGGTCCACTTGCTCATGCAGATTGCAGTGAAGCAAAATTCAGTGTTTATCACAGGACACCAAGCAAGTAGTCCAGGCAGTCAGGACTCAAAAGGATGGAATTCACTGATGGCCTAGTGTGTAGGTGACTATCACTGAGGATGAGTCAGATAGAACTTTGTGACTAAACAACAACCAAGCATCACAGTAGAGAAGGCAAAGACAAGAGGCACGGGTCTTGATAGGGAAACAAGCTTAGAGTGTTAAAGGAATACAATCTCTTTGTAGCCCTTGTTTTTCCCAGCACACTATTACACAAGAAACTTACTAAAGAATCCATCACTGTTAACTGGTTAGTGGATGATTTCCTCATCTACTGATCCTGGGGCAATTGAATCTATGGTTTGACATTTTCTTTCCTAGTTCTCTTTAGCTTCCAGTTTAAACCAGTAATGTCACCACCACTAAGACATCTAGCCACTATGTTCTGGGGTCAAGTTCATCTCCATAGTCCAAATCTTGCTCTTAAGGAGCCCCCTAAAATGATACACTCTGGCTGGCAATAAAAGCTGGAGGTGTTTTCACAGGAGAGTTTTGGCTCATTCCACATAGATTTAAAAAAAATGGGAATATTGAAACCTACCTCACAGGATTTTTATATTTAAATTAGATAATAAATCAGAAATGCAAACCACAGTGCCTGACAAAGAGTAAGCTCAATAAATATCAACTTTCTTTGTTCTAGTAAAACCTACTGTGTCCAGGTCTGTGACCTATTACTGTTTATTCTTTACTCCACATCAATGATGGAAGCTTCTAGGAAATTCACTTAATCACTTATTTTCCTGGAGACAGTCATTATTTTTCCCTATTCCCTGGGGTCATATTCTCCTAGCCACATTGACACACTCAGAATACTGAAAGGACCCAGATGGAACCCTCAGATAAGGTTTTATTTTCATTGAAGTTTTTATATTTTTATTGGCTATTGGATATCACATTTCTCAGTTGGCTTTCCAAGATTTTGTCATTGTCATTATCTGTTTTATTATTGATTTGAGGAACTTTTAAAATATTCTGTTTAATATAACCTTCATCTGAGTCATTTTTCAGAAATACGTATTGCAAATATAGTTTATCAGTCTGTGCACTGACTTTTTTTTTTAAGCAAATGAATTTTATTGGAAGAACACAAGTATTTAACAAAACACAGGAAATTAAAGCAACAAATACATTTTAAAGACATAGAAATGAGGCTAGCTCATGGAAACCCAGTAATATGTCTTTTGTGGGGTTTTTTGGCCATGCCATGAAGCATGTGGGATCTTAGTTCCCCCACCAGGGATTGAACCCCCTGCCCCCTATCAAAACTCTTAGTAGTGATTTAAAACAAACACTATTTTAAAATACATTTTCATGTTCATAAGATACTACCTTGAAAGTTTTGTTTGTTTTTTCTCTTTAGGGATTTTAGAAATATTTTACCTTGGTGGTTTCTATTGCTTCTGATGTGAAGTTAGGTATCATTCTTAATGATATTTCCCAGAATACAATATGGAAAGTTTCCATGGGTATTGCAAGAGTGTTTCCACTTAAATAGACTTTTGAATTTGTCTTCAATGCATTGCAGTGAAAGTCTCAATCTTCTGCCAAAACCAGAATGGTGAACTTGCAAATTCCTTATTCAAATTTATGGCTTTCCTCATAGCATTGCTCCTGAATAAGGAGATTGTTTTATAGGAAGTCAAGTATAGCAGTGAGTGGAAATGCTTGCTATGAGCAAAGAGGTTATGGGATGGGTAATAGAAGAGGTAATTATGAATACCAGCTATAATCATGTGGTCATTTGCAGGAATGAGAACAATAATACTTACGTGAATTCATTTTTCATTTTGATATGAATATCTTTATGTATTACATTAACCAATTTTAACTCCCCTCTCCCATTTGCCTTCATATAGTAACATAAGATATGCTAATATAAGTCAATCTTATATCTTATTATAGCTTAGCAGAAGGAAATGGAGACCCACTCCAGTGTTCTTGCCTGGAGAATCCCAGGGACGGGGGAGCCTGGTGGGCTGCCATCTACGGGGTCCCGCAGAGTCGGACACGACTGAAGTGACACAGCAGCAGCAATGAAGATAAAGGATTCAATGGGAGAATGTGGCTTAGCTAGAAAAGAAAATAACTTCACCCCCAAATGGATAAATGAACTTGCTATAATCTTTGCAGGATGAGGTTAGAATCTTTTGGGTTGAATGAGGAATTACTGCATTATATTAGCAAGAACTGTGGTGTTGGAAGACTCTTGAGAGTCCCTTGAACTGCAAGGAGATCAAGTCAGTCAGTCCTAAAGGAAATCAACCCTGAATATTCATTGGAAGAACTGATGCTGAAGTTGAAACTTCAGTAATTTGGCCACTTGATGAGAAAAGCCACTCATTGGGAAAGAACCTGATGCTGGGAAAGATTGAACACAAAAGGAGAAGGGGGCAGCAGAGGATGAGATGGTTAGATAGCACTACCAAATCAAGGGACATATATTTGAGCAAACTCTGGGAGATTGTGGAGGATCGAGGAGCCTGGCATGCTGCAGTCCATGGGGTCATAAAGAGTCAGACATGATTTAGTGTCTGAACAGCAACAACAACATTAGCAAGAAGCATAGTTTTGCTATGGTCTTTATTCAAAAGTTGTTAAAAGAGTACAGATGGATGCCAGGTTAACAAAGAGGGTACTGTAGCAGCTTTGTACTATAATAACTAACTGGAAATATCTTTCCCAGAAAGTGCTTCCCATATTGTTCTTGGTTAGGGTTGGCCACAAAAGAAGAAAGTTATGACCAATCTAGATAGCATATTAAAAAGCAGAGACATTACCTTGCCAACAAAGGTCAATCTAGTCAAGGCTATGGTTTTTCCAGTGGTCATGTATGGAGGTGAGAGTTGGACTGTGAAGAAAACTGATCACCAAAGAATTGATGCTTTTGAACTGTGGTGTTGGAGAAGACTCTTGATATTCCCTTGGACTGCAAGGAGATCCAACCAGTCCATTCTAAAGGAGACCAGTCCTCGGTGTTCATAGGAAGGACTGATGTTGAAGCTGAAACTCCAATACTTTGGCCACCTCGTGCAAAGTGTTGACTCACTGGAAAAGACTCTGATGCTGGGAGGGATTGGAGGCAGGAGGAGAGGGGGACGACAGAGAATGAGATGGCTGGATGGCATCACCAACTCGATGAACATGAGTTTGAGTGAACTCTGGGAGTTGGTGATGGACAGGGAGGCCTGGTGTGCTGTGATTCATGGGGTCTCAAGGAGTCGGACATGACTTAGCGACTGAACTGAACTGTGATGAAGTAGCCATAATTTTTATGTTTGAGGGGTTGGTACAGGGCTCCAGGGACTATGGTTATTCCCTCATGTTGCTGTTGATCTGATAGTTCAACTTATTGTTGACTCACAACTCCTTCACTTCCCACCAAACCTCCTCATCTTCTCTGTTTTGGGCCAAGTATGCATGTAGCATGATGCCAAATGACACCCACTTATCCTAAGGTCACTCACTACTGTGAGACTGAAGGAGGTGAAACAGACAAATTTTAGTGTGTCTTTGTGGTTTCCATTTACCTCATGGTTCTAGTTTGTCCCTATGAGTCATAGTTTGTCCATGCTTTGGTCTATATCCAACTTTCTTCTACAAATATTACTCTAGCTGACAAACAATGAGTTCAGTCTCAACATCAGATACCAAGATAACAGTTTTGTATACACTCTTCCCCCAGATCTAGCAATTACCTGAGTTCTAATCTTTAGAACTAATTTCTTATTCCACACCACTGGTGGTTCTGCTTCTTTGATTGTACCTTCAGTGACACAAGACTAAGAACAAAGGACTAAGGAAATTATTTTTATGATGATTCCAAATAACTATACCCAAATTTGTGATATGAGTGTATTTTAGTGAAACTGTCGCTTTTAATTATTTATGGAGCAAGTTTAGACAACTTTACACATGTTCTGTATGATTGATTTAAAGTCAAAAATTCAAGAGGAGAATGTTGACAGTAGAAAATTACTCTGGACATCAAACAGCAAGGAAGAAGCTTTTATTTAGAATTAAATTCTATGACCCAGACCACAGATGAAGCAACCACACGATTACCATTTCTTGCTGGGATCTGCAGGTGTGCTTTTCAGCTGGAGTTCTGCAGGAGGGAGGCTCTCCGTTATTAATCTCTGGGGTTTTTGTTCAGTTTTTCCCATTACTTCAAGCACTGTGAGCCTGTGAGAGCACAGAAGTACTTTGCAGTATCTTCCAGCTGTAAGGCTGAAATGGTGAGGCTGATGGAGTTATCTGCTTTCTGGAAGTTTACAGAGTAGCGGCCATCCCTTGCATTCCCATTTTCTGAATACTGACGAATAAGGTAAGTCATCTGTCCACTGGGAAGCTGCTTGTACCAAAAAATAGAATAGGAGATCCTGTACCAACTTACTTCATACTGACAGTTCAGAGTGACTGACTGCCCCACTTGACTGGTTATGTCTGGCTGGTCTTGAGTAACTTTCTGGGCCACACCAGATCCTGTGGAAAAAAATGAAAAAAAAACAGTTGAAAAGTGAACAAAATAATGTGGAAATTGCACTAATTTTGGACCCATATATTTACAAACCGAACTGAAATCATAAGATGCTTGCTTTTCCCCAATCCTCCTTTCCTCCCCAAGTCCCTGTGAAGCACCACATGTCTGTGTGCAGCCTTTCACCCTAAACACTCAGACCCATGTTTGGAGGCATCCCTACCAGAGAAGGTGAAGGCCAGGAACACCCAGAGCACACTGGAGAGCGGCATGAGGCGTGGATTCCCCTGCTCAAATCTGTTTAATTCTGCCTCAAGCTGAGAGTTCAGTGTCTTTAAGTGCCTGAGAGCACATATACATAATACCTGGGTTCCTTGTGACTCTCCCCCATACAGGAAGTAAGGTTTGTCATGTACACCAACCACATGGTCTGTGCACAGATGGAAAAAGTCTCAGTTCAGTTCAGTCGCTCAGTCATTTCCGACCCTTTGCGACCCCATGGACTGCAGCACGCCAGGCCTCCCTGTCCATCATCAACTCCCAGAGTTTACTCAGTCTTGTCCATTGAGTCAGTGATGCCATCCAACCATCTCATCCTCTGTCGTCCCCTTCTCCTGCCTTCAATCTTACCCAGCATCAGGGTCTTTTCAAATGAGTCAGTTTTTCGCATCAGGTGGTCAAATTATTGGAGCTTCAGCTTCAGTATCAGTCCTTCCAATGAATATTCAGGACTGATTTGCTTTAGGAGGGACTGGTTTGATCTTCTTGCAGTCCAAGGGGCTCTCAAGAGTTTTCTCCAATGCTACAGTTCAAAAGCATCAATTCTTTGGCGCTCAGTTTTCTTTATGGTCCAACTCTCACATCCATACATGACTACTGGAAAAACCATAGCTTTAAGTATATGACTACTGTCTGGCTCACCACAAATCTTTACTTTGTCTACCTATTTTTCCCTGGTCATTTTGTTTGGCAGATCCTGAAAAGGGGCATGAAGAAAGCAATTAATATTAAAGGTTTGAACTGAGGGAAACTGAAGGTTAAACAAGTTGACATACACTGGTAATTATTCAGTAAAATAATTTTGCCATCCTGTTTAAAATATAACTTAGTATAGCCTCTGAAATATTCTTGTAATCTACTGATTAGTCATTCATTAGACTTTACTTACTTTTCTCCATCCAGAATCTAGTGACTGTTTTAAAACATTCACAGATCTTAGGCCTTCTGGGTGAAAAGCAATCTTATCCAAAATAATTAATGTATCTATTTTTTTTACTGAGTTACAGGACTCTACTTAGATTTTTCAATAAATAAAATTACTTCAACATGAAATGATTTTTGAAAAATCAGTCCATCTGAATTTCAGAGTCTATTCAGTGGTTTGTATTTAAATGAAATTATAACAGGAATAAAATATTCTTTTGAAATCTGATATTGATTCTTATGTATTAGACTTTGAGGGGGATCAGGGTATTCAATCCTTTTACCTCTAAATGTAGAATTGTACTTATTAGATCATGTGTCCTAGAATTATCATGTCACATTTTCTGGCTCATTGGTCCAGAGTATTCAGTCTCACTTGTCAGTCACTCACTATTATTTCTCTGTCTAAAATAAAGTTAAGATAGACATGTCGGAGTTTTCTCTGATATAATGCTATAATGCACTCCTACAAAATTAAATATCTACAGACTGCAGACACTTAGTACCTGTCAACCCCACAGAAGTTGGTGACTGAAGTTTTGTGCACTGTTTCATGTTCATATGGAATGTAGCTGTCAATCTTCCATTTGGTTTCACTGCTGTAATAGATGAATTAATATAAAAGAACCAAAGACAAATAGACAAGTAGAAAAGAAAATATAGACAAGTAAAAGGAAAGTTTGTATTTATCTGAGACATCTACTCTTCTGTCCCATTTCACTTCTGAGTGCTGACAAGCAATGAATGCCTGGGCTTGAAATTATTTGTAACTAAGCAGAGGAGATCATGAATGACCACAGCAGCCTATGCAGCAGCATGATATTATAAAATATAGATATATATTAATATAATAATTGCACATATATTAGGAAACTGATACTGATAAAATCTTTTATCAAAGTACAGACCGTAATATTACACATCCGTTTTCACATGTGCCCTTTGGTTTTGATATGAAGCTCTATGAAGTTTTATCACATTTATAGGTTCCTGTACCACCACTAAAATCATGACACAAAATTGTTCCATTTCTCTAAAGAAACCCTCTTTGCATACCCTCCCCATCCCTGCAATTCTTTATAACCAAAGTAACTACTGATCTCCTTTTCATCTCTGTATTCTGTCCTTTTGAAAATGTTGTATAAATAAAATCATACTAGATTGTATGTATAAATAGAATCATAATAATCCAATAAGTGTAATCATATACAATGTTGCCTCTGAGATTGACTTGTTTTTCATTCAGCATAGCATCCTGAGATCCATCTAAGCTATATCTGTTTAGTCACTAAGTCCTGTCTGACTCTTTTATGACCCCACATACTGTAGCCCACCAGGGTCCTTTGTCTATGGAATTCCCCAGGCAAAACTACTGGACTGAGTTGCCATTTCCTTCTCCAGGGAATCTTCCCAACCCAGGGAAAAGACCCAGGTCTTCTGCATTATAGGCACATTCTTTACCACCGATCCACCTAGGAAGCCCCATCTAGGCTACTAAATGTATCAGTAGTCTGTTTCTTTTAATCGCTGTAAACTGTCACCAACTTATGATATCGATTTCAGTTTCTTTCCAGTGGTAAGAAAGTGATACACATTCAGTAGAAACCATACTTGGAATTTTAAAATTTGATCTTTTCTCACCCTAGCAACATGTGGCATAATATTCCCTGGTGATTCTGGGCAGCAGCAGTGAGCTGAGCTCCTGGCCAGCCCTGAAATCATGAGGGTAAACAACCGACATACTTACATTAATTCTGTACTCATACAACCATTCTGGTTTTCACTTTCAGTGTGTATGTGCTAAGTCACTGCTGTAGTGTCCGATGCTTTGTGACACTATAGACTGTAGCCCACTGGGCTCCTCTGTCCATGGAATTCTCTAGGCAAGAATACTGGAGTGGGCTGCCATGTCCTCCTCCAGGGAATATTCCCCATCCAGGGATTGAACCTGTGTCTTTTATGTCTCCTTCATTGGCAGGCAGGTTCTTTACCACTAGCATCACCTGGGAAGCCCCACTTTCAGTACAATACTCAATAAATTGCATGAGATTTTCAACACTTTTGTATAAAATAGATTTGGGGTTAGATGATTTCTCCCATCTGTTCAGTTCAGTTCATTTCAGTCGCTCAGTCGTGTCCAACTCTTTGCGACCCCATGAATCACAGCACTCCAGGCCTCCCTGTCCATCACCAACTCCCGGAGTTCACTCAAGCTCATGTCCATCGAGTTGGTGATGCCATCCAGCCATCTCATTCTCTGTCATCCCCTTCTCCTCCTGCCCCCAGTACCTCCCAGCATCAGAGTCTTTTCCAGTGAGTCAACACTACGCCTGAGGTGGCCAAAGTATTCGAGTTTCAGCTTTAGCATCAGCCCTTCCACTGAACACCCAGGATTAATCTCCTTTAGAATGGACTGGTTGGATCTCCTTGCAGTCCAAGGGACTCTCAAGAGTATTCTCCAGCACCACAGTTCAAAAGCATCAATTCTTCAGCAATCAGCTTTCTTCACAGTCCAACTCTCACATCCATACATGACCACTGGAAAAACCATAGACTAGACGGACCTTGGTTGGAAAAGTAATGTCTCTGCTTTTTAATATACTATCTACGTTGGTCATAACTTTCCTTCCAAGGAGTAAGCGTCTTTTAATTTCATGGCTGCAATCAGCATCCACAGTGATTTTGGAGCCTAAAAAAATAAAGTCTGACACTGTTTCCACTGTTTCCCCATCTATTTCCCATGAAATGATGGGACCAGATGCCATGATCTTTGTTTTCTGAATGTTGAGCTTCAAGTCAACTTTTTCACTCTCCTCTTTCACTTTCATCAAGAGGCTTTTGAGTTCCTCTTCACTTTCTGCCATAAGGGTGGTGTCATCTGCATATCTGAGGTTATTGATATTTCTCCCAGCAATCTTGATTCCAGCTTGTGCTTCTTCCAGCCCAGCATTCCTCATGATGTACTCTGCATATAAGTTAAATAAGCAGGGTGAAAATATACAAACTTGACGTGCTCCTTTTCCTATTTGAAACCATCTGTAGGCTAATGTAAATGTTGAGCACCTTTAAAGGAGGCTGGGTTAGGTATATTAAATGCATTTTCCATCTATGATATTCTCAACTGAAAATGGTTTATTGAGACACAACTCTATTGAAAGTTGAGAAAAATCTGTAACTAAGATGTCATTGTACAGATGTATTAGAGTTGCATTTACCCAGTGAAAGATACTTGGCTGATTTCCAGTTTTTGGTGACCACAAATATAGCTGCCATGAATATTCAGGTACATATTTTTGTATGAATGTAAATTTTTCGTTTTTCAAGCATAAATACCCAGGAGTGTGCTTTGCTGGAGTTGTAAGGTAAGTGAGTATTTAAGCTTATGCAAAATTCTTGGACTGTTTTCCAGAATGACTGGACAATTCACCCACCAGCAATGTATGAGTGATCCAATTTCTCTGCATCTTTGCCAGAATTTGGTATTGTCAGTATTTTTAATTTTAGCCTTTATGATAGATGTGAAGTAGTATTTCTTTGTGGCTTAATTTGCACTTCCCACTGGGTGTTCATTGGAAGGACTGATGCTAAAGCTGAAACTCCAATACTTTGGCCACCTCATGCGAAGTGTTGACTCACTGGAAAAGAGTCTGATGCTGGGAGGGATTGGGGGCAGGAGGAAAAGGGGCCAACAGAGAATGAGATGGCTGGATGGCATCACCAACTCGATGGACATGAGTTTGAGGGAACTCTGGAAGTTGGTGATGGACAGGGAGGCCTGGCGTGCTGCGATTCATGGGGTCGCAAAGAGTCGGACACGACTGAGCGACTGAACTGAACTGAACTGAGCTAATAATAACAATGACCATCTCTCTATATGCTTATTTCCTACCACATAGCTCTTTGGTAAAGTGTCTGAATCTTTGTCCAGGTTTCAGCTGGATTGTTTGTTTCTTCCTGTTGAGTTTAGAACAGTTCATTGTACTCTAAATAGCTTTTTGATGAAAATGTATTTTGCAAATATTTCCTGCCATTCTGTTGTTCATCTTTTTCCTTCTCTTAATAGTGTCTTTCATAGAGCAAACATTTTTAATTTTGATGAAATCTAAGTTATTTATGTTGTAGGGATTGTGTTTTGGATGTCATGTCAAAAATCTTTTTGTCTAACCCTAGGTCATGAAGATGTTCTCTTATTTTTTTCCTAAAAGATTTAATATTACATTTTGTAGTTGGATGTATAGTTCATTTTGAGACTGTACACAATTTTTTTTTACAAGATGTGATATTTAGGTCAATTTTCAATTATTTCCCAAGAATATTCAATCATCCCAACCTCATTTGCTTATAAGACTATGTTGTTACCTCTATTGAACTGTCTTTGAGTTTGTCAAAAAGTAAGTTTTCCTGTGTGGATCTGCTTCTACACATTTACTCAGTGACATAAAATTGTTAATGATATTCTTTCATTACATTTATAACATTATAGAGTTTGTAGAATGGTTCCCTTTTTTATTACTTATATTTATATTAATAATTTGTCTTTTTTATTTTACCCTTGATAATTATACCTAAGAATATATCAATTTTATTAATCATTTTAATAAAATTAAATTTGTATTTCATGGTTATCACCATAGTTTTATTTATAGTTCACCAATTGAACATTTTATTATTACATCTTTCATTTTATGTTGGGTTTAATTTGCTTTTCTATCATTTTTTGCTGAGTCGTCATAGCAGTTTTTCAACATCTTTCTTTAGTAATATAAGTACTTAAAAAGATAAATTTCCTTCTGTGTATTATTTCAGCTCCATCTCATACATATTTATATAATGTGCTCTCACAATATTTACTTTCAAAATATTTTCTAATAGCCATTGTAATTGTTTCTTTAACCTAGAGTTATTTTAAAGTTAGTGCATATAATCCAAATATTTTGGAGTTTCTAGAGACATGTCTTTGCACTTGATTTTCTATATCATTTCCATCTTGGTCAAATAATAAATTTTGTATAATTTCAGTTTTATTAAATATATTAAGACTTGTTATGAACACACTGATGTGTGTGTGTCTGCATATATGTGTTCCATCTACACAGCAAGGTGTGGCTGGAGCCTCGGCTCAGGTTTGTGTAGAGGCTGCAGGTGCCTGGGGAGCACTGTGCTGCACAACACAGAAGTAAGTGCCTGAGTCTGTGGTCTGCGAAGAGGAAATGTGCAGAGAGCTGCGGCGTTCTGTAGGGACTGTGGTGGCCTTTAATCTTCCATCCTGCTTTGTCCCTGAAGGAATGTAAAACAGCTGTATGAGGTGGCCCCCAGAGTTCTGAAGATACCAATTCACACTCTGTGGGGAAGTGGAAAAATTACACTGAAGCGTGTAGCTGGCTCCCTCCTGGAGACTCAGGGCTGAGGGACTCTGCTCCACATTCACCCCTCGCACACCTGATCAGGAAAGAGAAACAGTCACTGGTGAGGGTCCCTGTAACTCCTACTAAACCCTGAGTGCCCTCCCCATCCCCATAGATGAAGAGAAGGATAAAAAGTCTGCAGGACTTGTCAGCTCCTCTCCCTCCCTCAACATAGAGCAGCGCCTCGTTCCTTCAGATTCCCCATGGGGCAGCCCCAACTCACAGCAAACCTGGGCAAACAAGAGCCCCAGCACAGTGCCTGCTAGCCCCTTCATGATGCTGCCTCTTCTTATTGGGACATTTTCACTGTAAGACACTTAACAAAACCCTGAGGGAGGGGGTGTCGTAAGTCGTTCCTGCTCCCGCAGCCAATCAGCTCACCCAAAAAATCCTGCTCCGCTGACACTGACAGGACGCCCCACCCTCCCACCGCAGCCAACTCAGAATGTGCTGGCCAGGCGTAGATCAGGAAATAGAAAGATCATTATTTTATGATTTGAGGGATACTTTCTGAGAACATTTCGGAGAAGGCAGACTCTGATTTGGGGGAATTTTAGGGGAAAAAAGCAAAAATTAACTATATAGCCCCGTCTTCCTCTCACATGCCATGGATGGGGTAGATTCTTCCATAATGAAATTCTTTTTCCCAGAAGTGCTGAGGATGCAGCTTTTGCTTCTCTTATGGTCTCACTTGTGGTTCTAAAGGGTGCTCATGAATCAGCACAGTATCAGAAGTTGCTCCTATTGGCTGGAATACTTTGCTGTATTAAACAGTATTCCTTAATTAATTTTTTAAATTAATTTATTTTTAACTGGAGGATAATTGCTTTACAATGTTGTGTTGGCTTCTGCCATACAATGATGCGAATGAGCCAGAAGTATACATACATCCCCTCCCTTTGAACCTTCCCAGATCCCTCTAGGTTGTCACAGAGCTCCGCGTTGAGCTCCCTGTGTCATACAGCAACTTCCCACTAGCTATCTCTTTTGCATATGGTAATGTATATGTTTCAATGCTTTTCTCAATTCATCCCACCCTCTTCTTCCCCTACTGTGTCCAAAGTCTGTTCTCTATGTCCGCATCTCTATTTTTGTCTGCAAATAGGGTACATCAACAGATGAACAGATAAAGAAGTTGTGGTACCTATACACAATGGAATATTACTCAGGCATAAAAAAACACATTTGAGACAGTTCTAGTGAGGTGGATGAAACGAGCCTGTTAAACAAAGTGAAGTAAGTTAGAAAGAGAAAAACAAATATCGCATATTAATGCATATATATGGATTCTGTAAAAATGGTACTGATTACTTTAAAAGTTATATATATTTATTTTAGACTAGGGCTGCATAAAAAGCAATATTAGTTGTCTTAGCCACTAGCTGGACATTGAAAATTGAATTGTAATAATTTTATTTTTATTAAAACATCTATAACTTTAATTTTAAAATAAATTATTTTAAATAAAATTTCTGTTGTAAGTACATTTTTTAAACTGTTGATTACTATTTTGGATTCGGCTTGTTAATTTTAGTAAGCTATTTTAGAGAAAAATAAGTATTTTTGAAACCATATGAAGATAATTTTAGTTTGTGCTCTTATCTCAGACTCTGTAAATAATATCGCTTCTCTGTCAGTAGATTTGGGGGTAAAAGGGATGGAAGATGAGGACCTGTATAGTTTCACTGCAGTGAAAGTAAAGTGATCTGCAGGCACTAACATTCAGATGGACAGTTCAGGGATGGTTCAGTAGTAGCAACACGTAAGCCTAGTTGCTCCAAGGCATGTGAGATCTTAGTTCTCCAACCAGGGATTGAATCTGTGTCCCCTGCATTGGCAGGTAGATTCTTTACAACTGAGCCACCAGGGTAAGACCCACATGCTGCTTGCATGCCTGCATGCTAAGTCGCTTCAGTCAGGTCCAATTCTTTGCAGCTCTAAAAAATGTAGTTTGCCAGGCTCCTCTGTCCATGGGATTCTCCAGGCAAGAATACTGGAGTGGATTGCCAAGCCCTCCTCCAGGGGATCTTCCCAACCCTGGGATCGAACCCTCGTCTCTCTCCTGCAACTTCTGCAGCAGGTAGATTCTTTACTGCTGAGCCAAAGGCGAAGTCTCATGTGCTGCTTCAGTTCAGTTCAGTTCAGTTCATTTCAGTTGCTCAGTCGTGTCTGACTCTTTGCAACCTCATGAACCGCAGCATGCCAGGCCTCCCTGTCCATCACCAATTCCCAGAGTTCACTCAAACTCATATCCATCAAGTTGGTGATGCCATCCAGCCATCTCAACCTCTGTCATCCCCTTCTCCTCCTGCCCCCAATCCATCCCAGCATCAGGGTCTTTTCCAGTAAGTCAGCTCTTCAGTTCAGTTCAGTCACTCAGTCGTGTCCGACTCTTTGAGACCCCATGAATCACAGCACGCCAGGCCTCCCTGTCCATCACCAACTCCCGGAGATTACTCAAACTCATGTCCATTGAGTCGGTGATGCCATCCAGCCATCTCATTCTCTGTCGTCCCCTTTTCCTCTGGCCCGCAATCCTTCCCAGCATCAGAGACTTTTCCAGTGAGTCAACTCGTCGCATGAGGTGGCCAAAGTATTGGAGTTTCAGCTTTAGCATCAGTCCTTCCAATGAACACCCAGGATTGATCTCCTCTAGAAGGCTGATCGCCGAAGAATCGATGCTTTTGAACTGTGGTGTTGGAGAAGACTCTTGAGAGTCCCTTATACTGCAAGGAGATCCAACCAGTCCATTCTAAAGGAGATCAATCCTGGATGTTCATTGGAGGGACTGATGCTAAAGCTGAAACTGCAATACTTTGGCCACCTCATGTGACGAGTTGACTCACTGGAAAAGACTCTGATGCTGGGAAAGGTTGGGGGTGGGAGGAGAAGGGGACGACGGAGAATGAGATGGCTGGATGGCATCACCGACTCTGTGGACATGAGTTTGAGTGAACTCCGGGAGTTGGTGATGGACAGGGAGGCCTGGCGTGCTGTGATTCATGGGGTCGCGGAGAGTCGGACACGACTGAGCGACTGAACTGAACTGAACTGAACTGAGAATATCAAAAATGATGAAAACTCTTTATAGAAGCAGGGTTTTCAGACCTGCCTAGAAAGTGAAAAATTATTATTCACTTAATTTTTGTTTCTTTCAAAAAACTTCTTCATGAGAAATATGAATGTTCTAGACTAGCGACAGTAACATTTCAGATTTTTCTCAGAGAAAGAGTAGTTTGTTTCTGGTAAATGGAACAATTATAACACATCACAGTCCAAGCTTGGCCCAGGATCCAAATAAAAGACGCCTTTGGTAAAAAAGAGAATTATTTGTATGTTTCCCACTTCTTATGTTGGGACTACCACACTAAAACCAACATTTTATTGACATGAGGAGGAGCCATAACAAATTATTCAGTTCAGTTCAGTCGCTCAGTCGTGTCCGACTCTCTGCAACCCCATGAATCACAGCACGCCAGGCCTCCCTGTCCATCACCAACTCATTAACACCCCTTTATTGCTATGGTAAAATTATGATTCTGACACTCCTCAAAATTCTCAGATTCATCAATAAACTAGGTGCTTATTCCTTGTCCTCTTTTTATTCTTTTCTTTATCCGTCTTCTTCCCTTCTCCTTCCCTTCATTTTCCTCATCTCTTACTGCTCTCTGACTCTTCTTCGACTCTAGATTTGCTCTTGTGACTGCTCCCCCACTGTGTCCCCGCTTCTTCCCACCAGAGATACGCACAGGTGCAGCCCCGTCTGTCCCAGTGTGCCCCTCTCAGGACGCAGTAGTACACAGCGGTGTCTCTCAGGGTGACCTGGGGCAGGACAAAGGTGCTGGACTTTCTGTCTGAAGCTATGTTTAGAGAGGCCACGCTGCTGTTCACTGTGCCTCATAAGCCATGAATGACATACTGTGGACTCTGATTGGTATTTTGCCGATACCAATGTATATATTCACCTCCACCAATGGTAGAGTGGTTACAAGGCAGATTTACATTTTCTCCTTCAGCACAATCCATGGAGCTGGGCTGTGTTGTCTTAGCATCAATCACAGTCCCTAGAGGGTCAAGAAAATAAAATTAGCCCCTGAGCACAAATCAGTGTAATTCTGTGGATCAAGGGTACAATATTCCCATAACTGTCTGGACCTACCCCCTATTCCAGTGTTTTTAATCTATGTCCTGCAAAATATCATTGGTGTTTATTATATAGAGACCAAAGACACATGGCAAGAATCTGAGACTCTATAGCCTTTATCTCATGGGTCCTTTGCTCAGTAAACCCAGGGATTTCTTACAAACTGGTTACTGCTAAGTGCTCTTCTGGGATCACGGCTATGATTTAACCTGTCGTGTAGAAGTTTGTGCTCCCTAGCAAATGCATAGATCAGTTCTCAATTCCATCCTTATAATGCTAAATAGAGCACAGGGAGAGTAGAGAGCAAATAACACTTCATGGCCCTTCGACCTCAAGTCATCCCTTGTAGACACAGAACACTTACCCAAGGTCAGAAACACAGTTACTACAGTCACCAGCCTCATACTTCAAGGACAAACCAGGATCACGGGCTCAGAGTTCAGACTTGTGTCTGTGCCTAGGCTTGTTTCCACAAAACAGAAAGAACTACTGCCGGTAGAGACTTAGAACCACAGCCGGTATCAGTGCGCTGTTGCCAGGATCTGTCAGCCAGTGATCAAGCAGCTCCTTGCCTAGGTCTCCTCCCCTGTTTTAGTCATGTCCCCCAAAGAAGGAGCGACATCCCCAACTCACACGGTTCCTGCTGCCATCCTCTGTGAAGTTTAAAGTCTGGCTCTGTAAAAGGAATACCAATCACAATGATAAGTCTATCCAGAGCCATTGTTCTATCATTTGGTTCCTCAGAGAAATTGGCTGGTGTTCTACGAAGCTTGTGGAAAACATTAATTAATACCAGAAAACTGCACTGATCTCGGTGTTGTAAGGAGGTGAAAATTTCCATCCACATTCCAGAAAATGTATGTGAAACTCCAGAGCAAGCAGTGATGTTCTCAGGAGGACAGAAAATATTAATAATATTTAGTTGAGACTAAAGCTATACAACCTGGAGTTCTGGGCTCCTGTAAAGGTCCTTGGAATCATGTGTCTACCACCATCTAGGTAAACATTTCTCAATGCATCTGTTCTTGATATAGTAACTGATGACTCAGATGGTGTTCACCTCATTCTTCTTGAAGAGCGATCCTTACTCCTCATGTTCTCTATGACCATGCTTGTAGGTGCTGTGCACCAAGCATGCTGAAGCAGAGAGAAAAGACAGGAAGGAATGCAAGCAAAGTCGGGGTGGAGTGTAGGGAGGATGTAAGTGGTAGAAAAAGTCAGAGGAAGGGATAAAAGCATAAGTAATAGGGAAAGGAAAAGATAATCAGGGGAGGAAAATAGAGAAAGTAGTGTTCAGGAAGGTACATGGAAAGGGCTTAGGCTATTGGGCTAAGATGCCCGGAATCCTTGACCACAGGCATTCAGCCAGGGATTAAAAGTACAAGTTGTCAAAAGAGAATAACATCTTCCCAATGTTGGGATGTTGGGACCACAGTAAAGTCTCTGTCAGGGAAGACCATTCATTCCAACCCACTGACCACAGAAGGTGGTTCCATCTGAACCCTTCGTTCATCATCGTTCTACTCTTATCAACACAAAACTGGCCTCAGTTCTCCATTCTAGTCTCTGCAAATGGCAAGACAGGTGGTCTATAAACCCAACAACCATCTCCTCCCTCAAAACTGTACTATGTGTAATATATCGTGTGTCACCCATTATGTAAAGGAACAGTATGGGTGGTGGAAAAGTTATGCTCAAGTATGGATAGCAGATATTTTTTGTATGCAATATAGGCAACATACTAAAACACTGAAAGGTGTGTTGGAATAAATATCTTTTCAAATAAAAGCATACAAAGCTGTAGCTTTTAAATGCAGAGACATCCCACTCAGAAATATCTAAATTGATGGTGGGAAACATCAGAACCTGATATCGTGAAATGCACTGAATTAGAGATGCAGCCTTTAGAGGAAACGGCTTCTGTTGGGACTGTGGATGGAATCTACCAGAACATTTTGATCTTACTCTTCCTTTTGGATTTCTATTTCCTTTTTTCTTTCTTTTTTTTTTCTTTTTCTGAAACTATTTCAGAAATAAAAGTGATTTTGTCGTTCAGCATAAAGGTATTCTAATTACAGGGTAATCCGTTCTTTTTAACATGAAAATAAATACCTAAACATTTTTAAAAAAGAGAGAGAGAATGGAAGTATGTCATTTTTTCTTTATCTTTGGTACATCAATGGGAAACACATTTCCCTTTCCCTCTCCCAAAAAGGACAGCTGGTTTCAGTTGAAGCAGCCCCCTCCAGTGACTGAGTAAATGAACTGCAGAACTAAACCCAGGCCAAAAGTCCACTGATACGGCTCAGTGGTAAAGAGTCTGCCTTCCAATGGAGAAGATGCAGGAGATGCAGATTTAGCCTCTGAGTTGGGAAGATCCCCTGGAGGAGGAAATGGCAATGCATTCCAGAATTCTTGCCTGAAGAATGCCATGGACAGAGGAGCCTGGCAGTCTACAACAGTTCGTGGGGTCTCAAAAAGTTGGACATGACTGAGCACTATAGCACCACTATATAATCTTTTAAAAGGGGGCTTCCTAGATGGTTAGCAGTAAGAATCTGCCTGCCGGTGTAGGAGATGCAGGAGACATGGGTTTGATCCCTGGACCAGGAAGATACACTGTAGAAGGAAATGACAACCCACTCCAGTATTCTTACCTGGGAAATCCCATGGACTGTAGACCGCCAGCCTCCTCTGCCCGTGGGATTTCCCAAACTCGAACACTACTGAGCATGTAACCTTTTGAAAAGCTCAAATGTGAAGGTAAAAGAAGTAACCTAATTGTTCATTGACAGAGGAGTGTATAAAGAAGATGTGGTGTATATATACAAAGAAATATTGCTCGGCCATTAAAAAGAATGAAATAATGCCATCTGTAGCAACATGGACGGACCTGGAGAGTGTCATAGTGAGTGAAGTAAGTCAGACAGGGAAGGGGAAATATCATATGGCATCCCTTATATGTGAGATCTAAAAAGAAATGACACGAACGAACTTACTTACAAAACAGAAGGAGACTCACAGGCTTAGAAGACAAACTGATGGTTGTCATAAGGAGAAAAGGATAGTTAGGGAATCTGGGATGGTCATGTATACACTGCTATATTTAAAATGGATAACCAACAAGGACCTATTGTATAGTACATGGAACTCTGCTCAACATTACGTGGATGGGAGGAAAGTTTGGGGGAGAATGGATAGATGTACATGTATGCCTGAATCCCTTCACTGTTCACCTGAAACTATCACAACATTGTTAATCAGCTATACCCCAATCCAAAATCAAAAGTTCAAAAGAAAAACAAAATCTTAGTTGTAAAACCTTTGTACTCACCTGTGTTTTCCTAGCCATAAATTATTTTTGGCTGTTTTATTTCAGTAAAACCCCTATTATGATTCTCCATTGTTGGCATCTCTTTCATTGTTCCATTTGTCTTTAACCTTCCCGTATTTAAAGGTTACTTCAAAAGTCCTCATAATTCAAGCATTTATAAGAGAGGTTGTTACAGTCTAGGAACTCAAGAATGTTTCCTGAATGAATAGCTGAATCTTTATTCATGAATTTAGTGAAAGAAAGAAATGTGCTGAGCCACTATTCTGCAAACAATCTTCCAATTTTATAGAAAGCATGTTAAACAAAAAGACTCTAACAGGATAAATAAAGGGTTATAATTATGGGCAAATTCAACAATAGGTAAAGAACATTCAAAATATAGGATGGAGGAAAATTATATTGTAGACATGGGGTAAACGTCATGGTAATCATGCTTCGTTGATTTAACAAATATTCATAAGCATTCACTGGGAGCCTGTTCTGTGGCAAATCACACACACACACACGTAAGTCAACAAGCACTACTACTGAAAATATAAGAACAAATAAAAATGAATTATTTAAAGTAAGTATGAATGTATTAGTTTATTATATTAGCAAAAGGCAGAAGAAGAGTAATTACCAGTACATTTTTTGTTTGTTGGGTTCTTTGAAGATGGTAAAAACCACTACCAAGTGTCCTTTTAAATAATACTGAGAAACAAAAAATACTCTGTACGACCATGAGGAGTCTAAACATGTTTGTTTGCCTATTGGCTCTTTTCAGAGTTTTAAATTTTATAGGATTATATCTCTAAGCCATATGAGGTAAGGTTATCTTCCTTTGCTTGATGAAACCCAAAATAATGCCCATAACTTACTTTCAGAAAATCAAGATGCCTTGATCACAGGCTAATACCTCTGTATGACGAATACTTTCAACAGTCCAGAAATGGAAGAGAAATTCCTGAAGCTAATAAATAATATCAATGAAAATATCAAAAATCAATATTAGTCTCTAAAGGATCACAAGCAAGACAGGTAGACTAACACTGCTTCTAGTCACGGTCTTCCTGAAGGACCTGGCATCAAACCAGGAAAGAAAACAAGATGTATTAAGCCTTAAAAGGGAGAAATGAACTATTTTTATCCATAGGTGCATGTAGAAAATGCAAAGGAGTCTATAAGCAAGCTACAAGAGCTAGAACTAATAAGGGAATTAATACAGTCACTAAACACAAATATAAATTTTATTTCTAGATACTAGTGAAATCATTAGAAAGTGAAATTTAAATTTCATTTACTAAATACATGGGAATTAATTTAACACAAGGTGTACAGCCCTCTACCAAAAAAAAAAATTAGACAGGATCCACATAAAAGGGAATAACATAAGACTCCATATGTCAAGATGTAAATTGTCCCAAATGAATCCATATATTCAACACAAGCCCAGTCCAACTACTAGCAATGATTTTTGGTAGATATTGAGAAGCTAATTCTATAAGTTTGGTGGAAATTCAAAGACCTAAAATAAAATTTCAAAAAGAAGAAAGTTTGAATTACATTTCCAGATATCAAAATGTATATGAAGCCCCAGTAATTAGGACAGAATGTTCTGTTGAAAAGAGGATAAAATAAAGATGAGTAAATAGTATCAAATCCAAAAATAGGTCCATATGTATACATCATCCGTTGATTCTCTCCAAAGGTGTCTATGCAGTTCTACAGGAAAAGATGGTCTTTCTGGGATAACAGCTCGTGTTAGCTGCTCAGTCATGTCTGATTCTTTGTGATGCTATGAACTGTAGCTAGTCAGCCTCTTCTGTCCATGGGATTCTCCAGGCAAGAATACTGGAGTGGGTTGCCATGCCCTTCTGTAAGGGATCTTCCTGACTCAGGGATTGAACCCAGGTCTCCCACATTGCAGGCGGACTCTTTACCGTCTCAGCCACCGGGGAGCCCCCATCTTGTGCTGCTACCACACAAACTCTTAGCAATATCTTATTGTGGTTTTAATTGCATTTCTGGCAACTGGCTATTTGCATCTTTTGAAAGTACCTTGACTCCTTCCTCATAACATAAAAAAATTAACTCTAGATGGATATAAGATCTAAATGTGATCGGTGAAACTATAAAACTTCTTTAAAATACAAGAGAATTTCTTTATAGATGTGACCGCATAGATTCCTTCAAAAGCACACACACAAACCCAATCAGAAAAGGAAAAATATTAAATTTCACTCTTTCAAAACTGAATATATCTGTTCCCCAAATAACACCACCAAGAGAATGAAAACACAAGTTATAAACTGGGTTAAAATATGTGTGTTACGTATATCTAATAAGGGTTTCCCAGGTGGCTCAGTGGGTGGAGAATCTGCCTGAAATGCAGCAGATGCAGGAGATGTGGGTTCAATCCCGGCTTAGGAAGATCGCCTGGAGGAGGGCATGACAGCCCACGCCAGTATTCTTTCCTGGAGAATCCCCATGGACACAGAATCCACCTGGGAAGCCCTACCTTGTGCTGCTACCACACAAACACTAGAATGTGCTCTTAGCGATATCTGTGAAATTAAAAGACGCTTGCTCCTTGGAAGGAAAGTTATGACCAACCTTGATAGTATATTAAAAAGCAGAGACATTACTTTGCCAACCAAGGTCCGTCTAGTCAAGGCAATGGTTTTTCCCGTGGTCATGTATGGATGTGAGAGTTGGACTGTGAAGAAGGCTGACCGCCAAAGAATCGATGCTTTTGAACTGTGGTGTTGGAGAAGACTCTTGAGAGTCCCTTATACTGCAAGGAGATCCAACCAGTCCATTCTAAGGGATATCAGTCCTGGATGTTCACTGGAGGGACTGATGCTAAAGCTGAAACTGCAATACTTTGGCCACCTCATGCGGCGAGTTGACTCACTGGAAAAGACTCTGATGCTGGGAAAGGTTGGCGCCAGGAGGAGATGGGGACGACGGAGAATGAGATGGCTGGATGGCATCACTGACTCTGTGGACATGAGTTTGAGTGTACTCCGGGAGTTGGTGATGGACAGGGAGGCCTGGCGTGCTGTGATTCATGGGGTCGCGGAGAGTCGGACACGACTGAGCGACTGAACTGAACTGAAATGATTTATGATGTTGAATATATTTTTATATGCTTATTTGCTATCTGTATACTTCTTTAGTGAAATAGCTCTTTGCCCATGGTCTAAATGAAATGTTTGCCTTATTTAAATACTGTTTAGCTTTGAGAGTTATTTATATATTCTAGATGCTAGTTCCTTGTGGACTATATGGTTTACAAACAATAGTTTTTCACAGTTGGTAGCTTGTCTTTTCATTCTCTTACAGTTGCTTTGCAGGGCAAAAGATCTTAATTTTGAAGTCTAGTTTGTCATTTTAAAAAAATTTTATAGACTGTTGTTTTGTTGTCAAGTCCAAAGACTCTTGGCCCATACACATATCAAAATTTTGTCCTGTATTTTTTCCTAAAATTTTTTATAATGTAACATTTTACATTTAAGTCTGTGATCCATTTTAAAGAATGTATGTATGAAGTGTGAGAACTGAATCAAGGTTAATTTTTCCTACCAATGGATTTCAACTTTCTCCAACACTATCTGTTGAAAGGGCTATCTTTCTTCTATCGAATTTATTTGGCACTTTGCCAGAAAAGGTCAGTTGGGTATATTTGTGTGAATCTATTTATGGGTTCTCTGTTCATTTCCACCAAACTGTGTGTTTATCCCTGTGCCAGGACCAAATAACCTCGATGACTGTAGCCTGAAATCAGATTGACCGATTGTTCTGACTTCTTATTTCTTCAAGATTTTAAAAATCATTCCAGTATCTCTCTCTGTTCATATAAATTTTAGAATAATCTTGCCTATATTTGTTTTTTTAAATCCTGATGGAATTTAACAGGAGTTTTATAACATGTGTATATAAATTTGGAGAGACTTATCATGTTTACTGCTTTGAAACTTCCAATTTGCAAACCCATGATGTCTCTTCATCTGTCTTCTTTTTTTTTCTTTCATCAGTGTTTTGTAGTTCTCAGCTTAAAAATTCTGTACATGCTTTCTGTACAAAAAAGACCACTCAGTGTCTTTTTTTGAGTCATTGTAAATGGTATTATAGTTTTAATTTCGAGGTCTACATGTCCATTGCTAACATATAGAAATACAGTTGATTACATACATTTATCTTATTTCCTATGGTGTTGCTGAACTCAATAGGTCTGAGAGTTTTGGGGGGGGGTGGTAAGTTCTTTAAGATTTTCTGTATAGATAATCATATGACCTGGCAGTTTCACTTCTTTTCTGGTCCAAGACTGTCTTTACATCTACTTTCTTTATTCCACTGGCTCTGACATCTAGCACTGTGCTGAAGGAGAGTAATGAGAATGGATGTGCTTGCCTTGTTCCCAGTCTTAGGGAAACATACAGTCTTTTGTTAGTAAGCATACTGTTAGCTATGGAGGAACTTCCCCACTGTTCCTGTGTTTCTCAAAGTCTTCACCAAAGTTGACTGTTGAATTTCGGCAGAAGTTTATTCTACATGGATTAATACGATATAATTTTTCTTTTTTATCCTGTTAATATGGTGAATTTCATCAACTGATTTTCAATTTGAAGCAATTTACATCCTTGAAGCAATTTACATCCTTGAAAAAAAATCCATTTGTACTTGGTATATTACTCTTTTTATATAGATGAATTTTACTTGCTAATATTTTTAAGAAACTTTATGTCTATATTCATGAAATATGTTTCTTTGCAGTTCTCTGTTATAATCTTTGTCTGATTTTAATTTCAGGGTAACACTAGCTTCATAAAATGAGTGAGGAATTCTTTTCTTCTTTTTTTTACTGGAAGAAATAGTGCATAATTCATGCTAATACTTCAAAAGATTAGTAGAATTATCTAATAACACTGTCTGAGTCCAGGGTTTTTTTTTTTTTTTCCTTAAAAATTCAGTTTCTTCATAGATCTCGTGACTTCAGCTTTCTCTGGCCCCTGCTCTGAGGACAGATGAAGAGGAGCGACCCCTGGAGCCCACAGTGAGGTTTGGAGACAGACAGCAGGTGCTTCCAGAGCACTGTGCCCCGCACAGAAGTAGGTTCCTACATCTGAGAGCTGGGCAGCAGCCAGGTGCAGGGAGCTGTGCTTTCTGGTCTCTCCAAGCCGACCTGTCAGTCTCTGCTGCGTCTTCACTTCTCCACCCTTAGCTAATATCATCAAGAGGACAGGACTGCCCCCAGGGCTCTGCTTATACCACTGTAAGTTGGTTAAAATGCTTGAGGAATTGCAGTACGTGGTGAAGTTCTCTCCTTCTTGTAGAAGCAAGAATTGAAGGATTTGACTTATCTGTTGTCCGTTCACTTCTGTTGAGAAAACAGTGAGAAGTATCAGAGAAAGTCTAATCAGATGTCTATTCTCTCAACTCCAAAGGTCTCTCTCATTCTTGTGTATTTTTCTCCTTCTTTCCATGTCTCCCTGCCCAACACCCTCCATCTTTCCACTTTTTAGTTTCTGAGTTTTTCTCAACATCCTGCTATCAGAAAATCTCATTCCTACAGTTTCCTGCAGATAATAGTCCACTGTGCAGAATTCTCTGGAAGCAATCAGGGAAACCCCAAACTCACGTGATATTTGCATCCATAAGATCAACACTGGTGCTACGAGCAGCATCTCCCTCCTCTTCCTCGTCAGGAAGAGTTGCTGAATCTGCCTGCTTCTAAAGCGTTTCTCTTGTACAAGCTTTTCCAGCCCCACACACGTTTCTGTGGTCTACACTGCCTTTTGTAAAGAAAGAAGAAAGGAGTGACTGCAATTTGAGAAAGCCAATCACATCTTAAAAAGCAGGGCGGATTTGCAGATGCTGCCCCCCTGTGGCTGGATCTAAAGTTGCTGACTTTATAACCAATGCTTCACAGAATACTTTCTAATTTAAGTGGTATATATGTTTGTCAATTTCAAATCCTGAAAGATGATGCTGTGAAAGTGCTGCATTCAATATGCCAGCAAATTTGGAAAACTCAGCAGTGGCCACAGGACTGGAAAAGGTCAGTCTTCGTTCCAATCCCAAAGAAAGGCAATGCCAAAGAATGCTCAAACTACTGCACAATTGCACTCATCTCACACGCTAGTAAAGTCATGCTCAAAATTCTCCAAGCCAGGCTTCAGCAATATGTGAACCGTGAACTTCCAGAGGTTCAAGTAGGTTTTAGAAAAGGCAGAGGCACCAGAGATCAAATTGCCAACATCTGCTGGATCATGGAGAAAGCAAAAGAGTTCCAGAAAATCATCTATTTCTGCTTCATTGACTATGCCAAAGCCTTTGACTGTGTGGATCACAATAAACTGTGGAAAATTTTGAAAGAGATGGGAATACCAGACCACCTGACCTGCCTCTTGAGAAACCTGTATGCAGGTCAGGAAGCTACAGTTAGAACTGGCCGTGGGGAAAAAAAAAAAAAGAACTGGCCATGGAACAACAGACTGATTCCAAATAGGAAAAGGAGTACGTCAAGGTTGTATATTGTCACCCTGTTTATTTAACTTATATGCAGAGTACATCATGAGGAACACTGGGCTGGAAGAAGCACCAGCTGGAATCAAGATTGCCGGGAGAAATATCAATAACCTCAGATATGCAGATGAAACCGCCCTTATGGCAGAAAGTGAAGAGGAACTAAAAAGCCTCTTGACAGGGCGGATTCATGTCAATGTATGGCAAAACCAACCAATATAATATTGTAAAATAATTAGCCTCCAATAAAAAAAAAGTTAAAAATAAAATAAAATCTTCTGGAGAAGAAAAAAAGAAAGAAAGGGAAAGAGGAGAGTGAAAAGGTTGGTTTGAAGCTCAACATTCAGAAAATAAAGATCATGGCATCTGGTCCCATCACTTCATGGGAAATAGATGGAAAAACAGTGGAAACAGTGTCAGACTTTATGTTTTTGGGCTCCAAAATCACTGTGGATGCTGATTGCAGCCATGAAATTAAAAGACGCTTACTCCTTGGAAGGAAAGTTATGACCAACCTAGATAGCATATTAAAAAGCAGAGACATTACTTTTCCAACCAAGGTCCGTCTAGTCAAGGCTATGGTTTTTCCCGTGGTCATGTATGGATGTGAGAGTTGGACTGTGAAGAAAGCTGATCGCTGAAGAATTGATGCTTTTGAACTGTGGTGTTGGAGAAGACTCTTGAGAGTCCCTTGGACTGCAAGGAGATCCAACCAGTCCATTCTAAAAGGGATCAGTCCTGGGTGTTCATTGGAAGGACTGATGCTAAAGCTGAAACTGCAATACTTTGGCCACCTCATGCGACAAGTTGACTCACTGGAAAAGACTCTGATGCTGGGAAGGATTGGGGGCTGGAGGAGAAGGGGACGACAGAGAATGAGATGGCTGGATGGTATCAGCGACTCAATGGACATGAGTTTGAGTGAACTCCGGAAGTTGGTGATAGACAGGGAGGCCTGGCGTGCTGTGATTCATGGGGTCACAAAGAGTCGGACACGACTGAGTGACTGAACTGAACTGAGAGAGGGCAAAGGCAAGGGACATAGGTCTTGATATAGAAACATGTTTAGCGTGTTTAAGTAATAATATCTCTTCTTTCTCTGTAGCCACTTATTCTTCCTAGGACAGTATTGCATAAGAAATTTACTAAAGCATTTAGCTGAATATTCATTGGAAGGACTGATTCTGAAGCTGAAGCTCCAATACTTTGGCCACCTGATGCAAAGAGCCAATTCATTGGAAAAGACTCTGATGCTGGGAAAGATTGAAGGCAGGAGGAGAAGAGGACAAAAGAGGATGAGATGGTTGGATGGCATCACCTACTCAATGGACATGAGTTTGAGCAAACTCCAGGAAAAAGTGAAAGACAGTGAAGCCTTGCATTCTGCAGTCCATGGGGTCGCAGAGTTGGACAGGACTGAGCAACTGAACAACAGCAAAGCATTCAGCACTGATAACTGGTTAGTGGATGATTTCCTCATATACTGATCCTGGGGCAATTGTATCTATGGTTTGGCATCTTCTTTCCTGGTTCCCTTTAACTTCCAGTTTTAACCAGTAAAGTCAACACACATTAAGACATCCAGCCACCCTGGGGTCAAGTGCTTCTCCATAGTCCAAGTCTTTCTCTTTAGGAGCCCTGTAAGATGTTACACTCTGCCTGGCAATAAAAATTAGAGATGAAAATTTATGTCTCATTTCTCACAGATGAAAAAATTGGGAACAATAAAATCATAGTTTTGGTATTTAAATTAGATAATGAATCTGAAATGCATCCTACATAAATACCAACTTTCATTTTTCTACTAAAACCTACCTTTCCTTCAATGTCCAGCTCTGTAACCCTCTACTGCTTTTTTTCCCCTCCATGTCAGGTCAGTGATGGGAGTTTCTAGAAAGATACTTAATCACTTATTTTCCTGGAGATTCATTACTCTTCTCTATACTTTTAGGGTTATATCTACTATCTACTAGCTACACTGATGCATTGATACTCTCAGGGTGCAGAAAAGACACGAAAGGAACACCCAGAGCAGGTAGGTATTATTTTGATTTCCCTAATGAATAATAAAATCAAAGTCATTTTTGTATGTTTACTGGCTATTGGATGTAATATTTCTAAATTGGATCTCCAAGATCTTCCACTCTGTTTAACTATTTTCTTTTCTTTTTGATTTATGAGCTTTTCATATATCCTGCACTTGAGTTCTTTTTTAGAAATATGCATTGCAAATATGGTCTACCAGTCTGGAATTGACTTTCTACTCTCTTGGCAGTTATTTTTTTAATAAAGACTATTTAAAAATACACTTTCATGTTCATAAGAAGCTAGCTTGAAAGTTTTGTTTGTTTTCTTAAAGAACTGTAGAACTGCTTTCTTTTGGTGACTGCTATTGCTTCTGATTGGAGAAGGCAATGGCAAGCCACTCCAGTACTCTTGCCTAGAAAATCCCATGGATGGAGGAGCCTGGTAGGCTGCAGTCCGTGGGGTCGCTAAGGGTCGGACACGACTGAGTGACTTCACTTTCACTTTTCACTTTCACACATTGGAGAAGGAAATGGCAACCCACTCCAGTGTTCTTGCCTGGAGAATCCCAGGGAAGGGGGAGCCTGGTGGGCTTCCATCTATGGGGTCACACAGAGTTGGACATGACTGAAGTGACTTAGCAGCAGCAGCATTGCTTCTGATAAGAAAACAGGTATCATTCAAATGACGTTTCCCAGAATACAATATATCAATCTTCTGTGGGTATTGCAAGATTATTTCCACTTAAATAGACCCTGGGATTCTTCTTCAATGCTTTGCAAACTTCTGCCAAAACCACGATGGCCCTCTTACAGAATTCTTTATTCATCTTTATGGCATTTCACATAACATTGCTCCTGAATAAGGTGCTTGTTGTAGAGGAATTCAATACAGCAGTGAGTGGAGGTGCTTCCTATAAGCAAATAGGTTATGGAATGGGTAACGGAAGCAGTTATAAATACCAGTTACAATTATGTGGTCATTTGCAGTAACAAAAAAATAAAATGTTATTAATGTTTTTTCATTTTGATATGAATATATTCATGCATACATTAATTATTTTTAAATCCCCTGTCTCATTTGCTTGCCTATAGTAACATAAAATGTGCTGCTGCCACTGCTGCTGCTAAATTGCTTCAGTCGTGTCCGACTCTGTGCGACCCCGTAGACAGCAGCCCACCAGGCTCCCCCGTCCATGGGATTTTCCAGGCAAGAGTACTGGAGTGGGTTGCCATTGCCTTCTCCAATAAAATGTGCTAATATAAGTTAATCTTATATCTCATTGTATCTCAGTTATTAAGATACAGGATTCAATGGAAGAGTGTGATTCAGCTAGAAGAGGAAAGAACATCACCCAAAAAATGGATAAATGAACTTGATATAATCTTTGCAGGAGGGAGTTAACTTATATTGGTTGAATGAGGAATTATTGCATCATATCAGCAGGAAGCATAGTTTTCCTGTTGACTTTATGACAAAGTTGTGTTGTTAAAAGAGGTACTGATGTATACCTAGTCAACAAATCAATTAAACAGTTAAGCTACTGCAGTAACTTTGTACTGCCCCAACCTAACTATCTAGAAATCTACTTGGAAGGTACTTGTCATGAAGTAGCCATATTTTATCTTTTGCTGGTTGGTGCAGGGCTCCTGGCACTGTGGCAACTCCCACACATTGCTGCTGATCAACTACATCATCTTATTGATGACACACAACTCTTCCACTTCCCACCAGATCTCCAAATCTTCTGTTCGTCTTGAGCCAAGTATACATGTAGCATAACAGCAGGTGACACTCTTCTCCTCAAGGTCACTCGTTCTTGTGAGACACTAAAGGAGGTAAGAGACAAGTTTTAGTGTGTTATGCCATTTCCATTATCCTCATGGTTCTAGTATGTCCTTATGAGTAAGTTTGTCCATGCTTTTGTCTACACCCAGCTTTCCCTCAAATGTTACTCTTGCTGGCTAACAATGAATTCAGTCTCAACACCAGATCCAAAGAGAACAGCTTTGTATAGACTCCTCCAGGTCTAGCAATTGCCTGAGTTCTAATCTCGATAACTGATCTCTTACTCGACACCACTAATGGTTCTGCTTTTCTGATTGTAACTTCAGTGACACAAAGTCTAAGAGGAAAGGACTAAGGAAATGATTTTCATGATGATCCCAGATAACTAGACCCATGTTTGTCATGTGAAGGTCTTTAGGTGAAGCTGCCACTTTGATGTATTACGGGGCAAGTATTCAACTTTAGACAACGCATGTTCTGTATGATTATTTTAAAGTCAAAAATTCAAGACCGGGAATGTATTAGTAGAAAGATACTCTGGACACCTGTTTCCAAATGACATGGAAGAAGTTTTTGTTTAAAATTAAATCCTCTGATCCAGACCACAGATGAAGCAACCACAGGACTACCATTTCGTGTCTGAGGTCTGCAGGTGTGCATTTCAGCTGGGGTCCTGCAGCAGGGGGGCTCTCTCTTATTAAGCTCTGGGGTTTTTGTACAGCTTTTCCCATTACTTTAAGCACTGTGAGTTCCCAGATTGCACAAAAGTACTTTGCGGAGTCTTCCAGCTGTAAGGCTGAAATGGTGAGGCTGATGGAGTTCTGTGCTTTCTGAAGGTTTACAGAGTAGCGGCCATTCCTTGCATTTGGTCCAGAAGATTCCTGACGAATAAGGAAAGTCATCTCTCCACTGGGAAGCTGCTTATACCAAAAAAGGTAGTACGTGTACCCACTCCAGCTTACTTCATACCGACAGTTTAGAATGACAGATTGCCCTATTTGACTGGTTATGTATGGCTGGTCTTGAGTAACTTTCTGGGCCACACCAGATCCTGTGGAAAAAAATCAGAAAACCGAGCTGCAATAGCGAACAAAATAATGTAGGCATTAGACTAATTTGAGACCCAAAGAAAATCCAAATTGAAATCACAATAAATATGCTTTTCTCCAATCCTCCTTTCCTCCCCAAGTCCCTGTGAAGCACCACATGCCTGTGTGCAGTCCTTTCACCCTGAACACTAGCACCTATGTTTGGAAGCATCCCTACCAAAGAAGGTGAAGGCCAGGAACACCCAGAGCAGGCTGGAGAGTGGCATGAGGCGTGGATTCCCCTGAACAAATATGCTCAGTTCTGCCTCAAGCTGAGCGTTCAATGTCTTTGAGTGCCTGGCAGCCCAAATACATAGTACCCAGCACTTGTGTGACTCCCCCCAACAGGAAGTGGGAGTTGTCATGTTCATAGACCACGTGGTCTGTGCACAGATGAGAAAAAGTCTGACTCACCACAAACCTTTATTTTGCCTGCTTGTCTTTCTCTGGTCATGAATTACCTGGTCACTAATGACCTATGCAGTATCTGAAAGGGACCTGAAAAAAGCAATTCTCATGAAAGGTTTGAGTTGAGCAGAACTGAAGAATAAACAAGTTGACATACATTGGTAATTATTCAGCAGAATAACTTTACCATCCCATTTAAAACATAATTTAGTATATGTCATGAACCCCTCTTATAATCTATTTACCGGCCATCATTTAGCCTATGCCTACTTTCCTCCATCCAGAGCCTAATGACTCTTTTAAGAAGCTCATAGACCTTCAGCTTTCTTAGTGAAAGGCGATCTTACCCAAATAGTTAATATATCTCTTGTGTACTGGGTTCTAGGGCTCCAGTTAGGTTTTTCTATACATAAGTTACCTCAAGATCAAACAATAACAAATCAGTCCTTCTGACTTTCAGAATCTATTCCGTTATCTATGTTTTTATGAAGTTATACCAGGAATAAAACTTTTTTTGTACAGCTTTCCCCATTATTTCAAGCACTGTGAGTTCCCAAGCTGCACAAAAGTACTTTGTGGAGTCTTCCAGCTGTAAGGCTGACATTGAGTCTTGCTTATTAGACTTTGAGAAGGATCAAGATATTCAGACCTGCTGCCTCCCAAAGTAGAATCATACTTATTAGATCATGTGTCCCAGAGTTTTCCTCATGTCACGTTTTCTATGTCATTGGCCCACAGTGTTCAGTCTCACTTGTTAGTGGCTCATTATTTTTCTCTTTGTAAAATAAAGTCAATAGAAGCATGCCAGATCTTTCTGTGACACAATGCTATAGTGCACTCCTGCCAAACTTTGTATCTACAGGCTGCAGACACTTAGTACCTGTCAATACCACAGAAGCTGGTGACTGAAGTTCTGTATACTGTTACAAGATCATTTAGAATGTAACAGTCAATCTTCCATCTGGTTTCATTGTTTTAATGGAAGAATTAATATAAAATAGTCAAAGGCAAATAGACAAGTAGAAAGGAAAGTACAGACAAGTTCTCTAAAACAGAGCCAGTCCTTTAATTTTAGGACAAGATAACTAGTGATGCAAGAATAAAAGTGTGTATTTAGTTGAGATGTCTACTCCTCTGTCTCATTTCATCTCAAGTGCTGACAGGCAGCTGATGCCCTGGTGTGCAATTGTTTATAACTAAGTAGAAGAGACCATGGATGCCCACAGCGTCCTAGGCAGTAGCATGGTAAAATGAAATATATATATATATATACAGAATAATTACAGATATAAATATAAGGAAATTGATATTGATAAATTTTTATCAAAGCACAGAACTTACTCTGATTCACCAGTTTTTACAGGCACTTTTTTGATGCATAACTCTATGAGATTTCATCACATGTGTAGGGTCTTATAACTGTCACAGAAATCACAATACATAACTGTCCCATCTCTCTATAAAATGTCCCTTTGAATGCATTCTCACCCCTGCAATCCCTGATCACCCCTGGCAACTACTGCTCTCCTTTTCATTTCTATATTTTTCCTTTTAAGAATGTCATGTAAGTAGAATCATATCTTATGTATGGAATCATTATGGATCATAATCATACTATCCAGTAAGTTTTATACATCAAGTAGCCTTCTGAGATAGACTTTTTTCCACTCAGCATAATACTCTTGAGATCAGTCTAGCTTATTGCATGTCTCAGTAGTCTGTTCCTTTTAATCACTACAGACTTTTCCCAACTAAGGATAGTTTGACTTATGCTTATTGACTTCATGGTGGAAAAGCCACATGCATTTGGTTGAGAGCATACTTTGAATTTTGGTCTTTTCCTGGGCTAGCACCAGGCAGCATGATATTCTCAGGTGATGCTGGGAGTGAGCTGAGCTTCTCGTCTCCAGAATCAGGAACATAAACAACCTTTCTGCACCCATACAACCTTCCTGTTTTTCACTCTCAGCTCAGCAGTCAATAAATTACATGAGATTTTTCTGTGCTTTACTGTAAAATAGACTGTGTTAGATTATTTTTCCCAAATGTAAGGTAATGTAACTATTGAGCATAATAAAGCTAAAATAAGTTGTTCGGAAGGTTAGATGTAGTAAATGTTTTTTTCTCCTTAATACAACATTTTCAACTTACAATGTTTATTAGAACGTAACTCCATCATAAGTTGAGGAAGATCTATAAATAATATGTCTATTTATTCATCAGTTTACCCAATGAAGTTGTTTGGGCAGTTTCCAGTTTGGGGCTGTCAGGTGAGTGTATGCTTCTTGGTTTTTGTCTCGGCACAACAAAGATTTGGAGTGATGGACATTAAAGCCCCCTTGGCGTGTTGCAGCTCTCGGGTCTTGGACAGACCGTGTTATAGCTCTCAGGTCTCGAATGGACCGTGTTATAGCTCTTAGACAAATCAGTGCTACAGCTCAGAGTTGCAGTTCTATTTTATTTAGAAGATAGCAGGAAAATCCATCTTCGAGAGGTGTGGGCACATCGATCCAAAGACGTGAAGAGAAGAAAGCTCCAGCGCGGGACAGAGAGAGAGCGAGCTAGCTTTGGCTCCTCTTTTTATATGTTTTTTTTTTTCCCCCTGGGTCTGTCCTATGTAACTTGGGCCAGCCAGGAGTGTTGTTTGGTTTACCTGAGGTCCTCACTCCAGTCCTTGGACCTTCCTTTGTTCTACATTCGCGGGCTTTTCCCTTCCTTGTCTTTTGGCCACCGCCATTTTGGACTCCTTTTCCCTATTTTACCTACCTAACAGGACCATCACAAATAGAGCTACCATGAATATTCATCTACAGATTTTTGTATGAACATAAGATTTTTATTTCTCAAGCATTAATACCACAAGTGTGATTGCTGAGTTGTAAGGAAAGTGGATATATAGTTTATGTGAAACTGATGTACCGTCTTCTAGAATGACTGTATCATTCACCCACCAGCAATGCATGAGTGATCCAATTTCTCTGCTTTGTTGCCAGAACTTGGTATTGTCAGTACTTTTAGTTTTAGCCTTTATGACAGATGTAGAGGGCTAGCTCATTGAGTTTGCTGCTGCTGCTGCTAAGTCACTTGAGATATGTTTGTGTTCTCTCTATATTCTCTTTCAAATACTTTTTAATAGTCATTGTAATTGCTTCTTAAACATACATATGAATTGTTTTAAATTTAGTGCCTAAATTCCAAATGTTTGGGAGTTTTTAGAGACATGTTTTCACAATTGATTTTCTATATCAATTCCATTTTGGTGAAAGAATAAATTCTGTATAATTTCAGTTTTCTTCTATTAAGACTTTTTTTGCACAAACATGTATATGTGTATATTTCATCTGCACTTCAGGGTGTGTCTGGAGCCCGGGCTGCAGGTTTGGGTACAGGCTGCAGGTGCCGGGGGAGCACTGTGCACTTGCTGCACAGAAGTATGTGGCTGAGTCTCCAGGCTGGGAAGCTGCGATGTGCAATGAGAGCTGTTTGGCACTCGTACTGAGGACAACTGTGAATCTTCCATCTTTCATTTCATTCACAACCGAACGTATGGCTATCAAGAATGCAGGACCTTTACCAGGGTGTTGCCGGTACCACTGGAAGTAGTCAAATGCACTTTTCTCATAACTACAGTTCAGAATGGAAATCTCTCCTTCCTGGACGGTCAAAGATCGAGGGCTCTGTTTCACCTGCTCTTGGTCACTTTTTTCCTTCTGTCCACTCACCCCTGCTTAAACAAATAAAAAGTCATTAGGTCCACAAACTGATATTTCCTTAAGTTTCTATCTGCATGAATTTGTCCATACTCCAATTTTCTCACTCCCCCAAATTAATGAGATATCCTAGGGTTTCTCCATCATAACTCACAGTTTACTTGCAGACACAGAATTAAGAATGATGCTCCCAGCATCTTGTCCATTGTTCCTAGCACCAAAGTTCAGTGACAGCCCAGGTTCTTCTTTTGGTCTCCTCAGCCAGCTAGAACTCTGACTTAAGGTTCATATCAGCTTTAATTCTTTCAAGAAGCCCCACCTTCTCACAAGTACTTTCAACTAAAGCAATTTTTTTCAAAGCAAGCACTTCCCGATTTTCTCTGTCTTAGACTTGCTCAAAATTACTTTCACTGAAAAGCATAAATCCCCTCCTTACACATGGAATATGCTTAGTTTAGACGTTCTCTCCCCTTTCTTCGCATTTCCAAAAAGGTTAAAAATCATGTATCAGGACAACTTGATATCTTAACAGGGATTACATTATTTTACAAGGGAGGAGAAAGGGATTCCCATGAAATCACAAGATGAGGATTTCTCTTTTTTTTTATTACAAATACAAATTAAAGTCTATTGAAGATATCAATTCAGTTTAATCGCTCAGTCATGTACGACTCTTTATGACCCCATGCACTGCAGCACACCGGGCCTCCCTGTCCATTACCAACTTCCAGAGTTCACTCAAACTCATGTCCATTAAGCTGGTGATGCCATCCAACCATCTCATCCTCTGTCATCACCTTCTCCTCCTGCCTTCAATCTTTCCTGGCATCAGTCTTTTCCATTGAGTCAGTTCTTTGCATCAGGTGGCCAAAGTATTGGAGCTTCAGCTTCAATATCAGTCCTTCCAATGAATATTCAGGACTGATCTCCTTTAGGATGGACTGGTTGGATTTCATTGCAGTCCAAGGGACTCTCAAGAGCCTTCTCCAACATCACAGTTCAAAAGAATCAATTCTTCAGCACTCAGCTTTCTTTATAGTACAACTCTCACATCCATACATGACTAATGGAAAAACCATAGCTTTGACTAGATGAACCTTTGTTGGCAGAGTAAAGTCTCTGCCTTTTAAAATGCTGTCTAGGTTGGTCATAACTTTTCTTCCAAAGAGCAAGCATCTTTTAATTTCATGGCTGCAGTCACCATTTGCGGTGATTTTGGAGTCCCAAAAAAATAAAGTCTGCCTCTGTTTCCATTCTTTCCCCATCTATTAGCCCCATCTATTTGTAAAGTTAAAATAAATAAGGAGTACATGTTTTTGAAGCCCAGAATTTTGTCTCTGTATTTGATGTCATCTCAAATTCAATCAAAGAAAACATCATTACAGTCCAACAGGAGAAATAATAAAAGTTTTCATTTCTCTGTGTAATCCCATCTACCCCATCATTCTAAGGGGAACTTTTATTGTTTGTTAGACTTCTGATATGTTTTCTTCTTAATTTATTCATTCATTAATGCATCTCAATATATATTTAATGAGTCCTGCTAAGTGACTACTTAATATTCAATACTTGGATCTCAAGAAGGAAAGAGACAGTTCCCATCTTCAGTCAACTGAGGCCCAATATTCAAGTACAATCAGATAAAAGCTACTAAGGAGAAATGTGTATCTCTAAGATATGACAAAGAAAAAAGTAATAAACTCTGCTTCTCAGTTCAGCCAGATAACAGTTTTAATGGAGGCGATACTTACACCACCACTACATTTCCCATAAAGATGGAGGACATGAACTCTAGGCACCGATTAACTAAGAGTGGTATACATTTATATTAGAGAAGCTAAATGTGGCCATATCCTTGAGGACAACATGTATTATTCAGAGAAGTGTTGATTTTTAAAGCCATATTTTCAAACTATTAGACTACAATATACATAGATACTACCTAGGTAGATGGATGGATATATAGAAACAAACATATATTCATACATGATTGATAGATAGAATCATAATAGGAGATAATAATTTCGTAGATTTTTAAGAGATCCTTTCTGCCTATTTGAAGAATATGTGTTTGTGGGACAGGGATTATAGTAATCTCTGAAGCAGCATTGCCCCTTTGTGGCCATAGAAAGAAGTTACATTGAAAATATATATATAGCTTCTCAAAAATTCATGTTCATCAATCAGAGCACTGAAATGAGTAACCAAGTCTTCATCTTGAATCAGTGATTTCTTGAGACAGAAGGAGATTTTGCCTTGTTGAAATATTGACCCTCAGACTGAGTCAGTGTAAGGAGCTGTCTTTCTTCCCATACGGTCAACATCAAGTCAAGAAGAGTTCTTTATACTCAAGAGACCATGTCTTTAAATAGATTCTAAATTAGAAAATTGTGCAATATTTTGCCCACACTTAATACTGCTGTCTTTATTTTTTGTTTGCACACTGATGACATGAGTTTAGCTTGGTTTTGTTTTTGCATTATTTATTGAATCTATTATTGAGACAGTAACTGTACAGAAATATTTAAGACCCCAACAGAATGAAACAATAAGCAAGTGAACTAGAACTATTCTAAAAAGACCCTTTGTAATCATACATCATGATCATCTAGGATTTATTCCAGGTATGCAAGGATGATTCAGTATCCTCAGATCAATCAATGTGATATACCGCAACAACAGAATGAAAGAAAAAACCACATAATTACTTCAGTAGATACAGAAAAACCATTTGACAAAATTCAATATCCGCTCATGATAAAATCTGTCAATAAACTTGATATGGGGGAAATGTACCTCAAAATAATGGAGGTTATTTATGACAAACCACCAGCTAACATCACAACCAGTTGCTTTAAAAAATGAAAGCTTTTTCTCTAAAGCCTTGAACAAGACAAGTCTGCAAATCTCACCACTTCTATCTAACAAACTGGAAGTCCTAGCCATAGCAATCAGATATGAAAAAGAAAGTAAAAACATCCAAATTTGAAGAAAGAAACTATCACTATTTGCAAAGGACATGATTCTGTGTATAGAAAATTGTAAAGTACCATCAAAAAGCTATTAGGATAAATAAATGAAAGTAAAGCTCAGTAAAGTTTCAGGGCACAAAATTAATATATAGAAATCTTTAGCATTTCTATATACTAATAATGAATTATAAGAAAAAGAATTTAAGGAAATGTCCAATTTACAGTTGAATCTAAGAGAATAAAATAATTTGCAATAATTTCAACAAAGGAAATGAAAGACCTGTACTTTGAGAACTATAAGACATGGATGAAGATGATTTAAGACAATACAATTAAATAGAAAGATATCTCATGTTCATGGACTGGAAGAGTTAATATTGCTAAAATATCCATACACCTAAAGCAATCTACAGATTCAATGTAATCTTCATCAAATTACCCATGACATTTTTCATAGAACTAGAAAAAATAATCCTAAAATTTTATGGAACCACAGTAGACCTCAACAGCCAAAGCAATTTTGAGAAAAAAGAGCAAAGTTGAAAATGCTACTCTCTCTGATATGAAAATGTGCTACACAGTCATAGTAACCCAAAATTGTATGGTACTGGCACAGAAACAAACATAAATAAATGGAACAAAATAGAACCAAAATAAACCCATGCACCTATGATCAATCAATCTATGACAAGAGGCAAGAATATACAATGCGGGGAAAGACAGATTCTTCAATAAGTAGGTTTTGAGCAAACTGAAAACCTACAGCTACATGTAAAAGAATGAAACTAGAAATTTTTCTCACAACATGAATAAAAATAACTCAAAATGTTTTAAAGACTAAAATGTAAGAGCTGAAATCGTAAAACTCCTGAAAGAAAATATAGACAGTATGCTCTGTGACATTCATCTTTATAAGATTTTTTTCTAATCAAACTAAACTCTTGCACAGAGAAGAAAATCTTTAACACAAAGAAAAGGAAATCTGAAAGGGAAGAGATATTTGCAAACAACATGTCAACAAGGATTTAATATCCAAAATATACAAAGAACTTGTATGTTTAACGTCAAATACATAATCTTATTTTAAATTAGACAGAGGACCTGTATAGGCATTTTATCAAAAAAGGTATACAGATGGCCAACAGGCACATGAAAAGATGCTCAATATCTTTAGTCATCAGTAAAATGCAAATCAGAACAACAAATGAGCAAATCACCTTACTAGGGCTGTCATCAAAAAAGCAAGAAATAACAAGGGTTAGTAAGGATGTGGAGAACAGGGAAGCTTTGTGCACTGTTGGTAGTAATATAGATTGGTGCAGCCTCTGCGGAAAATAGTATGGAGATTCTCCCCGATCTGCCCTCCCCAGATTAAAAATGGAGTGATGTCTGCAACCTGGAGTCCTATCTTTCCTCAGTTGCTTAGAAAGGAAGTAGCACCTTTGGGGGGAAAGAGATAGTAAATAGGGTCCTATCTGGTTTTGGTGGTTGTGGTGGGAAAGATAACAGCAAATTGACTGGCAATTTTTTTTTTAATTAAAAATAGAACTACTACATGATCCAGAACTTCCACTTCTGGGTATTTATCCAAAGAAAACAAAAGAGCTAGTTCAAAAATATATAGGCACTCCAATGTTCACAGAAACATTATTTACAACAGTCAAGATCTTGAAGACATCTCACTGTTCATTCATATCACAGATGAATGGATAAAGAAGATCTAGATGATAGATTGATATATCAATATAGATACAAATAGTGAAATATTACCATAAAAAAAGTAAAATCTTGCCATTTGGGACAACATGGATAGACCCGGAGGGTACTATTGAAATAAGTCAGAGTGAGACAAATAAATTGTATGCTTTAATACATATATGTGGAGTCTGAAAAACAAAACAAATATAACAAAACAGAAACAGACTCACAGACATAATGAAACAACTAGTGGTCACTGGATGGGAGAAGAGTGTGTGTAGGAGTGAAACAGGTGAAAGGAATTAACAGGTACACACTCTCAGTTATAAAATACATAAATTATAAGTTTGTAATGTACACCAAAGGAAATATGATCAATATTATATAATAATCTTGCATGGTATGTATTTTATCAAAAACGTCAAATGACTATGCTATAGATCTGAAACTAATATAGTATTATAAGTCAACTATGTTTCAATTTTTAAAGTTTTAATTAGATAAAAATGTGGCAAAGTAGACTTTGGGTGTGGGATTAGTTGAGGGATCTTGATATGAATTATTCTGGATTATCTGGGTAGGTCCTATACATAACCATGCATCCTTTGCTGACATGAAAAAAAAAAAGACTATCAGATATTTCTCTAGAAAGATGAGTTTAGTTGGGATCAGCAAAGGATTGCAATTTGGGGTCTGCAACCATGGCAAGTCTCATGCAAGTCCCCACAGGACAAGAGAAGAAGAGCGATCTTATAGAGAAGAAAAGGAAATTGGGAGGGCTACTGTAAACAGACGTTTACATTTGTTTATATTGGGATGTCCCTGGTGGTCCAGTGCTTAAGAATCTGCCTTCCAATGCAGGGGATGCAGTTCAATCCCTGGTAGGGACCTAAGATCCCACATGCAACCAGGCAACTAAGCCCATGAGCCATGACTAGAGAGCCCATGTGCTGCAACTACTGAGCCCATGCACTCTAGAGACAGTGCTCTGCAACAAGAGAAGCCCCTGCACACACACACACACACACACACACACAAAGTAAACTGAGTGCATGGTTTTTCACTGAACCAGTGTTTGTCTGGAAAGAAGAGGCAGCTTTCTTCTGCCCTTAAATCCTGTTATCTTCATAGGGTATGGGAGCTCCCCCTGTCTCCCTGCTACTGCTGCTGCTAAGTCGCTTCAGTCGTGTCCGACTCTGTGCGACCCCATAGACGGCAGCCGACCAGGCTCCACCGTCCCTGGGATTCTCCAGGCAAGAACACTGGAGTGGGTTGCCATTTCCTTCTCCCTGTCTCCCTGTCTAACAGAAGAGTATTTGACTCCAGAAGAGAAAAGAGCTTAGGTGGTAGAAGTAAGAGGTTGCAGTGACATAGCAGGGCTATGACCCAAGGAATCCAAGTGACCTCCAGAGCTTAAAAAAAAAAAAAATGCAAGGAAATGGATTCTCCCTTAAAGCCTCTAGAAGGAACCAACCAACCAAGATCATGACTGTAACCAGCAAAATTGATTTCATACTTCTTCAACCCAGAACTATAAAAGAATTCATTTTAACTTATCAAGTTCATATTAAACATTGAGCAAACATTTTTTTGTTTGCTTTCCACAGTAGTAGGATGGCATGTAAATATTTGCAGTTGTCTGTTGGAACACTTCATGGTGAGGCAGACTTGAACATTCTGGAGAAGGCAACTAAGCCGGATAATATCTTTATTGGAGTTATTTCATTTAATTCCTTTCACTGTTTAACGTTTTTGAGTTCAGCATGCATGCACTGACACTCAGTCATGTCCAACTCTTTGAGACCCCTTGGACTGTTAGCCTGCCAGGCTCCTCTGTCCATGACAGTTCCCAGTATTTCCCAAGAATACTGGAGTGGGTTACCATTTCCTCCTCCAGAGGATCTTCCCCACCCAGGGATCCAACCCATGTCTCCTGCGTCTCCTGCATTGGTAAGCAGATTGTTTACCACTGAGCCACCTGGGAAGCTGTGGTTAAGTATTTATTTTAATTCTATCCTCTTATCAACTACTCTGCTAGTTCCCAGTTAGAAGTTTCTAGTGCAGAAGGAGATACATGTTGAGAAGGGAAGATAAAGACCAAAGTCCATAATCTGTAGGGCCAAAAAGTGTCTGTGGTTAAAACTGTACTGATGTAGGTGAGTAACATTAAGCACTGCAAATGCCCTGTGGTGGCCTCACAGTGTGACTGTGGCTGGAAGAGGGGCTGAGCCCCGAGGAGGGTTTGTGTAGAGGCTGCAGGTGCCTGGGGAGCACTGTGCTGCACAGCACAGAAGTAAGTGCCTGAGTCTGTGGTCTGCGAAGAGGAAATGTGTAGTGAGCTGCGGCGTTCTGTAGGGACTGTGGTGGCATTTAATCTTCCATTCTGCTTTGTCCCTGAAGGAATGTAAAACAGGTGGATGAGGCGGCCCCCGGGGTTCTGAAGATACCACTGCACAGTGTCTGCAATGGTGGAGAAATTACACCACAGAGTAGAGCTGGCTCCCTCCTGGAGACTCAGAGCTGGGGGACTCTGAGTCACATCCATCCCTCTCACACCTGATGAGAAGGAGAGAAACAGTCACAGGTGAGGGTCACAGAGCTCCTGCAAAACCCAGAAAGTACACCCCCAACCCCATAAATGATAAGGATACAAAGTCTGCAGGACTTGTCAGCTCCTCTCCCTCCTTCAACAAAAGAGAAGCTGCTCATTCCTTCAGATTCCCCTGTGGGGCAGCCCCAACTCACAGCAAACCTGGGCAAACAAAAGCCCCAGCACAGTGTCCACTAGCCTCTTCATGATGCTTTGCCTTGTTGCTGGAAAATATTCACAAGATACATCGCAAACCCTGGGTGATGAGTGTCATGACTTGTCTGGATGTTTCAGCTCCTGCAACCAATCAGCTCAGCCAACAAACCCTGCTCAGCTGACACTGTGACAGAAAGCCCCACCCTCTGGTCTCAATTGAACTAAAAACAGGTTAAAGAGGGGTGAGAGTGGAGGAAACATTCAGTGTTTTATACATAATTTTGAACTTGTGAAATGGAAGTTCATATTTTCTCCTGATATATGTTAATAAATAAATCTTAGGCAATAAAAGTAGAAAAAAGTCAGAAAAAGCTGGTATCTATACTTCAAAATTTTCCATCTTACCTTTTGTTTATGACTCCCTGCTTGATCCAGGGGACTTTCCTGAGAGCTATGGATAAAGACAATGACATAGATAAAGATAATAACAATCAATGGAAATATAGATATTTTGCATTATGGTCATAAATGTCTAGTGCTTGAATCAGGGAATAAGGCAGAGCTATTAATTGAAAGGAATATTCATCAAAAAGCATGCTTTTTAAATGCCAATAATGATTTAGCTTTTCTTCCCACAAAATTATTCTCCTCTATTATTACTAACCCCCATTTGAAAGAGTTTTCCAGGGGACACAGCGGTAAAGAACATACTTGCCAATGCAGGGGACGAAAAAGATGGGGGTTCGATCCCTGGGTTGGGAAGATCCCCTGGAGAAGGAAATGGCAACCAGCTCCAGTATTCTTGCTTGGACAATCCCATGGCCAGGGGAGCCTGGTGGGCTACAGTCCACGGGATGGCAAAGAGTTAGACCCGACTGAGCGACTGGGTGCACGAAAACTCGGGATGAGTTTCGGAGGCAGGAGGTAGATGGGACCCTGGGCTAGACAGCTGGTGTGTGTCAAGCAGAGTAAAGTTCAAGCTTTGTTTTCACTACACACTCCAAGTACTGAGGGAAGAACCAATTCTACCTGTTGGAACTGTTCCTTTGACTTGCTTTTCGTTGCTTTTGTTATTATAATCATACATAATGGGCTGCCTCAGAGAATCAGCCCCTCTGCCTGACCGCTAAAGTGCTTTTGTTTATGACCTGTCAACCTGTGGATGGTAGGAAAGAAGAAATTAATATATCCCCTGCCGGAGGCTTGCCATTCTAGGAGATGTTTACAAGATTAATTTTGCCTTTTTAATTTGCTTCCTCACCTTCCCCCTCCCTGTCCTGTAAAAGAACCTGGCATCCAGACCCAGACAAGATGATTATTTTGAGACATTAGTCTTCCATCTTCTTGGTCAGTCAGCTTTCCGAATAAAGTCCTTGCCCCAACACCTCGTCTCTCAGATTCATTAACCTGTCACGCTAATTAACCTGTCAAAGGGAGCTCAGCCTCAGTAACTAAGACAATTAACAGCAGGAGCTGAGCTCTGCTAGAGTAAAAAAGTGACCATTTCTGAGGTCAAGAGGTCAAGGAAAACTGCACAGGCACAGAAAGACTCCTTGGAGCTCAAAAAGGAGGTGGTACCACCTCATAACAGATGATGCCAAGCATCCCACAAAGCTCTGTGCTAGAATCCATCTTGGCAAACAGATGCACATGCATTGTTCAGGAGTGTCCTGAAACAGGTCTGATGTGGGAAAAGCACAGAGGTAACTGGCCAAAGATTAACACAGACCCAGAAGAACTGCCCCATTTAGATGATTTAACCACCTCTTCACTGCACTCCTCATCTTCCTCCTCATTAGGGGGGATGCCCTTGTGTCTCCCGCATTGGCAGGCAGATTCTTTACCACTGCACCACCTGGGAAGACTATTTTGGGGGACTGATGAATAAAGGAGAACTTTTTTTGCTTCACACTACAATTGCACTCATCTCACATGCTAGTAAAGTCATGCTCAAAATTCTCCAAGCCAGGCTTCAGCAGTATGTGAACCATGAACTTCCAGAGGTTCAAGCTGGTTTTAGAAAAGGCAGAGGAACCAGAGATCAAATTGCCAACATCCTCTGAATCATGGAAAAAGCAAGAGAGTTCCAGAAAAACATCTATTTCTGCTTCATTGACTATGCCAAAGCCTTTGACTGTGTGGATCACAATAAACTGTGGAAAATTCTGAAAGAGATGGGAATCCCAGACCACCTGACCTGCCTCTTGAGAAACCTGTATGCAGGTCAGGAAGCAACAGTTAGAACTGGACATGGAACGACAGACTGGTTCCAAATAGGAAAAGGAGTATGTCAAGGCTGCTTATTGTCACCCTGCTTATTTAACTTATATGCAGAGTACATCATGAGGAACGCTGGGCTGGAAGAAGCACAAGCTGAAATCAAGATTGCCAGGAGAAATATCAGTAACCTCAGATATGCAGATGACACCACCCTTACTGCAGAAAGTGAAGAAGAACTAAAGAGCCTCTTGATGAAAGTGAAAGAGGAGAATGAAAAAGTTGGCTTAAAGCTCAACATTCAGAAAACTAAGATCATGGCATCTGGTCCCATCACTTCATGGCAAATAGAGGGGAAAACAGTGGAAACAGTGGCTGATTTTATTTTTCTGGGCTCCAAAATCACTGCAGATGGTGATTGCAGCCGTGAAATTAAAAGACGCTTACTCCTTGGAAGGAAAGTTATGACCAATATAGACAGTATATTAAAAAGCAGAGATATTACTTTGCCAACAAAGGTCCGTCTAGTCAAGGCTAGGGTTTATCCAGTGGTCATGCATGGATGTGAGAGTTGGACTATAAAGAAAGCTGAGTGCCGAAGAATTGATGCTTTTGAACTGTGATGTTGGAGAAGACTCTTGAGAGTCCTTGGACTGCAAGGAGATCCAAATAGTCCATTCTAAAGGAGATCAGTCCTGGGTGTTCATTGGAGGGACTGTAGTTGAAGCTGAAACTCCAATGCTTTGGCCACCTATTGCAAAGAGCTGACTCATTTGAAAAGACTCTGATGCTGGGAGGGATTGGGGGCAGGAGGAGATGGGGACGACAGAGAATGAGATGGCTGGATGGCATCACCAACTCGATGGACATGAGTTTGAGTGAACACTAGGAGTTGGTGATGGACAGGGAGGCCTGGCGTGCTGCAGTTCATGGGGTCGCAAAGAGTCCGACACTACTGAGCGACTGAACTGAAACTGAAATATTGTCTTTGGAAAGGTCACCCATATACATCTTTAAGTGCCAGCAGTAATTAGCTGCACAAATCCCAAATGCTTTAGTCAAAGAGTTGAAATCCTTTAAGGAAAGAAGCCTGCAAGGATACTAGCAAAATAGTCTGGAGATAATGCAGTTAGAAATAAGCCATTGTCCTGGTTTTTTTGTTTGCTTGAGAGATGAGATTAATATTGCAAAGCAAATTATCTGACTTGTGTTATATCAACTCACATGGCCAACCTCAAGCTATTATACCTCAGCCCATCACTATTCCAAATGACACGGGAGTAAGTAACTTTCTCCAGCTTGTTGAAAATTCTACCTCCTCATTTTCCCTAGAATTCTGATTCTAGAGGACAAAAATGCCAAATTTCAGAAAACAGGAGTCTTTCCTTTGAAAAATGATAAAGAAAAAAGAATAGAAAAGATTAAAAATGAAGAAAAGAAAAATCTAAGATGCCTATGGGAACCAAACACTTCCAGGATTCTGTATTGTCTGTACTGTTTGCCTTCACAGAACACGCCAATTTCCTAAATATAACAAAGACTGAGCTACAGTGTCCCAGGAGGTTTGTGTTCAGCTCTTCCTGCAGTCCCAGGCACTGTGTCACTCAGAGCACAGAAGTACTTGGCCGAGTCTTTCCAATGAGCTGGTAATTTCCTCAGGTGGAAGGACTTCTCACTCCTCCTAAATTCAGCCTCAAAACCTTTGATGCCTGAAACAAGATTGTCTCCAGACATGTACTTCAGGAGAAGCTGGAGTCCTTGGTTGGGGTACTGCGCATACCAGAAGAGGTATGGTGAAACAGGAGATGAGTAGTTGCACTTCAGCTCCAGGCGGGCTCCTTCGGAGACAGCGATGTGGTCATCAGGCTGGGTCACTGACTGGGCTCCAGCTCCTGCTGAAACATCAATGCTGAATCAGTGAACTCAGCTAAAACAAAGTCCCTATTCAACACAGAGCAATATTCCATGTGTGGACAAAGGAGTAAAATGGAGTAGTACTCACTCAGAAACAGGAGCATCTCAAGCATCAGGGTGAACACCAAGGTCATAGTGGAGCAGTGAAGAGGCAGTGAGCTCCTTTCTAACAGGTTCCCCACAAATAAGTCTGAAGACTGGCTGACTTGACCCAGGTTTCTTTGAAGTTAAGAAAGACAAAGGGTTTATATTTCTTTTGATGGAGGTTGTAGGGAGGTTGTTAATAAGAGAAACTGTCTTAACAAAATGCCTACCTCTGGTGTCTGAGATGCTTTACATCTCACCGTGTTAAAAATGGTCAGAATATCTCTTTAAACCGTAGGGTTTTCCTGAGGTTCTTCTGATCTTTTCAGTTGAGTTCAGTTCAGTCGCCCAAAAAAGCAATTTCCAATTTAGGCAGCAGTGCCCTCCAGAGGCCGAATAGAGAACTACGGAGAAGTTCACTGTTTTCATTAACGTGCTCCACCTTTTTACTGCCCTTCTGTGGTTGAATTTCAAACCATTATGATTATGTATAGAAGAGGATTTATATGTTGCCAGCCTTGAACTGTATTAAATTTGGCTTTTTAAAAACACACAAAATTTTGAGTTAAAAATTCTCTGTGTTACAGTATAGCACAGGGAACTATATTCAATATCCAGGGGTAAACCATAATGGAAAAGAAAATAAAAAAGAAAATCTATAAATGTGTAACTGAATCACTTTGCCCCACAGAAGAAATTAGCATAACATTGTCAATCAGCTATACTTCAACTTTTAAGTGTTGGATACAAAATAATTTTTAGAATGAAACATAAAATCACGTTACAATTTTTTTATTTTCCAGATTTAACTATGATCTAGAAGGAATTGTCACCCTGCTTATTTAACTTATATGCAGAGTACATCATGAGGAACGCTGGGCTGGAAGAAGCACAAGCTGGAATCAAGATTGCTGGGAGAAATATCAATAACCTCAGATATGCAGATGACACTACCCTTATGGCAGAAAGTGAAGAGGAACTCAAAGCCTCTTGATGAAAGTGAAAGAGGAGAGTAAAAAGGTTGGCTTGAAGCTCAACATTCAGAAAACAAAGATCATGGCATCTGGTCCCATCGCTTCATGGGAAATAGATGGAAAAACAGTGGAAACAGTGTCAGACTTTGTTTTTTTGGGCTCCAAAATCACTGCAGATGCTGATTGCAGCCATGAAATTAAAAGATGTTTGCTCCTTGGAAGGAAAGTTATGACCAACCTAGATAGTATATTAAAAAGCAGAGACATTACTTTGCCAACCAAGGTCCATCTAGTCAAGGCAATGGTTTTTCCCGTGGGCATGTATGGATGTGAGAGTTGGACTGTGAGGAAGGCTGATCGCCGAAGAATCGATGCTTTTGAACTGTGGTATTGGTGAAGACTCTTGAGAGTCCCTTATACTGCAAGGAGATCCAACCAGTCCATTCTAAAGGAGATCAATCCTGGATGTTCATTGGAGGGACTGATGCTAAAGCTGAAACTGCAATACTTTGGCCACCTCATGAGTCGAGTTGACTCACTGGAAAAGACTCTGATGCTGGGAAAGGTTGGGGACGGGAGGAGAAGGGGACGACGGAGAATGAGATGGCTGGATGGCATCACTGACTCTGTGGACATGAGTTTGAGTGTACTCTGGGAGTTGGTGATGGACAGGGAGGCCTGGCGTGCTGTGATTCATGGGGTCGCGGAGAGTCGGACACGACTGAGCGACTGAACTGAACTGAACTGAATGTATATGTTTCAATGCTGTTCTCTCAAATCATCCTACCCTTGCAAATTGCCTCTATCTGGAAGGAAGGTCAATGTAGAAAACCCCTTAATGGAAAAGTTTCCTCAGCACCAAGACAGGACATGATTGGAGCCTCGTCTGCAGTTTGAGTGCTGGGAACAGGCTCCCTCTGTGCAAATGTGCCTCACAGCACAGAGGGAGGTGGTCGAGTCACTGTGCTGAGAAGTTGCAATGTATGAAGCGCTGTGTCTTGATGATTTATCCAACGAGACTGTAATTCTTCCACTTGTTTGCTCTTTCTGATTCTCCTGAATTAACAACAGAGATGTGAGCCCTTTCCCGGGATCCTGCCTAAACCACTGGAGGAAGTACAGAGCGCTGTCAGCGTAACTGCAGTTGAGAACCAAGCTGTCTCCCTCTCTCACGTTCAGAGCTTCAGGACTCTGACTCACGTCCTGTTCACTGCTCACCCCTGTTCAGAAAGAGAAAACAGAGACAGGCTGGTTAGCGGCTGATTATTCCTTGGAAACTAATTTTAAGTTTACTTCTTCGCTCTCCACAGGAACTCCCAGAAACCATGCAGGTACAACTCCCTGACTTTCTCTCTTCCCAAGGGAGGAATATCCGGGAGTTTCCCATTCTTTGCCCATTTTCAAATCCCTCTAACTCACAGTCTAGTTGTAACCAAAGGATGAGCAGGCTCAGGGATTTGTCCATTCCTTCTGTCACGTAGACTCAAGGAGAACCGAATTCTTGTGTCTGTAAAATGCTCAAGGATTCACAGGATAAAAGATCTGCTTTGTTGCCTCTTGTGTTCAAAACTTTCTACAGGAAACACAGAGTCAGCCCAGCCAATCAGAGCAAGTCACACAGGCACGGAGGAGGACGGCACCAGAAGCCCATCTGCCAAGAGTGGGAGGTTGCAATGGAAACACCATCATCTCAGGACCAAGCCCAGCCTTGCCAGAGAAATGCTTATCTCTTTCCCTCCTCTTTCCCTCCTCCTAAGGAAAACTATTTTTAACACATCAGATTTGTAGAACGTGGCTAAGTATGTACCTAGAGGGGCTTCTCTGATGGCTCAAACAGTAAAGAATCTGCCTGCAATGCAGGAGACACAAGTACGATCTCAGGGTAGGGAAGATCCCCTGGAGATAGGAATGACAACCCACTCCAGTATTCTTGCCTGGAAAATTCCATGGACAGAGGAGCCTGATGGGCAACAGTCCATGGGGTGGCAAAGACTCAGACACTACTGAGTAACTAATACTCACAGGTACCTAGAAAGAAATGTAAGCGTGAATGCTTATGTTAGAAAAGAAGAAATCATAAGTTTTACTGCACAGCTGCAGCTGAACCTCTTCAGATTCCTGTAACTGCTCCCTCCTCTTGCCCCTTCAGCCCTTAAGAATTGTTTTCTTAAATTCACACTTTCTTGAAAATCCCTTTCTATCATTTCTCAGCCATCAAGTTGCAAAAAGAGTTAAGAATCATAATATTCACATTCAATGTGTGTGATAAATCAGGAAATGGGCACTTTCACATCCTATAACTGAAGCACAATAAACTATGGAAAATTCTGACAGAGATAGGAATACCAGACCACCCGACCTACCTCTTGAGAAACCTGTATACAGGTCAGGAAGCAACAATTAGAACTGGACATGGAACAACAGAATGGTTCCAAATAGGAAAAGGAGTACGTCAAGACTGTTTATTGTCACCCTGCTTATTTAACTTATATGCATAGTGCATCATGAGAAATGCAGGGCTGGAGGAAGCACAAGCTGGAATCAAGATTGCCGGGAGAAATATCAATAAACTCAGATATGCAGATGACACAACCTTATGGCAGAAAGCGAAGAGGAACTAAAAAGCCTCTTGATGAAAGTGAAAGCTAAGAGTGAAAAGTTTGGCTTAAAGCTCAACATTCAGAAAACTAAGATCATGGCATCTGGTCCCATCACTTCATGGGAAACAGATGGGGAAACAGTGGAAATGGTGTCAGACGTTATTTTTTGGGCTCCAAAATCACTGCGGATGCTGATTGCAGCCATGAAATAAAAAGACACGTACTCCTTAGAAGGAAAGTTATGACCAACCTAGACACCATATTAAAAAGCAGAGACATTACTTTGCCAACCAAGGTCCATCTAGTCAAGGCTATGGTTTTTCCAGTAGTCATGTATGGATGTGAGTGTTGGACTATAAAGAAAGCTGAGTGCAGAAGAATTGATGCTTTTGAACTGTGGAGTTGGAGAAGACTCTTGAGAGTCCCTTGGACTGCAAGGGGATCCAACCAGTCCATCCTAAGAGAGATCAGTCCTGGGTGTTCATTGGAAGGACTGATGTTGAAGCTGAAGCTCCAATACTTTGGCTACCTGATGCGAAGAGCTGACTCATTTGAAAAGAACCTGATGCTGGGAAAGATTGAGGGCAGGAGGAGAAGGGAACAGCAGAGGATGAGATGGTTGGATGGCATCTGGCATCACCGACACAATGGACATGGGTTTGGGTGGACTCCAGGAATTGGTGATGGACAGGGAGGTCTGGCGTACTGCCGTTCATGGGGTCACAAAGAGTCGGACACGACTGAGCGACTGAACTGAACTGAAGCGTAAGCTAAATAAGATTCGTAGGTGCTATGTACATATCATTGGCCAGAAATTCCACTTGTCTGAGAATTTTTAAAGAATAGCCTAATAAATGCATTATAAAATTGCATATTGTATGCAGTAAGGGTATACTTTGGAGTTTTTATTTTTTTAATTCTCATTTTATGTTGCCTGCAGCATTTATCTCAGAAATCCCTTCATCTTTAAATATGTTTAAGACTCAGTTTCCTTACCTGAGGATAGATTCACATTACTTTGTGGGCTTTAGATTATAAAAAGAGTATCTAAAGTGCTGAGTAGTGGACTTGGCATATGGTGGTGGTTCAATAAATGATAATAAAGACTCTGATGTTGAAGATGAGAATGACAAAAAGACAGCAGGTAGAAATAAAAATCTCATGATAATTCTCTGATCTATTCCACTGAAGACATTGGGCAGACTATAAAGCTATGAACCCAAAAGATTAAAACTGAGCAAAACCAGATGGTATGGATGAGAATAACTTGTGTCTCTCTCCTTGAGTCAGGAAGCTTTCAATTCTTCCCTTCTTTGTCAACCTCCCCTCTTCTACCCAGAAAGGAGGAGTAAGGAAGGCTGATTCTGTCATTCAGAGTCCATTTATGAGTAGGAGATTGAAAAAATGTGAAAATGCTAGTCACTCATTCATGTCCAACTCTTTGCAACCCCATGGCCAGTATCTTGCCAGGTTCCTCTGTCCATGGTATTCTCCAAGCAAGCATACTAGAGTGAGAAGCCAATCCCTTCTCCAGGGGATCTTCTTGACCCATGGATTGAACCCGTGTCTCCTGCACTGCAGGAGGATTCTTTACCATCTGAGCCACCAGAGATGCCCAGGAGATCAGTTCTCGGTCTAACTTAAAACATAGGACCGCAGAGTCCACTTATTCTGCTTATAGCTCCTGCATTTTGAAGTCTTTGCCTACCTGTGATAATGCATTTCTATAGAGTGCTAATTTAGTGCCCTGGGATTGGCTGTGTCTTCTTTCTATTTCATCCCAGATGCCTGAAAATAAATCAACCCTTGGACAATTTGAGGTGTGTTCTATCTTTCCACCTCATCCTTATAGTAATTCTGAACTTGCTATTCTGGATTCAGAGGGAAGTAGGAAACTCTACTTAGGCATGAACCTCAAATCCACCTTTCCTAGAGGCAATCAGAGGACCAGTGATATTAGGTTCTAGAGGAAATTAGGTCCATGGGTCAGCTAAAAGTCCTTCTTCACTTTCTGTTTGTATTAAGCTAATATAGACAGCATCTTCAGGAATCTTCCCAGTGGTGAGCAGGGCAGGATTTGGCTATTCTTAGGTTCCTGACAATATCACAATAGTATATTAAATCCCCACTTCAAATAGAAATATTTTAGTTGAATAATAATGAATATCAGTTCAGTTCAGTTCAGTTCAGTCGCTTAGTCATGTCCGACTCTTTGCGACCCCATGAATTACAGCACGCCAGGCCTCCCTGTCCATCACCAACTCCCGGAGTTCACTCAAACTCATGTCCATTGAGTCGCTGATGCCATCCAGACATCTCATTCTCTGTCGTCCCCGTCTCCTCCCACCCCCAATCCCTCCCAGCATCAGAGTCTTTTCCAGTGAGTCAACTCGTGCATGAGGTGGCCAAAGTATTGGAGTTTCAGCTTTAGCATCAGTCCTTCCAATGAACACCCAAGGTTGATCTCCTTTAGAATGGACTGGTTGGATCTCCTTGCAGTCCAAGGGACTCTCAAGAGTCTTCTCCAAACAGTGTGGAGATTCCTCAAAAAACTGGAAATAGAACTGCCATATGATCCAACAATCGCACTCCTGGGCATACACACCGAGGAAACCAGAATTGAAAGAGACACATGTACGCCAATGTTCATTGCAGCACTGTTTATAATAGCCAGGACATGGAAGCAACCTAGATGTCCATCTGCAGATGAATAGATAAGAAAACTTTGGTACATATACACAATGGAGTATTTTTCAATCATCAAAAAGAATGCATTTGAATCAGTTTTAATGAGGTGGATGAAACTGGAGCCTATTATACAGAGTGAAGTAAGCCAGAAAGAAAAACATCAATGCAGTATACGAACACATATATATGGAATTTAGAAAGATGGTAACCTTAACCCTGTATATGAGACAGCAAAAGAGACATAGGTGTATAGAACAGTCTTTGGGACTCTGTGGGAGAGGGAGAAGGTGGGATGATTTGGGAGAATGGCATTGTAGCATGTATATTATCATATGTGAAATGAATCACCAGTCCAGGTTCAACGCATGATACAGGATGCCTGGGGCTGGTGCACGGGGATGACCTGGAGGGAGGATATGGGGAAGAGGGAGGGGGGAGGGGGGTTCAAGAGAGGGAACACATGTACACCCGGGTCGGATTCGTGTCAATGTATGGCAAAACCAACAAATATATTAATGTAAGGTAATTTGCCTCCAATAAAATAAATTAAAATAAATAAATAAATAAATAAAAGAGTCTTCTCCAGCACCACAGTTCAAAAGCATCAATTCTTCGGATATGACATATCAAAACATGTAAGATGAAGCAAAAGCGGTACAGAAAGTCCCTGACTTATGGTTTTCCAACTTTACAATGGTACAAAAATAATATGGATTCAGTAGAAACTACACTTCTAATTTTGAATTTTGATATTTTCATGGGCTAGTATGATGCTGTCTTTTAATGCTGAACATCAGCAACGAGTTCCAACTCCCAGTCCCTCGATTACAAAGGCAAACAATCAACACACAACCATTCTGAGCCTAGACAACCTCTCAGTTTTTCATTTTCAGTACAGTGCCAAATAAATTACATGTGGTAGTCAGCATCAAATTATAAAATAGGCTTTGTATTAGATAATTTTACCCAACTGTTGGCTTATATAAGTGTTCTGAACATGTTTAAGGTAGACTAGGCTGAGCTTTGATGTTTAGAGTTTAGGTGTATTGAAATTTTGGCTAAAGATATTATCAGCTTATGACAAGTTTTTTGACACATAACACCATTGTAAGTCAAGGAATATTTGTAATTAGAGACAAATTTATGGATTTAAATTATATTTGTCAGTAAAGAAGAAATCTTGAGAATTAATAGGTAAAGTTGCAACTCAAAGAACTAGAAAAAATAGCAAGTTAAAATTTAAAAAAAGTAAAGGTAGCAAATAATAAAACATGAGCAGAAAAAAACACAATTTATCAACCATCATAAGAGAAATATAAATATATAAAGAACCCTTTATATGTTAAACTAACTGAATCCATAATTTAAGGATTATTAATTTTCTCCCATAAGGCTATGCTTACATGGCCTCACTATAGTGAACTTTCTGAAATTTGTTTCTAAATCATTTTTAAAAAGTACACAAATTCTTCTATAGGTAGAAAAGAAGCCATAAATTGCAAGTTACCTAATGAACCATTACAATCTTGATACCAAAATCTGACATTAACATGGAAAAGAAAAAGTTGAATACTAGTATCATTCAGGAAAATGGGGGGAAAGTGCTCCATAAAATAATAGCAAATCAATGTTTCATTATATAAAAAGGACAAAACAACATTCTTAAGAGCACTTAACTCTAGAAATGAAAGTTGGTTTCACATTTAAAAATCAATTTAAATAAATAAAGAATATTTATCAAAAATACTATAATTAATAGTCACAGTGAAATATTGAATGCTTTACCTCTGAGTTTGGGAATAAGAAGAAGTCTATTCAACATTTTATAGGTGATCTTAGCCAGTTAAGTAGGACTTGTTACATCATTTGTGGGGTGCAGTTAAAATGAAAATGCAGAACGCCAAGTGGGCTGGGGAGTCATCTCGTAGGACCACTGCCCAGACCCCAGACCTACTGAAGAGCTTTCAGTCGGTGGACACACAGAGGTGCTCGGCGAGTAGACCCTGGAGAAGACATGGAAAGTCTACAGTCCCTCTCACAAACCTGACCTACACGTCTCTTCCATCTGGATATTCATCTGTATCCTATATTATAGCTTTTTATAATAAACAGGTAAAAATAAGTGAAATATTTCTCCTAGTTCTGTGAGTCACTCTAGTGAATTAATTGAGACCAGGGTTTTGTTTGGTTTTATCTTGTTTTGGGAATCTTCTATCTATAGTCTTTTGTTCAGAAGCACAGTTGATCACTTGGGCTTGTGACTGGCATGTTTTTTCAGGTAGAAAGTGTCAGAACTGACTAGAATGATAGGATGCTCAGGTGGGATTGCAGAGAATTGCTTGGTATGGGAAAAAACACATTTGTTGACCAGAAAGGTTTTGTGCGAGTAGTAAAGGAGACTCACAGGAAAGAAGGACATAATAGGGTAGAACTGGGTTTTTCCCTACACAAGAAGGAAAAGAGTCTGTTTTTTTTTTCCTCACACACAGCTTTTTTCACAATAGCACAAAACTGTAATCAATCCAAACAACCCAAATATCTACTTCTGGGAGGATGGATAATTAAATTGTTAGATATTCATATAGAGGAACTCTACACATCAATTTAAAAAAAGAACAAATAAGATATACACAAATTGACACCAGTGAATTGCAAAGATATTATTTTGAGTGAAGAAAACCAGATATAATATACACTATGCATGTAGATATTAACAAGTGTAAAATTTCATTGAGTTCTAAGCTTCAGTTTTGTGCACTTTATTATATATTAATAAATAACATATTTATTATGTTATTAGCATCTCAGTTACAGAGAGAGAGAGAAGAGAAAGCCAAGAATCATTTTGAATATTGAGATAAATCAGTGTCATCACCTGAGAATAAAAAGTGGTTCCTCTGGGGAGGCAAAAATAGACTATGTGGAAGAGTGAGAAGAAAAAGAGACTGTTATTTGATTTTGTAAATAAATGAGAGTATTATTTTGATAAAAAAAAGAAATTTTATTTTTAAAAAGGATGAGAAAGTGAGAATCTCAGATGAGATGAGGTTGAAAAATAATCATTGGCTTTATCACCACCAAAGCCACTGGTTTAAGTGAGAGCTTCTCTCGGAGCAATGCTCACAGAAGTCAGGTTCAAGGAGGGGAAGGCCGGGACTTGAAGAAATGGATACAGTAAGTCTATACAGTCAACTAATTTGATTAAGGAGAAGAGAAATGTAGTAATAGGGCTGGTGGAGATACGACCTTGGAGAATATATTAAAATGGGAAAGAGTCTCTTACAGACATGTGGCCAGATTTTTATAAGAGAATGTCAACAAATTTATTTCAGGGAAGAAGGTACATTTCTGTGGCGTCTTTTCAAGTGGCCCAAGACTGAAAACCAAGACTCCATACCACCGCTATCCCTTTCGAACCTACACGAGGGAAGCTCTGGGCTGTTTAAAAGAGCAGACTGATCCATGGACACACAGAGGGGACTGTCTAGGATCCCGGACAGAATGCCCAGTAATCTCTGCTGTCTGGCTGCGACACAAGAGTTCGTTCTCCACAGGACCACTTGGGAAGAGGCTCTGGGTGCTCAGAAGGAAGGAAAACCGCAAAGACGCCCTTATTCTAGAGCCCCAGCTTCAGGGTTTGGGCACAGTCTGCAGGTGCCTGGGGAGCACTGTGTCTGCACAGCGCAGAGGTAAGTGGCTGAGTCTTCGGGTTTGGGGGCTCCGATGTGCAGAGAACTTCCCTTCTTTAGCAAGGTGGCTCTCAGTCTTTCCTTCTGCTTTTCATCCCCAGCTGAGTAAAGAAGGAAGAGGAGTTCAGGGCCCTTCCCGGGATCTTGTCTATACCCCTGTAGCCCTCTAAAGCTGCTGACAGTGTTGCTGCAGTTGAGACTGAGACTCTCCCCCTCCTGGATTCTCAGGGTCTGAGGACTCTGCTCCACTTGGTCTTCTCCACTCAACCCTGTTCAGGAAAACAAAATCAGAAACAATACAAAGCTTTCAGTGCAGCAGTACTTAAAAATTCCAACACAAAGCCTGGGATGAGCAGTGTCTAAACTCCTCTCTCTCCACCCCATCTTTTGGAAAATGTGCCCGAAGGGTCTCATCTCTTAACCTGCAACTTACATCCAAGCTGAAGCCACAAGACTATGAAGGCACATTCCAGCATGTTCTCCATCCTGCCATCTCACTCTTGATGCAATTTTAATGATTCCAAATCCTCTCCCCTGAGGAGCTGCTCCTGTGTCTTAGTTCTTCTCTAATGCACAAGAGAGCCTTTCTGTTCCGGGCTCAGCCAATCACAAGCAAATCCTCTAGTAGCTGTCATGCTTTTGAGTTTTAAGGCACTGGAAAAATGAAAGGAATGAAATCACTGACACCTGGTGGTCACAAACACAAACATCTCACAGGACCAACTATGCCCGCTACAAATATTGAGGGAAGGACATCGTTTACGTTGGTGGGCACAGTACATAGGAGGTCTAAAGCCATAATCAGAAAAACCTTCTCTGTCTGCAATTTTAATCATGTCATTGTTCCTTGAATGTACTTTAAAGCTAAACTGCTACCAAGGGTTATAGGAGCTGAGCCCAAGCATCAGTGTAATGGGGCTTCTTAGGTGGCACGACTGGTAAAGAACCCATCTGCCAGTGCAAGAGATGTAAGAGACACAGGTTCAGTCCTTGGGTCAGGAAGATCCCCTGGAGGAGGACATGGCAGTCCACTCCAATATTCTTGCCTGGAGAATCCCATGGACAGAGGAGCCTGGCAGGCTACAGTCAATGCGGTTGCAGAGTCAGACACGACTGAAGGGACTTAGTAGCAGTGGCATTGGTGTAATGGATTGTGTTTCCCTCTAAGGTACACAAGAATCTCAGCAGTGAGACCTTAAAAAGACTAGAGTGCTGAGAGAAGCAGAGGGGTAGAATAGTTGTGCATCTGTCTGGAAACCTCTTTGGCAGAGAATTGGGAATATAAATTAAGAAATCCATTTCTTCAAATAATTTTATGCCTAGCTTCAGGGACCAAGCATAACTAAAACTCAGGGTCAAGAACTCAATAGATCTTAGGAGGACAGAACGGGCGATCATGGCAGAGGGAAAGAAGAGCTCTCCAATATAGACATCAGACAGATCAGAAAGTCACAGGGCAGAGTGGGTAGCAGAAGATAATTATAGCAAAACTAGTATTGCTTCATTTGCTTGGTTCTATGACACCCCATTGGATTTTGTCATTGAACGTGTGTCTATGTTTTGGAGTTGACCACCATTTATAGGAGCTCTCTTAAGACTTGTATGAACAGCACACTCTACCCCAACCCCGTTAGCTTCAATGCAGAAAAACAGCATAGCTCTCAGCTGCACTGTTCTGATGTCACTTTATCCTTTGCCCACTCAGTGACAAGAAAGAATAAGCAGCACAGAAGTCCTTACGCTAACGGTGTTTGGAGTTTGTTGTTCTTGTACTTTTTATTTGAAAATTTGATAATTTCTCAGTGATTTAAAAAAAAAAAAGTCATTGAACTAACATATCCATTTTAGCATCCTTTGATTTAATTCATTTTAACCACACTTAGCAAGCTCCCTTACAATCATATTTAGAAGGCAGCTTTTCTTTGTTTCTGAATGTGTATCTCAGAAAGAAGATGAGAAAGACAACCGCAAGATAAATGCAGGAGCTCTTTGTAGAATAGACACTAAATGAATCCAGGAGCTGGATGAATGATGTGTAACGACGCTCAAGAGACGATTTACAGCTGTGAACTTCGTGAAAACTGCGTGTCATTTTTTAAATACTTTTAATTTTAAATCACGGTAGATTCATGGAAGTTTCCAAAAATGTACAAGGAGGCTCTGTGTACTCTTTACCCGCTCTCCTCCATGGTATCGAAACCAGGAAATTAACATTAGTAAAATCCGCAGGTTTCAATTTTTAGATTTCCCCAGTTTTGCGTGCAGTCATTTGTGTGTGTGTGTGTGTAGCTCTATTCAATTTTACACACACACAGATTCATGTATTCATGTATATCACATGTATAGGTTCATCACCACAATCAAGATGCACAACTGTTTCATCAAAACAAGGCTTCCTGAGGCCATGCACACCTTTGTAGCCACACTGACCCCCTTCCCTAGTCATTAACCCCAGACAATCACTAATCTGTTCTTCATCCATACAATTTTCTTATTTAGAAATGTCATAGAGTGGCTTCCCTTGAGTGGTGGCTCAATGGTAAGAGAATCTGCCTGCCAAGGCAGGAAATGCAGGTTTAATCCTTGGATCAGGAAGATCCTCTGGAGGAGGAAATGGCAATCCACTCCAGTATTCTTGCCTGGGAAATCTCATGGACAGAGGAGTCTGGTGGGCTACTGTCCATGGGATTGCAAAGAGTCAGGCATGATTTATCAACTAAACAACAACAATGCCCTAAAAATGAAATTATATTAAAGTAACCAATGAGATTTTTTTCACTTAGCGTAAGTAGTAAAATCATGAGATCTATCCAAGTTACTGTATGTATCCAACTTGGTGGTCTTTTTTATTTCTGAATAGTATTCCATGGTATAGATGTTCCACAGTTTGCTTAACCAGTAACCCACTGAGGCACACTGGGTTGTTTCCATATTTCTGCTGCTATGAATAAAATCTGTTATGAATATTCAGGTACAAGTTTTTATGTGAATAAAATCTTTTATTTATTTAGAATAAGTGTCCAAACGTGTAACTGTATGTTTAGTTTTATGAGAAACTGCCAAGCTATTTTCCAGAATGCCCGTATCATTTTATATCTTCATCAGCAATTTGTGAGTGCTTGAGTTTTTCCCACGTTTCCAGAATTTGGTGTTATCACTATTTTTTATTTTAGCCCCACTGAGATTTGTGTAGTGATATTTCATTGTGGCTTTAATTTGCATTTCTCTGAAGGCTAATATTATTGTTGAACATCTTTTTAGGTGCTGATTTGCAATCTGTATATCCCCTCTTTGGTGAAACACCTTTTCGAATCCGTTGCTCGTTTTCTTCCCTCATAGCTCAGTTGGTAAAGAATCCTGCTGCAATGCGGGAGACCTAGGTTCGATCCCTGGGTTGGGAAGATCCACTGGAGAAGGGAAAGGCTACCCATTCTAGTATTCTGGCCTGGAGAATTCCATGGACTGTATAGTCCAAGGGGTCACAAAGAGTTGGACAAGACTGAGCAAATTCCACTTTCACCCCCAGTTCTGTAACTTATCTTTTCATATTTTAACAGGGTCTTTTACAGAGGAAAGGTTTTTAATTTTGATCCAGTTTGGTGTGTGCATGGGTGTGTGAGCGCATCAGGCTTTCAGCGTCAAATCTAAGATTTACTTACCTGCAAGCCTAAAGTTTTTCTCTTATTTTTTTTAGAGTTGCATAGTTTTATATTTTACATTTAAGTCCATGATCCATTCTGAGTTAACTTTTATAATGTATATATTTTTAAATTTTTTTAAAGGGCTATGTCATCATCTTTGTTTCAGGCTTTACCTATTTACTGTTATCAAGTAACTAGTTCAAAGCAACATAACCAAAGTGTGGAGTGAAGACTTCTCACAGAGGAGTGAAAAAAATTTGTTCTTTGAGCCTGTGACTTTCCCTTTTTATACTTACTGTGATTTCTCTACCTAAAGAGTAAAGTTAAAATTGTAGTCAAAAGCCAAGCCCTTCTCAATTCATCGCCTCTGAAATCCTCTATCATGTATTACAGGGCAATGCTTTCTAGTATAGATTCAGAAAATGGTTACATCTGTCTTATGATTGAAGATAACTGTAATCTCTTCTAACATTCACATTTCTTTAAACGTTAAAGTTCTCTGAGAAAAGTGCCTATCAATCTTTAAGTCATCAAACTGAGCTAAAAGTCAGAATCTCCTTCCTTGTCTATAACTTCTTTCCTATAATTGAGCATGTGTTTCTTGAAGAAGAGAATATTCTTTACAAATTGTCCCAAGAATGAAAATTCCCTCTTTCTGTTATTACTTTTTGCTAAAATTACAGGCTTCCATTGACCTTTTTTCACAGTCAGCATTCCAAGGTCAAACAGCTCATTTCTCCAAGAATGTAGTGATTCTTCTTTCTACTGTCCCAGGGGTAGAGTCTTTTAAATACCAATTTTTTAAATACAAATATTACAATTGAGGATAACACTTTCTAAAATTTTTCTTAAGGGTTGTGAATCCAAGAGCTTAAAATTGTTCTTGATCAAAATAAGTCAGCCCTTGAAAACAGAAACTAGAAAAATAGACTAGACATTTTTCTTGTCTTCAGCTAGGACTCCCAATGGTAGGAGTATTTAACCCTAAACTAGGTCTTTAGATTTGAAAGAAAAAATATACAAAGAAGCAGCACAAGTCATGGCAATGGTAAAGATAAATAGAAACAGATAGTTTGACAGCATCCAGTTGTACTCATGGGCAATATCTAGTGTATGGAGAATACCTGTTATACAAAGGTCATTTCCTTTGAACCCTAGAAATTAGGATGGAAAGGGAAAGTTTTGGGACTCAGAACGAAGGTAACTATGACTTTCTTTCAGTCTGGACCACTGCTCCCTCCTTGCCCACTACCACCCTTAGCTTAATAGGATTCATATCTTTAGCCATAGCAAGTAAATATTTGAGGCTAAAATTCAAAGATTAAAAAGTCTAGAGATGAAAGCAGGAAAGAGATAATGCAGGGGTACATTAACATTGGCTGAAACCTAGAAGAATCACTGATAAGAGGGACTTCCAAGTTTACAAGAGAACAAGTCGATATACCTTACTATAGACTTACTCAGGTGATTAAGATGGCTCTGTCTATGCCAACAGGAGGGAGACCATTTAATTTAATTGCAAGCCTGAAAATAGTACCATATGAAGAAAATTCATTCAAACAGAAAGGGAACTTATGACACATACAAACAGAAGTATTCTTGTGGTGATGAGAAATGAACTACAAGAAATAATAGATCCGCAATTACCTAACAGCATCCAAAGGGTCGAAGCTCTATATCTGTTGATTTCATGTTAATTATTCTTCTTCAGTCAACCAATATTTAATGTGTAACCACTGTGTGCTATGTACTGTGTAATGTACACTGCACTCACGTTTCCTGACCCTATGGAGCTCACAGTTACTGTCACAACAGAAACTTTGTCAACAAAGGTCCATATAGTCAAAGCTATGATTTTTCCAGTAGTCATGTGTGGATGTGACAGTTGGACCATAAAGAAGGCCGAGTGCCGAAGGATTGATGCTTTTGAAGTGTGGTGTTGGAGAAGACTCTTGAGAGTCCCTTGGACTGCAAGGAGATCAAACCAGTCGATCCTGAAGGAAATCAGTCCTGAATATTCATTAGAAGGATTGGTGCTGAAGCTGAAGCTCCAATACTTTGGCCACCTGATGTGAAGAACCGACTCATTGGAAAAGACCCTGATGCTGGGAAAGAGTGAAGGAGGAGAAGGGGACGACAGAGGATGATAGCTGGATGGCATCACTGACTCAACGGACATGAGTTTGAGCAAGCTCTAGGAGATAGCGAAAGACAGGGAAGCCTGGTGTTCTGCAGTCCGTTGGGTCACAAAGAGTCGGACATGACTGAGCGACTGAAAATTACAATACATAATCATAGATACAGATGTAGATGCATAAAAGCATATTAATTGCAACATCCCTTTTGTCTTGGGCTTTGAAGACAGCCTGCAATACATGAGAACACATGGAGAAAGACCACAATACAAGCTTGAGGACCCTTGCAAAACATGTATAAGCCCACTTTTTAACTTTCCTTAGCCTACTCTGCACAATAATGATCTATGAGAAAACTGATAATTCACTAAAGAGTCAGAACAAATAGGAGCTTCACAGGTGGTACAGTGGCTAAGATGCTGAACTCCCAATGCTAGGGACCTGGGTTTGACCCCAGACAGAGAATTAGATCCCATGTGCTGCAACTAAGAGCTGGCAGAGCCAAATAAATTTTTTAAATATTTAAAACAAAAGAGAAAAAAGTGAAGCTGTGGTGGTGTGTGTGTTTTTTTCAATCTTCCTCAAGTTTAGAGGAGATTCAAAAGATTGACTCAGAGAGTTTGAAATATTTCCCTGGAGTCTGGAGGATTTTGAGGCTCACATTAGGTTGCAATGAAAACTTCTCTCACTTTACCGTGGTAGAGAATCTGACTGCCAATGCAGGAGATGCAATCCCTGGGTCAGGAAGACTCCCTGGAGAAAGAAATGGCAACTCACTCCAGTATTCTTGTCTGGGAAATCCCATGGTCAGAGGAGCCTGGTGGGCTACAGTCCATGGGATTGCAAAGAGTCAATTCTAGGATACATTTTTCTTCTTTCACGTGTTTGATTTATTCCTTGAAACTGCTTACATCTATTTTCTTCATTAAAAGTTGGTCTCTAGATAACTTTACTTCCTTCTTTCCAATACGTTTTACAAAATTCAACTCTTTCAACTAGTTAATTACTTGATGACTTGGCTATGTAAGTCTATTGTCTCTCTCTTCTCTCTCTCTCCTTCACACACATGCCTGTCGCACACACACACACACACACACACACACACACACACTTACACTTTCTTTTCTGGAAAGTTGCTCTTTATTGGAATCATTGTTATTTGTACAATAGGGATAGAAAATCCTTACACAAGGAAGAGTATCTTCCTTTTTGGAATTCCAGATGAAAGCAAACCCACTAGGCTAATTCCCACCTAATATCACCAAGAATAGCGCAGAGACTTAACTTTTTTAGATGTTACATGACAGCTACTCTGCACACACGTGGTGCAGAATCATCCAAAATTGAAGCCATCTGGAGTTTATTGGGACTAAAGTATAAAACAAAGTCTTCATATAAAAGAATTTTGTGAAACAAGGAAAGTATGACTGTTTAGTAATTGCAGAGTGAAAATGCTCTATACTCCAGGGTCATAGAAATGAGCAGGGAGCCACATCAGAAAGATTTAATGGTAAACTCCTATTAAACTCCTAGGAGTCATCAAGAAAATCACCAAATACTTTTTTGTTTATTCCATTATTGTTTATTACAGTGAGTAAAACAATCTAAAAAGCTAGTAAAATGGAATTAGCCCAAAAGTATGATAAAATCACACATTGGAATATCACCATTAGAATGTGTGATGCTGACTTGTAAATAATGTTGTGAAATAATTATTTCACAATATACTGTCAGGTAAAAATTCAGAATAGAAATATCCTATAAGGTATGAATCTCTAATAGACTTTTTTTGACTAGTAAAATTGGTGAGTTATTTTGTTTTTAGCATTCCTTCCTTGCATATTCTATTTTCTACCTTAAACATACATAACTTTGTAATCACATATAGAGAATGTGACCAGGTGATGAGGTTAGTTCGGAGCAAACTGTAGGGTTTCATTTCTCCTTGGGGTGAAGATTTGTGGTAACAGTTACTCTGTGCACATCATTCCAAGTCATTCACGGCACAGGTGAGGCGGGGCCCAGGGAGGGTTCAAGAAGTGTCCTTTCAGAGATATTTCAGATCCACAACGATGGCCAGACTCAGCAATGCATAAATATTTGTGCAGTGAACCTAAAACTCTAACAACTCAGGTGCAGATTTAGTCAAATACTATTGAATTTTTTAAAGCCAAATTTCATACTTTAATAAAATCACCATTTAAAAGTTTTTTTAAAAAATTTCGGCAAACGATCTTCTGCAAGATAAAGAATTGAAGATAAAGGTATTTTTGATGAATGACACTTTGAGATATGCTCTCTGAGCCAAAGAGATAGCATTTTCCTTACAGTGAGGTTTTCACTTCTAACTCCCCAACCTTTTCCTGCCCTTACCGAGAATCTCACTAAGGTGTTCATAGCTGGGGGACCCCACATGCTGACATCTGAGGTTTCTGTGGGGCTCCCTCAGGCACCAGCCTCACTGTGGTCTCTCAGAGCACAGAAATACACCGCTGAGTCCTCGAGCTGTAAGTCTGTGATGGTGAGGCTGACAGAACTCGTTGCTTTCTGGAAGTTCAAAAAATACTGACCTTTTGTTGTATTCAACTCATTGTAAGACTCCTGATGAATAAGGAAAATCATTTCCCCACTTGGTGGTTGCTTGTACCAGAATAAATAATAAGTATAACTATTAGCTTCATATGCACAGTTCAAGGTTACATCCTCCTTCTCCAGCACAGAAATTTCTGACTGGTTTTGAGTTACTTTCTGGGCCATGATGGATCCTAGAGAGAAGAAAAAAAAATTATCTATATATAAATAGAGAGAGAGAGAGACAGAAAGGAAGAGGCTGATTCTCCTGGTGGAACTCAGAGGGCTTCAAGGAACAGAGGATTAAGAGCTCTAATTCCTCTGCCAGTTAACCAACTCTCCTAAACCCCAATGGACAATAATAACCTGCCCTACCTCTACACATGGGAGCTGAGAGAGCTGAGTCTGTTTGCGGTCATCCTTACCAGCCTTACCAAGGCAGACAGAGGCTATGACAGCTCTGAGCAGGCCAAGGAGCCCCATGTTGGAAGTTCTTCCTCTGAGTGAAATGCACTGTGTTCTCTCTCAAATTCAGGTCCAGATGCCTGACCTGTGCCTGACAGGGCACATGCACGATGACTGAACTGTGAGGTGCTTCTGCATCAGAACAGGAAATGTAACTGGCTGATACCAGTTTGCCTGTGTCATGTCATGGCTTGTTGATGTGGTTGGTGATTGTAACCTGCCTATTTAGACTTGAAAGTCACTTGGTCATATCCAGCTCTTTGTGACTCCATGGACTGTAGCCCACCAGGCTCCTCTGTCCCTGGGATTCTCCAGGCAAGAATATTGGAGTGAGTTGCCATGCTGTAATTAAATTAACAACAATTACATGAGGGCTGCATGTATATTCAGTCAAAGTATCTAGGATAGGCATATGTTTTGTGACAAAAGCAATTTATTATGATTATAGTTACCTCTGAGAACAAATAGTCATCCATTTTGGTCTAGCTCTTTTTTGCGGGGAGGGATCTGCAGCCCAAATCTACAGTGAAATAAGCTCACAAGTTTTTCTTTCATACAAGAAGATAAAACTGTTTACTCTCAATTATAACTTTTCTTCCTACACTCCAAGGCATGGGTTTCTGGGGAAATTGATGCTGGATAAAGTTCCTTGTCTGTTTAATGCAATCATAGCAAGTTTCTTGGTGGACAAAATTTGTCCAGCTGTATGTGTCTAACAGTAATCAATAATGTGTGCTAAAATGATCTTGCTTTTAAATATCCACCCTATAGTCAAAATGAGTACAAGCTCACCAGACCATGCATTCTTATTTCCTTATATCAGAAATGTAGCCCTAGAGGCTGCGTGCCGCAACTACTGAGCCCATGCGCTGCCACTGCTGAAGCCGGCTCACCTAGAACCTGTGCTCTGCAACGAGAAGCCACCGCAATGAGAAGCCCATGCACTGCAATGAAGAGGAACCTCCACTCACTGCAACTGGAGAGAGCCCAAGTTGTTACAAAGACCCAGCTGAACCAAAAATAAAATAAAAAAATTACAAAAGAAACATAGCCACTCGAAAGTCACAAACGCTTTTTCATCCCGCGGCTGCAGCAGCGCCAGTTCAAAGGCTTTCACTGAAAACAGCACCTCGACAGCATTACGTCTCAGCCACACGCAGACTAGCCTGTGATTTGCTTGGTACCTCTGTGTTGGTTTATGATTATGATTCAGGTGATGCAACTTTTAATCATCTACTTCTTTTCTCTAAATGGACTACTAATTCTGTGACATCTAATATCCATCTTACATTATGAGAAAAAATAGATTTTTTTTTGAAAGTCAGTCTAGAGAAGAGAGGAATCTTTCTAGCTGAACAGGGGTGCTTCTGGGGATTGGAGCTTGGGGCTTCTTTAAGACTGATCCACCCTGTTATCCCTGTAGAGCAATTCCCAACCTCCTGAGTTTCTAGGATTAGACCTGAGCTTTATTGGTTTTCCTGAAAAACTCTAAATATCAACTAAACTCTGATCGAGAAGAGAATGAACGTCTTCCTGACTTCAGCCTCCTGCTCCCCTTGGGTTTGCGCTCAGCTCCCCTGCAGCCCTCTCTCACCGTGTCACTCAGAGCACAGTAGTACACAGCCGAGTCTGACGCCTGCACTGCCCGTTTCTGCAGGTGGAAGGAGCTGTCACTCCTAACAAGAGAGGCCTGAAAACCTTCATGCTCTGGCCTCTGGTTTGTCATTGAGCCCTTCAGGAGGAGTTGAGGAGCTTTGTTGAGATGCTGGACGTACCAGAAAAGGTAGGAATCTGAATATGTGGTCTGATAAGTGCAGTTCAGGGTCATAAGAGCCCCCTCTGAGAGAGTCACTAGGCCTTCTGTCTGGTTCACTGAGTCACCATTGGTCCATCCTACAAGAGAATCACTTTGTTATAGTAGAAATGTACAGGAGGAGAGTTTTCAGCCAGAGAAGAAAAATAAAACTTACCTGTTATCATAGGAGAATGAGAAATCGTTTTAGGATAAAATGCTACTTACCAAGTATGAAGAAGATGACAACTGAGTGCGGGGCAGAAAACATTCTGGCAACAGTCCGTGTCCCCTAGAAACTCAGCTCTAACAAAGGCAGTCTCCAGCTGGATGTTACAGAAGCTCGTCACTCAGAAACTGGGGACCCCTTTCTGCACAGCTGCAGTCATCGGTCCTGTGGCTACAGAGCAGGCACGTCAAACCAGCTCCTGAATACAGAAAGGAATCGCATTTGAAGGAAGCCCCGCCCTCTGGTGGTGATCTTAAAGATTACACCACAGTCATTTCTGACCTCAGTTCAGTTCAGCAGCTGGAGAAGGCAATGGCACCCCACTCCAGTCCTCTTGCCTGGAAAATCCCATGGGCGGAGGAGCCTGGTAGGCTGCAGTCCACGGGGTCGCGGAGAGTCGGACACGACTGAACGACTTCACTTTCACTTTTCACTTGCATGCACTGGAGAAAAAAAATAGCAACCCACTCCAGTGTTCTTGCCTGGAGAATCCCAGGGACGGGGGAGCCTGGTGGGTTGCCGTCTACGGGGTCACACAGAGTAGGACAGGACTGAAGCGATGCAGCAGCAGCAGCAGCAGCAGTTCAGTATCTCAGACGTATCCAACTCTTTGCAACCCCATGGACTGCAGCAGGCCAGGCTTCCCTGTCGTTCAGCAGCTCCCAGAGATTGCCCAAACACATGTCCATTGAGTCAGTGATGCCATCCAACCATCTCATCCTCTGTCGTCCCCTTCTTCTCCTGCCTTCAATCTTTCCCAGCATCAGGGTCTTTTCTAATGAGTAGGCTCTTCGCATCAGATGGCCAAAGTATTGGAGCTTCAACTTCAACATCAGTCCTTCCAGTGAATATTCAGAACTGATTTCTTTTAGGATTGACTGATTTGATCTCCTTGCAGTCCAAGGGCCTCTCAAGAGCCAAGGAGTTCTGTTTTGAACACCATAGCTCAAAAGCATCAATTCTTCAGTGCTCAGCTTTCTTTTTGGTCCAACTCTCACATCCATACACGACTACAGGTAAAACCGTAGCTTTGACTATATGGACCTCTGTCAGCAAAGTAATGTCTCTGCTTTTTAACACGCTGTCTAGGTTGGTCATAGCGTTTCTTCCAAGGAGCAAGTGTCTTTTAATTTCATGTCTGCAGCCACCATTTGCAGTGATTTTGGAGCCCTAGAAAATACAGTCTGTCACTGTTTCCACTGTTTCCCCACCTATCTGCCATGAAGTGATGGGACTGGATGCCATGATCTTAGTTTTTGAATGCTTAGCTTAAAGCCAAGTGTTTCACGCTCCTCATCCTGACCTGCTCCTGGCCTAGTCCTCCTGATGATAGTTTGCGGGGACACACAGGAGAATGGAACAGGGCTCTAAGGAGAGCCCTAAACACAAACATGCTTTGAGAAACGTTCCATTATTACATCCATTATTTTCTGTGTGTATCTCTGCTGCTGCTGCTAAGTCGCTTCAGTCACGTCCGACTCTGTGCGACCCCACAGACGACAGCCCACAGGCTCCTCTGTCCCTGGGATTCTCCAGGCAAGAATACTAGCTTTGCAAATAATGCCAGTTAACAATGTTTAGGAGGAATAGTCAGAGGGTTTCTGCTTTACATATGTCTCCATGATTCCCATGGGTCAGAAAAGGACCCCTCTGCATGGAAAGTGCTCCCTCCTCTCCCCAAGACCTTCACCTGAATTAGCTCTATTCATCCCCAAGACACAGCCAACATGCTTTTGGAACGTTGGGATGTTACACAATGTTGGAAACATTATCTAAGTCAGGTCTCAAATAATGTGTGACTGAATGACCAGGTAAGTATCCCTGAGGGTGCTCTGCTCAGTTGCTCAGTTGTGTCTGACTCTTTGTGGCCCTAGAGACTATAGACTGCCAGGCTTCTCTATCCATGGGATTTTCCAGGCAAGAATACTAGAGTGGCTTGCCATGCCCTCCTCCAGGGAATCTTCCCAACACAGGGATTGAGCCAGAGTCTCCTGCATCTCCCGCATTGTAGGTGGACTCTTTACACATCTGATCCACCAGATCATTTAAGGCAGATCTCATCTAATGTATGGTTGAATGAGCAGGTTATTACCCCTATCCATCATAAAATGACATATTTGTAAAATAAATATATTAATTGCTGTTACTTCTTTTTACTGATAAAGGTAAAGTTGACCTTCCAACTAGAAAACTGGACAAAGTATATGAAACAAGTTGTGGATCTTGGACATCAGGTAGCGTAGACATAAGGAAAACAGATGAGATGAGCCAGGACATCACCCAGCTTTCTTCACGGAGGCAGCTTCTAGACACCAGTGCATGAGGGATTTAACAAAAATGGCCCAACTGTCTCACTGTGAGATGGAATGATATTCTGGGGATCCTGAGGATCCTAGAAATTTGTGGACCAGTGGACCAGAGAGCAGGGATGTGGGCAAAAGAGAGAGAGGGGGAGAGCTGAGGGCAAAGCGGTGGGGGGAGGAGTCACTGTGAATCTTGGGCTGAGTACCGATCTGTAACTAAAGAGAGAAGACTCAGTGAGTTTGGTAAACCTCCCTGAAGGGGCCTCCTCTGGGGCCCTAGACCCTACTTGGATGACAAGCCACCTTACACCTTTCCCCTCATGAGAGACAGGTGACCTTACTTAGGTAACCTGGTTCTTGAAACATCTTTTTACCTCTTGTCACATTCTTGCTTTAATTCAACTGTTTTTTTTAGAATGTCAAGTTTAGATGCTTAATATATTAGCCAGGCCCTCTTCATTCAAGAGGCATGTGTGTGGTATTTATCTGTCTTCTGTTTGCTTTATTAGGGATTCAGGAATCTCAATGGAAAACTGATTGCTCAGTGTCTGTCAGCCTGTTTGTCTAGCTTCTGGTGCAATTATTTGTGCTAATGAAGTGAACCCAGCCGAAGATTTAATGGAGTCATTTCATAGCTTGTTCTTTTCTCTAGGATAGGGGTTTATTTTATGCAAAGTCTGCCTATATTATGGTAAGAATTGTTGCCATTGTTCTTTGCTGGCATAAACCATTTTAAGGCATGGGAACATTGTGGCTGCAGACAGCTGTGAGGTTGCCTTACATGGGCTCTCAGGGCAGAGTTGTCAAACCAGTAACAAGGGCTGTGACTAAGTCAGTTGAACTCAAGAACAGTCTTCTTCAAATGTGCCTTTTTCACCTACAGAGATTTTCTCACCAGTTAAAATGAAATTTTGGTAGTTCTTACCAAAACTGGTATCATTTTTAAATGCACATCTGTTTAAAACTTTGAACCAATCCATTGTTCCATGTGCAGTACTAACTGTTGCTTCTTGTCCAGCATACAGGTTCTTTTTGTTTGTTTTTTGTCTGTGCCAGGTCTTAGCTGAGGCGTGTGGGATCTAGTTCCCTGACCAAGGATCGAACCTGGGCCTCCTGCAATGTGAGTGTAGAGTCCTACTCGCTGAACCAACCCTCCACCAAAAATTAGAATCTTGAGTTGAAGTTATCATGCTGGCAGGAATCTCTGGCTCAGCAGATCACCTAGATTGTCTTAAACTCTTGTGCATTTTCAAGAATCCCTAGCTTCCAGCATTCATTCTGGAAATTTACAGGGTTATCTACAATGTAGAAACCAAAATCAGATACAATTCCTATCTCAAATTTCTTTCAGTTGATTGAGAAGCTGCTGCTGCTGCTGCTGCTGCTAAGTCACTTCAGTCGTGTCCGACTCTGTGTGACCCGATAGACGGAGGCCCACCAGGCTCCCCCGTCCCTGGGATTCTCCAGGCAAGAACACTGGAGTGGGTTGCCATTTCCTTCTCCAATGTGTGAAAGTGGAAAGTGAAAAGTGAAAGTGAAGTCGCTCAGATTGAGAAGCAGGTAAGCCAAAAAAAAAACCCTATGCCCTGTCTGTACTGTCACTAGCCTGGACCCCCATACGTGAAATGAGGGATCAGACTGGAAGTAGAGAGTGATGCAGTTACCACCAGGGGAATGAAACCTGCTAGAATACGTCTTTTCCCACCGTTCAGTTCAGTGCAGTTCAGTCACTCAGTCGTGTCCAACTCTTTGCGACCCCATGAATCACAGCACGCCAGGCCTCTCTGTCCATCAACAACTCCCAGAGTTCACTCAAACTTGTGTCCATCGAGTCGGTGATGCCATCCATCTATCTCATTCTCTGTCGTCCCCTTCTCCTCCCGCCCCCAATCCTTCCCAGCATCAGAGTCTTTTCCAGTGAGTCAACTCTTCGCATGAGGTGGCCAAAGTATTGGAGTTTCAGCTTTAGCATCAGTCCCTCCAATGAACACCCAGGACTGATCTCCTTTAGAATGGACTGGTTGGATCTCCTTGCAGTCCAAGGGACTCTCAAGAGTCTTCTCCAACACCACAGTTCAAAAGCATCAATTCTTCGGCAATCAGCTTTCTTCACAGCCCAACTCTCACTTCCATACATGACCACTGGAAAAACCATAGCCTTGACTAGACAGACCTTTGTTGGCAAAGTAATGTCTCTGCTTTTTAATATGCTATCTAGGTTGGTCATAACTTTCCTTCCAAGGAGTAAGCGTCTTTTAATTTAAGATTTATTTTTGTTCTTTCATCTCCCTCTTCATTTCTATGTCCTCTTTATTAAGATGTTGAACCCCCAGTGCACTGGTGGCCAGCACCCACTGTGCAGAACTCTAGGATGTTAGGGAGGAAGGCAGTGTTTACCTTCAGGTGGGTGTCCAGATTCACCCTAAGTGATGATGGTGACTACATCTGCCAAGACCAGAAAAGTACTATAACTACCAAACTCTGCATTTAAGTAGTTGTGTCTATAAATTGGGCTTCCCCAGTAGCTCAGCAATAAAGAATCTGCCTGCCAATTGAGGAGATGAGGGTTTGATCCCTGGGTCAGGTAGATCCCCTGGAGAAGAAAATAGCAACCCACGCCATTATTCTTGCCTGGAAAATTCCACGAACAGAGGAGCCTGGCAGGCTACAGTCCACAGGATTGCAAAGAGTCCCTTGGACTGCAAGGAGATCCAACCAGTCCACTTAGCAACTGAGCACCAGACACAATACACACATGCCTATAAATTATGAAATGACAATGATTCAGCATTCTGGCCACATCTCACAGACTGCCCAGCAGGAAAACATACATATCTTCCCACCTGCTGTGCCCACCACTGTCCTTCCAGAAAGTCTGTTCCTCCCAGACGTTGCAGACAGGAGTGCAGCCTGAAAAGGTGAGGGGACACTGTGCAATGGGCACGATTGTAGCAGAGACACGGAGCAGTGAACAGAGTGGCTCCGCATTCCCACTCACGAGCAGAGGAGTGTGGAGATGCTCCTGCTTGGTGAGTGGGTGGTAATTTCTCCTAGTCTCTTGAGCAGGTGAAAAGCCCACTCCACTTCCAAGACAGCTTATTGTAAGAGTACATGAATACTTCTTCCACGTCTGAAATATGACTGACTGATGAATTAATTTTCCCTGCTTTTGCTGTTGTTCAGTCCCTAGGTCATGTCTGACTCTTTACGACCCCAGGAACTGCAGCACGTCAGGCTTCCCTGTCCTTCACTATCTCCCAGAGTTTGCTCAAACTCATGTCCATGAGTCAGTGATGCCATCCAACCATCTTATCCTCTGTCACCTTCTTATCCTCTTGCCCTCAATCTTCCCCATCGTCAGGGTCTTCTCCAGTGAATCGATTCTTCGCATCAGGTGACCAAAGAATTGGAGCTTCAGTTTCAGCATCAGTCCTTCCAATGAATATTCAGGACTGATCTCCTTTAGGACTGACTGCTTTGATCACCTTGCAGTTCAAGAGACTCTCAAGAATCTTCTCCAACACCACAGTTCAAAAGCATCAATTCTTCAGCTCTCAGCCTGCTTTATGGTCCAACTTTCACATCCATACATGATTACTGGGTAAATCATACCTCTGACTATAGGGACCTTTGTCAGTAAAGTAATGTCTCTGCTTTTTAATACACTATCTAGATTTGTCATGTCTTTTCTTCCAAGGATCAAGAGTCTTTTAATTTTATGACTGCAGTCACCATCTGCAGTGACTTTGGAACCCAAGAAAATAAAATCTCTCATTGTTTCCACTTTTCCCCCATCTATTTGCTACAAAGTGGTGGGACCGGATGCCATAATCTCAGTTTTTTGAATGTTGAGTTTTAATCCAGTGTTTTCATTCTCCTCTTTTACCCTCATCAAAGGCTCTTTAGTTTCTCTTCACTTTCTGCCATTAGAGTGGTACCATCTGCAAATCTGAGGTTGTTCATATTTCTCCTGGCAATCTTGATTCCAGCTTATGAATCATCCAGCCCAGGATTTCGCATGGTGTACTCTGCATATAAGTTAAATAAGCAGGGTGACAATATATAGCGTTGACGAACTCCTTCCTAAATTTGAACAAGTCCATTGCTCCATGTCCAGTACTAACTGTTGCTTCTTGTCCTGCACACAGGTTTCTAGGGTATCCCCATCTCTTTAAGAATTTTCCAGTTTGTTGTGATCTACACAGTCAATGGCTTTAGCATAGTCATTGAAGCAGAAGTAGATATTGTTAATTCCCTTGCTTTTTTCTGTTATCCAGTGGGTGTTGCTAATTTGACCTGAGGTTCCTCTGCCTTTACTAAACTCAGCTTGTACATCTGAACTTCTTGGACCATGTACTGCTAAAGCATAGATTAAAGTATTTTGAGCATAATCTTGCTAACATGTGAAATGAGTGCAACTGTAAGATAATTTGAACATTCTTTGGCATGCATTTCCCTGAGATGAGGTTATTAGCAAAGAGAATATCCTGTAATAGTTTGAATACAAACAATACACATAACACCTGCAATATTTATAGAGTGGGCTGCTCTGATCCACGGGGCCACTGACAGAAGGAATATCCTATCAGGAAGTCTCCTTCTGGATCTTACTTCAGTTCAGTTCGGTCGCTCAGTCGTGCCCGACTCTTTGCGACCCCATGAATCACAGCACGCCAGGCCTCCCTGCCCATCACCAACTCCCGGATCTTACTTAGGCAGCAGCATTTCTGGAGCAACCAGAAGGGATGGAAAAGTCAAGGAAAGAGAGAATAATGCTCCACTCCCTGAAGATGACTGTCTGCAGGTAATACTCAGCAGGATACACAATCTTGGCCTGAATTTTAAAAGCAGAGACTAGCCTCCAGATCACACAGTCATCCAGCAAGAATGTGCCCTGGAATTTTCATCAACACATTGTGAAATATTTCAGCATATATAATCTGAATTGTCATTGAAGAGTTAATGTCACTTTAAGGGATTCTACGCCATCTGGGGGTTGTGGTGGGATGAAAATAGGCATTTCTGGAGAAAAGTTTAGAGGTTCCTTTTTGCACTGTCCTGCGCCAGATTCCTCTCTGTAGGGCAACCCGAGAATTCATAAGTCCTTGGCTCTGAGGAGCAGAGCTGGAAGTGCTCTGACAGTACCTTGGAGAGAGAAACAACAGCCCCTCCCAGGGCTGCCCACAGCAGAGCCCCATCCGCACTCTGGGTTTGCGCTCAGCTCCCCTGCAGCCCTCTCTCACCGTGTCACTCAGAGCACAGTAGTACACAGCCGAGTCTGATGCCTGCACTGCCCATTTCTGCAGGTGGAAGGAGCTGTCTCTCCTAACGAGAGTGGCCTGAAAACCTTCATGCTCAACCTTCTGGTCTGCTGTTAAGCCTTTCAGGAGGAGTTGAGGAGCTCTGTTGAGATGCTGGACATACCAGAAAAGATAGGGAGCCGAATCAGCAGTCTGGTAAGTGCAGTTCAGGGTCATGAGAGCCCCCTCTGAGACGGTCACTAGGCCTTCTGTCTGGTTCACTGCGTCACCATTGGTCCCTCCTACAAGAAAATCACTTTGTTATCAGAGAAATGCACAGGAGACGAGCTTTCAGTCAGAGAAGAAAAATAAAACTTACCCATAATTGTAAGAAAGTGGAAAATCATTAACATTTAGGATAAAATGTTACTTACTGAATATTAAGATGATCAGAAGAACTGAGTGAGTGGCAGAATTCATGTTCACAAAGAAAACGATCCTTGTTCCCTGGATACACCCGTCTAACGAATCTAGTCTCCAGCTGGATGTTACAGAAGCTCCTCACTCAGAAACGGAGAGCCCCTTTCTGTACTGCAGCAATATTCTGTCTTGTGGCTACAAAGCTGGCAAGTGAAACCAGCTCCTGATTACAACGAGGAACCTCATCTGAAGGAAGCCCCGCCCTCTGGTGGTCATCGTGAAAATTGCACTACAGTCGGTCTGACCTATTCCTCCTAATAAAAGCTTGTGGAGGTACAAACAGGAGAATGGGACAGGACCCTAAGAAGAGAGTCCTAAACACAAGCGTGCTTAGGGAAATATTCTATTGTTACTTCCATAATTTTCTGCATGGTACAGGTTTCTCTAGCTTCTCAAGAAACCCCCGTTACAATTTCTAGATGGAATAGTCAGAGGTTTCTTCCTTGCATATGGCTCCAACATTCCCATGAGTCAGAGAAGGATCCCTCTGTGTGGAAAGTGCTTCCTCCTCTCCCCAAGTCATTTCTCTGAAGTAGTTATATTCATGCTGACTCTGTCAACATGCTGTGGAGAAAATTTTATCTAAGGCAGATTTGCCTAGAAAATCCCATGGATGGAGGAGCCTGGTAGGCTGCAGTCCGTGGGGTCGCTAAGGGTCGGACACGACTGAGCGACTTCACTTTCACTTTTCACTTTCCACTTTCACACATTGGAGAAGGAAATGGCAACCCACTCCAGTGTTCTTGCCTGGAGAATCCCAGGGACGGGGGAGCCTGGTGGGCTTCCATCTATGGGGTCACACAGAGTCGGACACGACTGAAGTGATTTAGCAGCAGCAGCAGCAGCAGATGTCAAATAATGTGTAGTTAAATGATAAGGTTATTATCATGATTTATCATGGATTGATATATCTTTAAAACACAATAAAAGTAAAATATGTGCCTTCTTTTTCACTGATAATGGTAGAGTTGATCTTCCAACTGGAAAACTATTTTTGGACCTTGAACATCAGGTGGCACAGAGATAAGGAAGACAGATGCGATGAGCACTAACCTTGCTCACCTCATGGAGGCAGCTTCCAGGCACCAGTGCATGAGGGATTTACCAAAAATAGTGCAGCTGTCTCACTGTGGGATTGAGACAGATAGGAGATCGGAGATCCTGAAATACCTAAAACTTGTGGACCTCTGTACCAGAGAGGAGGGATGTTGACAAAAGAAAGAGAGAGATAAGATCAAGGCAGGGGTTGGGGGGAGAGTGGAGGGGAGTTGGACCATCCTTGGCTGACAGCAACCTCACACCTTTCGCCTCATGAGGGACAGGTGACCTTACTTAGGTAACCTGGTTCTTGAAACCTCTTTTTACCTCTTGTCACATTCTTGCTTTAATGCAAATAAGTATTTTTTTCAGAATGCCACGTTTAGATGCTTAATATGTTAGCCAGGCGCTCTTCATTCCAGAGGCATGTGTGTGGTATTTAGCTGTCTTCTGTTTGTTTTATTAAGGATTCAGGAATATCAATGGAAAGAACTGTTTGCTTAGTGTCTGTCCACCTGTTTGCATAGTTTCTTGTGCCATTATTTGTGCTAGTGAAAGGAATGCAGCAAAAGATTTAATGGGACATTTCATAGCTTATTCTCTTCTCTAGGATTCGGTTTACTTTATGCAAAGTCTAACTCTAATATGATAAGAAGTCAAAACATTGTTCTTTGGTGACATAAACCATGTTAAGGCTTGGGAACTTTGTGGCTGCAGACAGCTGTGAGTTGCCAAACACGGGCTCTCAATGTCAGTCCAGTAACAATGGCTGTGACTAAGTCAGCTGAACTCAAGAACAGTCTTCTTCAAATGTGCCTTTTTCACCTACTGAGATTTTCTCACCAGTTAAAATGAACTATGTTAGTTCTTACCAAATCTGAGGTCGTTTTTAACGCACATCTGTTGCTGAGCTGTTCTTTTTGCTTCTTATGTTTTATTGTCTGTGCCGGGGCTTAGTTTAGGCTTGTGGGATCTAGTTCCCTGACCAGGGATCGAACCCTGGCATCCTGCAATGTGAGTGCAGAGTCCCAGTCACTGAACCAATGCTCCACCTAAAATTAGAATCTTGAGTTGAAGTTATCGTGCTGGTAAGACTCTCTGGCTTAGCAGATCACATAGATGCTCTTAAACTCTTGTGCATTTTCAGGACTCCCTAGGCTCCAGCATTCATTCTGGAAATTTACAAGGTTGTCACAATATGGAAACCAAAATCACACACAATTCCTACCTCAAATTGCTTTCAGTTGATTGAGGAGCAGGTAAGGAAAAAAAAAAAATCCTCCCACTAGCCTGGCCCCCAGTACGTGAAATGAGGGATCAGATAAAAGCAGAGAACTGATACAGTTCTCATCAGGGAAATAAAACCTGCTAGAATACATTTATTTCCCCACTGTTAAGATTTATTTTTGTTCTTTCATCTCCCTCTCCATTTCTAGGCCTCTTTATTAACATGTTGACCCCCCAGTGCACAGGTGGCAAGCTCCCAGTGTGCAGGACTCTAGGATGTTAGGGAGGAAAGCAGTGTTTACCTTCAGGGGGGTGTCCAGATTCACGCTAAGTGATGATGGTGACTACATCTTCCAAGACCAGAAAACTATTAAAACTATTAAACTCTGCATTTAAGTAGTTGTGCCAATACACTGGGCTTCCCAGATGCTAAGTGATAAAGAATCTGCCTTCCAGTTGAGGAGATGAGGGTTCATCCCTGGGTCAGAAAGATCCCCTGGAGTAGGGAATTCCTATTCCAGTATTCTTGCCTGGAAAATTCCATGGACAGAGGAGCCTGGTAGGCTATAGTCCACAGGATCGCAAAGAGTCAGACACCACTTAGCACCTCACGCAGGCCTATAATTTATGAAATGCCAATGATTCAGTATTCTGGCCACATCTCACAGACGGCCCAGCAGGAAAACATACTCTCTTCCCACCTGTTATACCCACCACTCTCCTTTCAGAAAGTCTGGTCCTCGCAGCTGCAGACAGGAGTTCAGCCTGCAGAGATGCACAGGGGACTCCCTGTGCAATGGGCATGATTGTATCAGAGACACAGAGCAGTGACCAAAGTGGCTCCACATTCTTGCTCATGAGCAGAGGAGTGGGGAGATGCTCCTGCCTTGGGAGGGGGTGATGCTTTCTCCTAGTTTCTTGAGGAGGCGAAAAGCTCACTCTGCTGCCAAGATAGCTTATTGTAAAAATACATAAGTACTTTTTCCACGTGTCTGAAATATGACTGATTGATGAGTACATTTTCCCCGTTTTTGTTGCTGTTCAATCCCTAGATCATGTCTGACTCCTTACGACCCCATGAACAGCACCAAGCCAGCAGCTTTATTCTCTCTCTTCTTGACTCTTCCATCCCTTGTGATTGCTCCAGAAATGCTGCTGCCTTAGTAAGTTCCAAGAGGGGAGCTTCCTGACAAGACATTCCTTCTGAAGGGCCCTGAGGATCAGAGCAGCTCACTCTAAACATTGCAGGTGCTGGGTGTCCTTCCCTGTCCTTTACCTTCTCCCAGAGTTTGCTAAACTCATGTCCATTGAGTCAGTGATGCCATCCAACCATCTTATCCTCAGTCACCTCCTTATCCTCTTGCCATCAATCTTTCCCAGCATCAGGGTCTTCTCCAGTGAATCGGTTCTTCTCATCAGGTGGCCAAAATATTGGAACTTCACCTTCAGCATCAGTCCTACTAAAGAATATATAGGGTTGATATCATTTATGGTTGACTTGTTTGATCTCTTTGCAGTCCAAGGGACTCTCAAGACTCTACTCCAACACCACAGCTAGAAAGCATCAATTCTTTGGCACTCAGCCATCTTTATGGTCCAACTCTCACATCCATACATGATTACTGGGAAAACCATACCACTGAATATAAGGACCTGTGTCAGTAAAGTAATATCTCTGCTTTTTAGTATGCTGTCTATGTTGGTCATAACTTTTCTTCCAAAGAGCAAGCATCTTTTAATTTCATGGCTGCAGTCACCATTTGCAGTGATTTTGAAGCCCAAGATAATTAAATCTGTCACTGTTTCCACATTTTCCCCATCTATTTGCCATAAAGTAATGGGACCAGTTGCTGTAATCTTAGTCTTTTTTAATCTTGAGTTTTAATCCAGCTTTTCACTCTCCTCTTTCACCTGCATCAAGAGGTTCTTTAGTTTCTTTTAACTTTCTGCCATCAGAGTGGCATCATCCCCATATCTGAAGTTGTTGATATTCCTCCTGGCAATCTTGATTCCAGCTTATGAGTCATCCAGCCCTGCATTTCACATGATGTATTCCACGTATAAGGCAAATAATCAGGGTGACAATATATAGCTTTGATGTACTCCTTTCCCTATTTTGAACCAGTCCATTGTTTCATGTCTAGTACTAACTGTTGCTTCTTGTCCTGCAAACAAGATCCTTGGGTATCCCCATCTCTTTAAGAATTTTCCACAGATTATTGTGATCCACACAGTCAAAGACTTTAGCGTAGTCAATGAAGCAGAAGGAGTTTTTTTTTATTCACTTGCTTTTTCTGTGATCCAGCAGATTGGATCTTCTCTGGTTCCTCTGCCTTTTGTAAACCCAGCTTCTACAACGGAAATTCTTGGTTCATGTACTGCTGAAGCATAGCTTGAAGGATTTTGAGCATAATCTTGCTAACATGTGAAATGAGTGCAATTGTATGCTAATTTGAACATTCTTTGGCATTCATTTCCCTGAGATCAGGCTACTAGCAAAGAGAATATCCTGTACCCAGTTTGAATACAAACAATACACACAACACTGCAATATTTACAGAGTGGGCTGCTCTGATGCACAGGGCCACTGACAGAAGGAATATCTTGTCAGAAACTCTCCTCTTGGAACTTACTTAGGCAGCAGCATTTCTGGAGCCACCAGAAGGGATGGAAAAGTCAAGGAAAGAGAGAATAATGCTCCACTCCATGAAGATGAGTGTCTGCAGGTGAAAATCAGCAGGATACACAATCTTGGCCTGAATTTTAAAACCAGAGACTAGACTCCAGATCACACAGTCATCCGTCAAGAATGTGCCCTGGAATTTTCACTAACACATTGTGAAATACTTCAGCATATATAATCTGAATTGTCATTGAAGAGTTAATGTCACTTTAAGGGATTCTATGCCGTCTGGGGGGTGTGGATGGGATGAAAACAGGCATTTCTGGAGAAAAGCTCGGAGGTTCTTTTTTGAACTGTCCTGCCCCAGAGTCCTCTCTGTAGGGCAATCCAAGAATTCAAAGGTCCTTGGCTCTGAGGAGCAGAGCTGGAAGTGCTCTGACAGTACCTTGGAGAGAGAAATAACAGCCCCTCCCAGGGCTGCCCACAGCAGAGCCCCATCCGCACTCTGGGTTTGCGCTCAGCTCCCCTGCAGCCCTCTCTCACCGTGTCACTCAGAGCACAGAAGTACACAGCCGAGTCTGACGCCTGCACTGCCCGTTTCTGCAGGTGGAAGGAGCTGTCTCTCCTAACAAGAGTGGCCTGAAAACCTTCATGCTCGACCTTCTTGTCAGCTGTTAAGCCCTTCAGGAGGAGTTGAGGAGCTCTGTTGACATGCTGGACGTACCAGAAAAGATAGGAATTTGAAAATGTGGTCTGGTAAGTGCAGTTCAGGGTCATGAGAGCCCCCTCTGAGACGGTCACTAGGCCTTCTGTCTGGTTCACTGCGTCACCATTGGCCCCTCCTACAAGAAAATCACTTTGTTATCAGAGAAATGTACAGGAGAGGAGTTTTCAGTCAGAGAAGAAAAATAAAACTTACCCATAATTGTAAGAAAGTGAAAAATCATTAACATTTAGAATAAAATATTACTTACTGAATAGTAAGATGATCAGAAGAATTGAGTGAATGGCAGAATGCATGTTCACAAAAGAAAACGATCCTTGTTCCCTGGATACACCCGTCTAACGAATCTAGTCTCCAGCTGGATGTTACAGAAGCTCCTCACTCAGAAACGGAGAGCCCCTTTCTGTACTGCAGCAATATTCTGTCTTGTGGCTACAAAGCTGGCAAGTGAAACCAGCTCCTGAGTACAACGAGGAACCGCATCTGAAGGAAGCCCCGCCCTCTGGTGGTCATCGTGAAAATTGCACTGCAGTCGGTCTGACCTACTCCTGATAATAGCTTGAGGGGTACAAACAGGAGAATGGGACAGGACCCTAAGAAGAGAGTCCTAAACACAAGCGTGCTTAGGGAAATAGTCTATTATTACTTCCATAATTTTCTGCATGGTACAGGTTTCTCTAGCTTCTCAAGAAACCCCAGTTACACTTCTAGATGGAATAGTCAGAGGTTTCCTCCTTGCGTATGGCTCCAAGATTCCCATGAGTCAGAGGAGGATCCCTCTGTGTGGAAAGTGCTTCCTCCTCTCCTCAAGTCATTTCTGTGAAGTAGTTATATTCATGCTGACTCTGTCAACATGCCTCTGAGAAAATTTTATCTAAGGCAGGTGTCAAATAATTTGTAGTTAAATGATAAGGTAATTATCCTGATTTATCATGGAATGATTGATTTGTAAAACAGAATAAAAGTAAAATACGTGCCTTCTTTTTCACTGATAATGGTAGAGTTGATCTTCCAACTGGAAAACTATTTTTGGACCTTGAACATCAGGTGGCACAGAGATAAAGAAAACAGATGCGATGGGCACTAACCTTGCCCAGCTTACCTCATGGAGGCAGCTTCCAGGCACCAGTGCCTGAGGGATTTACCAAAAATAGTGCAGCTGTCTCACTGTGGGATTGAGACAGATAGGAGATCGGAGATCCTGAAATACCTAAAACTTGTGGACCTCTGTACCAGAGAGGAGGGATGTTGACAAAAAAGAGAGAGAGAGATAAGATCAAGGCAGGGGTTGGGGGGAGATGGACCATCCTTGGATGACAGCAACCTCACACCTTTAGCCTCATGAGGGACAGGTGACCTTACTTAGGTAACCTGGTTCTTGAAACCTCTTTTTACCTCTTGTCACATTCTTGCTTTAATGCAACTAAGCATTTTTTTCAGAATGCCACGTTTAGATGCTTAATATGTTAGCCAGGCGCTCTTCATTCCAGAGGCATGTGTGTGGTATTTAGCTGTCTTCTGTTTATTTATTTAGGATTCAGTAATCCCAATGGAAAGAACTGTTTGCTTAGTGTCTGTCAGCCTGTTTGCATAGTTTCTTGTGCCATATTTGTGCTAGTGAAGTGAACCCAGCGAAATATTTAATGGGGACATTTCATAGCTTGTTCTTTTCTCTAGGATTGAGTTTACTTTATGCAAGTCTAGCTCTAATATGGTAAGAAGTCAAAACATTGTTCTTTGGTGACATAAACCATGTTAAGGCTTGGGGACTTTGTGGCTGCAGACAGCTGTGAGGTTGCCTTACACGGGTTCTCAATGTTGTCAATCCAGTAACAACGGCTGTTAACTAAGTCAGCTGAACTCAAAAACAGAGTTCTTCAAAGGTGTCTTTTTCACCTACTGATATTTTCTCAACAGTTAAAATGAACTTTGTAAGTTCTTAACAAAACTGGGATCATTTTTAATGCACATCTGTTTGCTAAGCCTTTATTTTTGCTTGTTTTGTTTTAGTCTGTGCCGGGTCTTAGTTTAAGCGTGTGGGATTAATTCCCTGACCAGAGATCGAAACTAGGCCTCCCGCAATGTGAGTGCTGAGTCCCAGTCACTGAACCAACGCTCCCCCTAAAATTATAATCTTGAGTTGAAGTTATCATGCTGATAAGACTCTCTGGCTCAGCAGATCACCTAGATGCTCTTAAACTCTTGTGCATTTTCAGGACTTCCTAGGCTCCAGCATTCATTCTGGAAGTTTACAGGGTTGTCTACAATGTGGAAACCAAAATCAGACACAATTCCTACCTCAAATTGCTTTCAGATGATTGAGGAGCAGGTAAGCAGGAAAAAAATAATCCTATGCCCTGTCTGTGCTCCCGCTGTCCTGGACCCCAATACATGAATGAAGGATCGGACGAAAAATGAGAACTGATACAGTTACCACCAGATGAATAAAACCGGCCAGAATACTTTATTTCCCCACCATTAAGATTTACTTTTGTTCCTTCATCTCCCTCTCCATTTCTAGGCCTATTTATTAACATGCTGACCCCCCAGTGCACAGGTGGCAAGCTCCCAGTGTGCAGGACTCTAGGATGTTAGGGAGGAAGGAGTGTTACCTTCAGGGGGTGTCCAGATTCACCTGTGATGATGGTGACTACATCTGCCAAGACCAGAAGACTATTACAACTATTAAACTCTGCATTTAAGTAGTTGTGCCAATACACTGGGCTTCCCAGGTGCTAAGTGATAAAGAATCTGCCTGCCAATTGAGGAGATGAGGGTTCATTCCTTGGGTCAGAAAGATCCCCTGGAGAAGGGAATAGCAACCTATTCCAGTATTCTTGCCTGGAAAATTCCATGGACAGAGGAGCCTGGTGGGCTACAGTCCACGGGGTCGCAAAGAGTCAGAAACCACTTAGCACCTCACGCAGGCCTATAAACTATGAAATGACAATGATTCAGTATTCTGGCCAATCTCACAGACTGCCCAACAGGAAAACATACTCTCTTCCCACTTGTTGTACCCACCACTCTCCTATCAGAAAGTCTGGTCCTTGAAGTTGCAAACAGGAGTTCAGCCTGCAGAGATGCACAGGGGACTCCCTGTGCAATGGACATTATTGTATCAGAGACTCAGAGCAGTGACCAAAGTGGCTCCACATTCCTGCTCATGAGCAGAGGAGTGGGGAGATGTTCCTGCTTTGGGAGTGGGTGATACTTTCTTCTAGTTTCTTGAGGAGGCGAAAAGCTCACTCTCCTGCCAAATATCTTATTGTAAGAGTACATAAGCACTTTTTCCACGTGGTTGAAATATGACTGATTGAATGAATTAATTTTCCGTTTTTGCTGCTGTTCAGTCCTGAGGTCACGTCTGACTCCTTACGACCCCGTGAACAGCAGCACACCGGGAGCTTTATTCTCTCTTCTTGACTCTTCCATCCCTTGTGATTGCTCCAGAAATGCTGCTGCCTAAGTAAGTTCCAAGAGGGGAGCTTCCTGACAAGACATTCCTTCTGAAGGGCCCTGAGGATCAGAGCAGCTCACTCTAAACATTGCAGGTGCTGGGTGTCCTTCCCTGTCCTTTACCTTCTCCCAGAGTTTGCTAAACTCATGTCCATTGAGTCAATGATGCCATCCAACCATCTTATCCTCTGTCACCTCCTTATCCTCTGGCCCTCAATCTTTCCCAGCATCAGGGTCTTCTCCAGTGAATCGGTTCTTCTCATCAGGTGGCCAAAATATTGGAACTTCAGCTTCAGCATCGTTCCTACCAATGAATATTCAGGGTTGATATCCTTTATGATTGACTTCTTCAATCTCCTTGCAGTCCAAGAGGCTCTCAAGAGTCTTCTCCAACACAACAGCTAGAACACATCAATTCTTTGGCACTCAGCCTTCTTTATAGTCCAACTGTTACATCCATACATGATTACTGGGAAAACCATACCTCTGAATATATGGACCTTTGTCGGTAAAGTAATATCTCTGCTTTTTAATATGCTGTCTAGGGTGGTCATAGCTTTTCTTCCAAGGAGCAAGTATCTTTTAATTTCATGGCTACAGTCACCATTTGCAGTGATTTTGAAGCCCAAGATAATTAAATCTGTCACTGTTTCCACATTTTCCCCATCTATTTGCCATAAAGTAATGGGACCAGATGCCATAATCATAGTCTTTTTTATTATTGAGTTTTAATCCAGCTTTTCACTCTCCTCTTTCACCTGCATCAAGAGGTTCTTTAGTTTCTCTTGTCTTTCTGCCATCAGAGTGGTGTCATACACATATCTGAGGTTGTTGATATTTCTCCTGGCAATCTTGATTCCAGTATATGAGTCATCTAGCCCTGCATTTACATGATGTATTCCACGCAAGTTAAATAATCAGGGTGACAATATATAGCCTTATGTACTCCTTTCCCAATTTTGAACCAGTCCATTGTTCCATGTCTAGTACTAACTGTTGCTTCTTGTCCTGCATACAATTCCTTGGGTATCCCCATTTCTTTAAGAATTCTCCACAGTTTATTGTGATCCACACAGTTAAAGGCTTCAGCGTAGTCAGTGAAGCAAAAGGTTTTTTTTTATTCACTTGCTTTTTCTGTGATCCAGCAGATTGGATCTGCTCTGGTTCCTCTGCCTTTTGTAAACCCAGCTTCTACAACGGAAATTCTTGGTTCATGTACTGCTGAAGCATAGCTTGAAGGATTTTGAGCATAATCTTGCTAACATGTGAAATGAGTGCAATTGTATGCTAATTTGAACATTCTTTGGCATTCATTTCCCTGAGATCAGGCTACTAGCAAAGAGAATATCCTGTACCCAGTTTGAATACAAACAATACACACAACACTGCAATATTTACAGAGTGGGCTGCTCTGATGCACAGGGCCACTGACAGAAGGAATATCTTGTCAGAAACTCTCCTCTTGGAACTTACTTAGGCAGCAGCATTTCTGGAGCCACCAGAAGGGATGGAAAAGTCAAGGAAAGAGAGAATAATGCTCCACTCCATGAAGATGGAGTGTCTGCAGGTGAAAATCAGCAGGATACACAATCTTGGCCTGAATTTTAAAACCAGAGACTAGCCTCCAGATCACACAGTCATCCATCAAGAATGTGCCCTGGAATTTTCACTAACACATTGTGAAATACTTCAGCATATATAATCTGAATTGTCATTGAAGAGTTAATGTCACTTTAAGGGATTCTATGCCGTCTGGGGGGTGTGGATGGGATGAAAACAGGCATTTCTGGAGAAAAGCTCGGAGGTTCTTTTTTGAACTGTCCTGCCCCAGAGTCCTCTCTGTAGGGCAATCCAAGAATTCAAAGGTCCTTGGCTCTGAGGAGCAGAGCTGGAAGTGCTCTGACAGTACCTTGGAGAGAGAAATAACAGCCCCTCCCAGGGCTGCCCACAGCAGAGCCCCATCCGCACTCTGGGTTTGCGCTCAGCTCCCCTGCAGCCCTCTCTCACCGTGTCACTCAGAGCACAGAAGTACACAGCCGAGTCTGACGCCTGCACTGCCCGTTTCTGCAGGTGGAAGGAGCTGTCTCTCCTAACAAGAGTGGCCTGAAAACCTTCATGCTCGACCTTCTTGTCAGCTGTTAAGCCCTTCAGGAGGAGTTGAGGAGCTCTGTTGACATGCTGGACGTACCAGAAAAGATAGGAATTTGAAAATGTGGTCTGGTAAGTGCAGTTCAGGGTCATGAGAGCCCCCTCTGAGACGGTCACTAGGCCTTCTGTCTGGTTCACTGCGTCACCATTGGCCCCTCCTACAAGAAAATCACTTTGTTATCAGAGAAATGTACAGGAGAGGAGTTTTCAGTCAGAGAAGAAAAATAAAACTTACCCATAATTGTAAGAAAGTGAAAAATCATTAACATTTAGAATAAAATATTACTTACTGAATAGTAAGATGATCAGAAGAATTGAGTGAATGGCAGAATGCATGTTCACAAAAGAAAACGATCCTTGTTCCCTGGATACACCCGTCTAACGAATCTAGTCTCCAGCTGGATGTTACAGAAGCTCCTCACTCAGAAACGGAGAGCCCCTTTCTGTACTGCAGCAATATTCTGTCTTGCGGCGACAAAGCTGGCAAGTGAAACCAGCTCCTGAGTACAACGAGGAACCGCATCTGAAGGAAGCCCCGCCCTCTGGTGGTCATCGTGAAAATTGCACTGCAGTCGGTCTGACCTACTCCTGATAATAGCTTGAGGGGTACAAACAGGAGAATGGGACAGGACCCTAAGAAGAGAGTCCTAAACACAAGCGTGCTTAGGGAAATAGTCTATTATTACTTCCATAATTTTCTGCATGGTACAGGTTTCTCTAGCTTCTCAAGAAACCCCAGTTACACTTCTAGATGGAATAGTCAGAGGTTTCCTCCTTGCGTATGGCTCCAAGATTCCCATGAGTCAGAGAAGGATCCCTCTGTGTGGAAAGTGCTTCCTCCTCTCCTCAAGTCATTTCTGTGAAGTAGTTATATTCATGCTGACTCTGTCAACATGCCTCTGAGAAAATTTTATCTAAGGCAGGTGTCAAATAATTTGTAGTTAAATGATAAGGTAATTATCCTGATTTATCATGGAATGATTGATTTGTAAAACAGAATAAAAGTAAAATACGTGCCTTCTTTTTCACTGATAATGGTAGAGTTGATCTTCCAACTGGAAAACTATTTTTGGACCTTGAACATCAGGTGGCACAGAGATAAAGAAAACAGATGCGATGGGCACTAACCTTGCCCAGCTTACCTCATGGAGGCAGCTTCCAGGCACCAGTGCCTGAGGGATTTACCAAAAATAGTGCAGCTGTCTCACTGTGGGATTGAGACAGATAGGAGATCGGAGATCCTGAAATACCTAAAACTTGTGGACCTCTGTACCAGAGAGGAGGGATGTTGACAAAAAAGAGAGAGAGAGATAAGATCAAGGCAGGGGTTGGGGGGAGATGGACCATCCTTGGATGACAGCAACCTCACACCTTTAGCCTCATGAGGGACAGGTGACCTTACTTAGGTAACCTGGTTCTTGAAACCTCTTTTTACCTCTTGTCACATTCTTGCTTTAATGCAACTAAGCATTTTTTTCAGAATGCCACGTTTAGATGCTTAATATGTTAGCCAGGCGCTCTTCATTCCAGAGGCATGTGTGTGGTATTTAGCTGTCTTCTGTTTATTTATTTAGGATTCAGTAATCCCAATGGAAAGAACTGTTTGCTTAGTGTCTGTCAGCCTGTTTGCATAGTTTCTTGTGCCATATTTGTGCTAGTGAAGTGAACCCAGCGAAATATTTAATGGGGACATTTCATAGCTTGTTCTTTTCTCTAGGATTGAGTTTACTTTATGCAAGTCTAGCTCTAATATGGTAAGAAGTCAAAACATTGTTCTTTGGTGACATAAACCATGTTAAGGCTTGGGGACTTTGTGGCTGCAGACAGCTGTGAGGTTGCCTTACACGGGTTCTCAATGTTGTCAATCCAGTAACAACGGCTGTTAACTAAGTCAGCTGAACTCAAAAACAGAGTTCTTCAAAGGTGTCTTTTTCACCTACTGATATTTTCTCAACAGTTAAAATGAACTTTGTAAGTTCTTAACAAAACTGGGATCATTTTTAATGCACATCTGTTTGCTAAGCCTTTATTTTTGCTTGTTTTGTTTTAGTCTGTGCCGGGTCTTAGTTTAAGCGTGTGGGATTAATTCCCTGACCAGAGATCGAAACTAGGCCTCCCGCAATGTGAGTGCTGAGTCCCAGTCACTGAACCAACGCTCCCCCTAAAATTATAATCTTGAGTTGAAGTTATCATGCTGATAAGACTCTCTGGCTCAGCAGATCACCTAGATGCTCTTAAACTCTTGTGCATTTTCAGGACTTCCTAGGCTCCAGCATTCATTCTGGAAGTTTACAGGGTTGTCTACAATGTGGAAACCAAAATCAGACACAATTCCTACCTCAAATTGCTTTCAGATGATTGAGGAGCAGGTAAGCAGGAAAAAAATAATCCTATGCCCTGTCTGTGCTCCCGCTGTCCTGGACCCCAATACATGAATGAAGGATCGGACGAAAAATGAGAACTGATACAGTTACCACCAGATGAATAAAACCGGCCAGAATACTTTATTTCCCCACCATTAAGATTTACTTTTGTTCCTTCATCTCCCTCTCCATTTCTAGGCCTATTTATTAACATGCTGACCCCCCAGTGCACAGGTGGCAAGCTCCCAGTGTGCAGGACTCTAGGATGTTAGGGAGGAAGGAGTGTTACCTTCAGGGGGTGTCCAGATTCACCTGTGATGATGGTGACTACATCTGCCAAGACCAGAAGACTATTACAACTATTAAACTCTGCATTTAAGTAGTTGTGCCAATACACTGGGCTTCCCAGGTGCTAAGTGATAAAGAATCTGCCTGCCAATTGAGGAGATGAGGGTTCATTCCTTGGGTCAGAAAGATCCCCTGGAGAAGGGAATAGCAACCTATTCCAGTATTCTTGCCTGGAAAATTCCATGGACAGAGGAGCCTGGTGGGCTACAGTCCACGGGGTCGCAAAGAGTCAGAAACCACTTAGCACCTCACGCAGGCCTATAAACTATGAAATGACAATGATTCAGTATTCTGGCCAATCTCACAGACTGCCCAACAGGAAAACATACTCTCTTCCCACTTGTTGTACCCACCACTCTCCTATCAGAAAGTCTGGTCCTTGAAGTTGCAAACAGGAGTTCAGCCTGCAGAGATGCACAGGGGACTCCCTGTGCAATGGACATTATTGTATCAGAGACTCAGAGCAGTGACCAAAGTGGCTCCACATTCCTGCTCATGAGCAGAGGAGTGGGGAGATGTTCCTGCTTTGGGAGTGGGTGATACTTTCTTCTAGTTTCTTGAGGAGGCGAAAAGCTCACTCTCCTGCCAAATATCTTATTGTAAGAGTACATAAGCACTTTTTCCACGTGGTTGAAATATGACTGATTGAATGAATTAATTTTCCGTTTTTGCTGCTGTTCAGTCCTGAGGTCACGTCTGACTCCTTACGACCCCGTGAACAGCAGCACACCGGGAGCTTTATTCTCTCTTCTTGACTCTTCCATCCCTTGTGATTGCTCCAGAAATGCTGCTGCCTAAGTAAGTTCCAAGAGGGGAGCTTCCTGACAAGACATTCCTTCTGAAGGGCCCTGAGGATCAGAGCAGCTCACTCTAAACATTGCAGGTGCTGGGTGTCCTTCCCTGTCCTTTACCTTCTCCCAGAGTTTGCTAAACTCATGTCCATTGAGTCAATGATGCCATCCAACCATCTTATCCTCTGTCACCTCCTTATCCTCTGGCCCTCAATCTTTCCCAGCATCAGGGTCTTCTCCAGTGAATCGGTTCTTCTCATCAGGTGGCCAAAATATTGGAACTTCAGCTTCAGCATCGTTCCTACCAATGAATATTCAGGGTTGATATCCTTTATGATTGACTTCTTCAATCTCCTTGCAGTCCAAGAGGCTCTCAAGAGTCTTCTCCAACACAACAGCTAGAACACATCAATTCTTTGGCACTCAGCCTTCTTTATAGTCCAACTGTTACATCCATACATGATTACTGGGAAAACCATACCTCTGAATATATGGACCTTTGTCGGTAAAGTAATATCTCTGCTTTTTAATATGCTGTCTAGGGTGGTCATAGCTTTTCTTCCAAGGAGCAAGTATCTTTTAATTTCATGGCTACAGTCACCATTTGCAGTGATTTTGAAGCCCAAGATAATTAAATCTGTCACTGTTTCCACATTTTCCCCATCTATTTGCCATAAAGTAATGGGACCAGATGCCATAATCATAGTCTTTTTTATTATTGAGTTTTAATCCAGCTTTTCACTCTCCTCTTTCACCTGCATCAAGAGGTTCTTTAGTTTCTCTTGTCTTTCTGCCATCAGAGTGGTGTCATACACATATCTGAGGTTGTTGATATTTCTCCTGGCAATCTTGATTCCAGTATATGAGTCATCTAGCCCTGCATTTACATGATGTATTCCACGCAAGTTAAATAATCAGGGTGACAATATATAGCCTTATGTACTCCTTTCCCAATTTTGAACCAGTCCATTGTTCCATGTCTAGTACTAACTGTTGCTTCTTGTCCTGCATACAATTCCTTGGGTATCCCCATTTCTTTAAGAATTCTCCACAGTTTATTGTGATCCACACAGTTAAAGGCTTCAGCGTAGTCAGTGAAGCAAAAGGTTTTTTTTTATTCACTTGCTTTTTCTGTGATCCAGCAGATTGGATCTGCTCTGGTTCCTCTGCCTTTTGTAAACCCAGCTTCTACAACGGAAATTCTTGGTTCATGTACTGCTGAAGCATAGCTTGAAGGATTTTGAGCATAATCTTGCTAACATGTGAAATGAGTGCAATTGTATGCTAATTTGAACATTCTTTGGCATTCATTTCCCTGAGATCAGGCTACTAGCAAAGAGAATATCCTGTACCCAGTTTGAATACAAACAATACACACAACACTGCAATATTTACAGAGTGGGCTGCTCTGATGCACAGGGCCACTGACAGAAGGAATATCTTGTCAGAAACTCTCCTCTTGGAACTTACTTAGGCAGCAGCATTTCTGGAGCCACCAGAAGGGATGGAAAAGTCAAGGAAAGAGAGAATAATGCTCCAGTCCCTGAAGATGGAGTGTCTGCAGGTGAAAATCAGCAGGATACACAATCTTGGCCTGAATTTTAAAACCAGAGACTAGCCTCCAGATCACACAGTCATCCATCAAGAATGTGCCCTGGAATTTTCACTAACACATTGTGAAATACTTCAGCATATATAATCTGAATTGTCATTGAAGAGTTAATGTCACTTTAAGGGATTCTATGCCGTCTGGGGGGTGTGGATGGGATGAAAACAGGCATTTCTGGAGAAAAGCTCGGAGGTTCTTTTTTGAACTGTCCTGCCCCAGAGTCCTCTCTGTAGGGCAATCCAAGAATTCAAAGGTCCTTGGCTCTGAGGAGCAGAGCTGGAAGTGCTCTGACAGTACCTTGGAGAGAGAAATAACAGCCCCTCCCAGGGCTGCCCACAGCAGAGCCCCATCCGCACTCTGGGTTTGCGCTCAGCTCCCCTGCAGCCCTCTCTCACCGTGTCACTCAGAGCACAGTAGTACACAGCCCAGTCTGACGCCTGCACTGCCCGTTTCTGCAGGTGGAAGGAGCTGTCTCTCTTAACAAGAGTGGCCTGAAAACCTTCATGCTCAACCTTCTTGTCAGCTGTTAAGCCCTTCAGGAGGAGTTGAAGGCCTTTGTTGAGATGCTGGACGTACCAGAAAAGAGAGGGAGCCGAATCAGCAGTCTGGTAAGTGCAGTTCAGGGTCATGAGAGCCCCCTCTGAGACGGTCACTAGGCCTTCTGTCTGGTTCACTGCGTCACCATTGGTCCCTCCTACAAGAAAATCACTTTGTTATCAGAGAAATGTACAGGAGAGGAATTTTCAGTCAGAGAAGAAAAATAAAACTTACCCATAATTGTAAGAAAGTGGAAAATCATTAACATTTAGGATAAAATGTTACTTACTGAATATTAAGATGATCAGAAGAACTGAGTGAGTGGCAGAATTCATGTTCACAAAAGAAAACGATCCTTGTTCCCTGGATACACCCGTCTAACGAATCTAGTCTCCAGCTGGATGTTACAGAAGCTCCTCACTCAGAAACGGAGAGCCCCTTTCTGTACTGCAGCAATATTCTGTCTTGTGGCTACAAAGCTGGCAAGTGAAACCAGCTCCTGATTACAACGAGGAACCTCATCTGAAGGAAGCCCCGCCCTCTGGTGGTCATCGTGAAAATTGCACCACGGTCGAGTCTGACCTTTTCCTCCTGATAATGGCTTGTGGGGTACAAACAGGAGAATGGGACAAGACCCTAAGAAGAGAGTCCTAAACATAAGCGTGCTTAGGGAAATATTCTATTGTTACTTCCATAATTTTCTGCATGGTACAGGTTTCTCTAGCTTCTCAAGAAACCCCCGTTACAATTTCTAGATGGAATAGTCAGAGGTTTCTTCCTTGCATATGGCTCCAACATTCCCATGGATCAGAGAAGGATCCCTCTGTGTGGAAAGTGCTTCCTCCTCTCCCCAAGTCATTTCTCTGACGTAATTATATTCATGCTGACTCTGTCAACATGCCTGGAGAAAATTTTATCCAAGGCAGCTGTCAAATCATGTGTAGTTAAATGATGTTTATCATCCTGATTTATCATGGAATGACATATTTGTAAAACACTATAAAATAAAATACATAACTTCTTTTTCACTGATAATGATAGAGTTGATCTTCCAACTGGAAAACTGTTTTTGGACCTTGAACAAAGGTGGCACAGAGATAAGGAAGACAGATGCGATGAGCACTAACCTTGCCCAGCTTACCTCATGGAGGCAGCTTCCAGGCACCAGTGCATGAGGGATTTACCACAAATAGTGCAGCTGTCTCACTGTGGGATTGAGACATATAGGAGATTGGAGATCCTGAAATACCTAAAACTTGTGGACCTCTGAACCAGAGAGGAGGGATGTTGACGAGAGAGAGAGAGATAAGATCAAGGCAGGGGTTGGGGGGAGAGTGGAGGGGAGTTGGACCGTCCTTGGATGACAGCAACCTCACACTTTTAGCCTCATGAGGGACAGGTGACCTTACTTAGGTAACCTGGTTCTTGAAACACAATCACTCTCATTTTACTTCTTGTCACTTGGTTGTTTTAATTCAATTAAGTATTTTAGAATGTCAAGTTTAGATGCTTAATATATTAGCCAGGCACTCTTCATTCCAGAGGCATGTGTATGTGGTATTCATCTGTCTTTTATTTATTTGTTTTATTAATGAGTCAGGAATCTCAATGGAAAAAATTGTTTGCTCAGTGTCTTATCAGCCCATTTGTCTAGTTTCCTGTGCAATTATCTGGGCTAGTGAAGTGAACCCAGGAGAAGATTTAACGCGGTCATTTCATACCTTGTTTTCTCTGGGATTGGGTTTACCTTATGCAAAGTAAGACTGTATTATTGTAAGAAGTCAAAACATTGTTCTTTGCTGACATAAACCGTTTTAAGGCATGGGAACGTTGCGGCTACAGACAGCTGTGAGGTTGCCTTACATGGGCTCTCAGGGCAGTGCTGTCAACCCAGGAACAATGGCTGTGACTTTTAGTTTAATTAAGTCCAATTTGGTTTTTTTATTTTTATTTCCAATGCTCTAGGCGGTGGGTCAAAGAGGATCGTGCTGTGATGTATGTCCAAGAGTGTACTGCCTATGTTTTCCTCTAACAGTTTTATGGATTCTGGCCTTACATTTAAGTCTTTAATCCATTTTGAGTTTATTTTTGTGTGTGGTGTTTGGGAGGGTTCTAGTGTCATCCTTTTAGCTGTAGGTTTCCAATTATCTTCCAATTAAAAATAAATTTTTCTAAATGGAAATGACCTAGTCAGTTGAACAGAAGAGCATTCTTCTTCAAATGATACCTATTAATGGACATAGAATTTCTCAACAGTCAAAATGACCTGATTTTCTAAAATTAGGGTATTTTTTTAATGCACGACTGTTTGCTGAGTTGTTCTGTTCTGTTTTTGTTTTGGGGACTGTTTGCTGAGTTGTTCTGTTTTGTTTTTGTTTTTGGCTGTGCCGGGTCTTAATTTTGGCTTGTGAGATCTAGCTCCCTGATCAATGATCAAACTCAGACCCCCCACATTTGGAGCCCAGAGTCTTATCCCCTGGACCAAAGTCCCCCCTAAAATTAGAGTATTGAGTTGAGTTATCATGCTGGCAGGACTCTCTGGCTCAGCAGATCACCGAGGTTCCCTTAAACTGTTGTGCATATTCAGGAATCCCTAAGCGCCAGCATTCATTTTGGAAACTTAGAAAGTTGTCTACAATGTGGAAACCAAAACCAGACATGATTCCTGTCTCAAACTGCTTTCAGTTGACTGAGGAGCAGGCAAAAAAAAAAAAATCCTCTGCCCTGTCTGTAGTCCCACTAGCCTGGACCCAGAGATGTGGAATGAGGGATCAGACCAGAAGCTGACACAGTTACCACCAGGGAAATACACCCTGCTTGGATACTTTTCTTTCACTGTTCAGATTTAGCTTTGTTTTTTCATTTCCCTCTCCCTTCCTATGCCCTGTTTATCAAGATGTTGAAGCCCCAGTGCCCAGCTGTCCAATACCCTGTGTGCAAGACTCTAGGATGTTTGGAGGAAATCTGTGTTTACCTTCAGGTGGGTGTTCAGACATGCCCCCTGTTAAATAAGGATGGGGACTACACCCTCCAGGAATATTAAAACCATTATAACTATTAAATTTTCAATTTTACAGTTGTGCCTATAAATTATAGAATGACAGTGATTCAGTGTTTATGCTACATCTCCTAGACTGCCCAAAAATAAAACATATCTCTTTTCACCTTCTGTGTCCCCCGCTGTCCTTACAGAAAGTCTGGTCCCGAAGTTGCAGACAGGAGTTCAGCCTGCAGAGATGCAGAGGGGACTCTCTGTGCAATGGGTCCAATTGTAGCAGAGATGCAGAGCACTGACCCAAGTGGCTCCACATTTCTGCTCATGAGCAGAGGAGTGGGGAGATGTTCCTGCCTTGGGAGGGGGTGATACTTTCTCTTAGTTTCTTGGAGCAAGTGAAAAGCTCACTCCACTTCAACAGCAGTCTGCCTTCAAACTGGGTACAGGATGAGAATGTCGTCTTTGCCAATGATCACATCATCTCAGGGAAAATTAACTCATCAATCAATCAAGTTTCAGATATATTGAAAAAGTATTTATATACTCTTAAAATAACAACAGGAAAAAAAATCTCTCCTTAACTTACACAGAGATTTTGTATCTCACAAGTTATCCAATAGCAGTATATTTTTTTTTTCAGGTTAAAAAATGCCATATCTTCTTTATCTTTTATCTTGACATGTGGAACTTTGCTGAATGTTCATTAACTGTGTGCAAGGCTGAAACCAAATCAGTTTGAAGGCAGCAGTGAATATTGATCATGTCTTAGAGCATTTTTTCATTGATCTGTCAACAAATATGGGAAAATACACCTTCAGTTATATAGTCAGGGGAATTACAGTGGCCCTGCCTGGCCCTGAGAAGGGCACTTTTATGTTGAACGTAAGTCACCGGCTCTGCTCTGTCAGGGCCGGGGGCTTGTCTGGAGGGGCTGCTGAGAATGGAACATCGACCACAGGGCTACCAAACCCAGTAGGCGACATTTCTAGCAGTGTCAGCACGGCCCTGGGGTTTCACTGAGCTTTGGTTCCTTTCTTGAAAAATAAGGAGAAACTTTGTGTTACAAAAAAAATGACATGAGTGAAAATCTGATGTAGGTACTGGAACAAACTCTGCCTTTTATATTAATAATGGTATCAGTGAGTGATCCTTGCTGTATCAAGATGCCATAATATGTCAGTTCAGTTCAGTTCAGTCACTCAGTCGTGTCCGACTCTCCGCTACCCCATGAACCACAGCACGCCAGGCCTCCCTGTCCATCACCAACTCCCGGAGTTCACTCAGACTCATGTCCACAGAGTCGGTGATGCCATCCAGCCATCTCATTCTCTGTCGTCCCCTTCTCCTTTATGTACCTGTACTTAAAATTTTATTTACATAAAACACACAGGCAGGTGTGTTTATATATAATTTAATTTTATAATGATTTTAAACAGATATAGATATATAGATGATTTTGATTCTTAAGTCCATGAAGTAGGTTCTATTATTGCCATTTTACATATTAAGAAACTGATGCACAGTGAGGCTAAGGAGTAGCTCAAAAGTCATGCTGTGATGCAGATGACAGGGTTTGAATCCAGCTAATTTCAGTTCACCGTTTTATTAAGGATAATATCAGATGTATGCGAAAGTGTTGAGGATGAAAGAACAAAGTCTGTGCCTGTCCTCCCCTCCTGCCTGCAAGCCTCTCCCTTTTCCTCCTTCCTCTTCCTCCTCGCTCTCCGCTCCAGCGACACAGAGCAGTATTTCTGATGTTAAAGGCAGGTGACTTCCCGTGTCACTCTACTCTCTTCCTGCGCCCACGGCTATTATTACACTGTGGAGCAATGTGAGAAGCACCTTGACAACTTCTGCACCATCTAATAGTCCTTTTTTCAGTAAGGGAGGGTGTTAGGAACTCAAAAAGGATAGTGAACTAAGTGCTCCTGTGAGGTTAGTAAAATTTTGGAAAGGACTTCCCTGGAGCTCAGACGGAAAAAATATCTGTCTGCAATACAGGAAACCTAGGTTCAGTCCCTGGGTCGGGAAGATCCCCTGGAGGAAAAAATGGCAACCCACTCGAGTATTCCTACCTGGGGAATTCCATGGACAGAGGAGCCTGGCGGGCTATAGTCCATAGGGTCGCAAAAGAGTTGCACACAACTGAGCGACTAACACTAACTCAAAAGCAGCTTCATAACTAACCTTTACACTTTACAGATGAGGAAACAGAAAGGCAAAGTGAACAATTTGCTTAAGGTCACACAGTCTGTGCTGTGATGTCCTCTCGGCCTACTATCCTGTACTGGATACCACCACGGTCCCCTGGAACATGAGCTCCATAAAAGCAGGAATCACATCTGTCTTGCCAACTAATGTTTTCCCAGTGCTTACCAGAAAACTAAGAATTAATGAATAAACTATACTGAAATTTCTCACACTGGGATCCATGCTGTGATGATAAAAAAATCACAGGGAAAAAAACAGGTATATTTCCATGAGATGTTATTTCAGATTTGTTTGCTTCGTGGATCAGCTTCTATATTATGACTAATAATTTAAAATTTTATTTTTGAGCTATTCATGTTATGAATGGTAAATCTGCATAGATTTTAAACATAAAATGAGCCTATATCAAAGGTATTATGCAATCAAACATGACTTTTGACCTCTACCCCAGAAGATGTTGTGCTCTTAGATATTTTCATACAGAAGCGAGAAATCCAGTTTTCAGTGTGATGTCTGATTGTTAAATGATAACCATAACTACTAGCTTCACATATACAGCCCAAGGTTGCAGCCTCCTTCTCCACCATAGAAATTGCAGACTGGACTTGAGTTACTTTCTGGGTCATGCTGGATCCTGCAGGAAAGAGCCTTTATTTATAACCATGATGGTATAAGGGATGAAGTGGCTTAGGACCTAATGCCCTGATTCCATTGCCCATTATCCCTCCCTTTCAAGAAGCATCAGATAACAATGATCTGCCCCTCCCCACAACCTTGGAACTGAGAGAGGAGCATGAGTTCTGTGTGTGACCATCCTCACCAAGACACAGAGGCTATGACTGCCCTCAGCACACTGGCAATCGGCATATTGGTAGCTCCTCCCTCCAGTGAAGCATCCTCCGTTCCATTTCAAATCCAGATCTCAATGCTGCACCCTGTGCTCAAGAGGTCCAGGCAGAATTCCTGGGCTGTGTGATGCTTCTGCCCCATGCAGGAAACTGAGTCAGCAGGGGGAGGGCAGTTTGTCTGTGTCATGTCACATCCTTCCTTTATAGGCGGGAAATGCTAGACTTCTGCACATCAGTTCGCCGAATTAGAACACTATCGGACTAGAAATAAGCAGTGGTAAAACTGAATCATGTTCAGTTCATTGTTCTTTGGATCAGAGACTCAAAAGTAACCATGGGGTTTCAACTCTAACAGAAAGGCAGGATTTTTCGCTTCAATCTTTGTTCCTGCCTCCTATGGAATCTAGTAAAAGTTACCTGTGAAATATTTCGTTGTCTATGAACTATTTCATATCATGCCTCTGAGTCACAAAATCTGTCAAGTGTGTGGCATGTTAAATAGCAGCAGAGGGAGAAATGCATGTATATGTGATCACAATTTACAGTGTGTGTGTGTAAACAAAAGTAAATTCAGAAAATTTTAGTCAGTGCCTAAATATAAAAACTCCTGTTAAAACTCAATATATGTATTTCTGAATCACCCTCAGCTCTTCCAAACCACATCCATTAATTGTGGTGGAAATTAGGATAGGGAAAACCCTAAAAATACACAAACCTGGAGCCAAAGCAGTAGAAATCCTATTAGAAATGCCTGCACAGTTCAATCTCCATTGACATCTGTTCCCTGCATCATAGTCTTGAAACTCTTTGCCATCTTAAATATTGGGAGTTGTGTCTCACTGCTCTAGACATTGGTCCATGAGAACATGTAAGACCAAGGTCATCAAAATTTTAAATGTTATTGTTCTTCATAAGGGCTTTCCCTGGTGGCTCAGCTGGTAAAGAACCCGCCTGCAATGTAGAAGACCTGGGTTTGATCCCGGGGTTGGGAAGGTCTCCTGGAGAAGGGAATGACTACCCACTCCAGTGTTCTGACCTGGAGAATTCTTGATAAATCAATTTGCTTAATGCTAGAGATGAAGATGGACCAGCATTCTTTTTACCCTCCCTCTCAGCTTTATCAGGTAGCTTTAACCTGAAAACCCTAGAAATTCTTGAAGCCACTAAAGCAAACACTAGATTTTAGGCGTTTTTATTGAGAGAAAATTGCCTTTAAAAGTTTCTGCTTTGGCACAAATTACTAATGTGCTTAGAAAAATCAACGAAACTTCCTCATCATACCCGTATTTGTTGCCGTTGGGTCACTAAGTTGTGCCCAACTCTTTGCAAGCCCGTGAACTGTAACCCACCAGGCTCCTCTGTCCATAGGATTTCTGAGACAAGAATACGGGGGTGGGTAGCTATATCCTTCTCCAGGGGATCTGCTCGACCCAGGGATTGAACTCATCCTGAAGAAGCTCTTCTGCATTGGCAGGTGGATTCTTTACCTCTGAGCCCCCAGGGAAGCCCAGACCCATATTTACTAATTGTCTAAAAAAAGAATTTGCTTTCAAAAGATATACAGCGTAGCAAACAGAAAATGCTGTGTCTTACAGTCCCAATGAGGAGACATATTTGCCAAATGAAGGAGTTTTTATTTGAGAAATGTAGTCCTCATTGCCATGGTAAAGACATGTATTGCATGTCCTCTTCAATATGGCTACTGAGGCTCAGCTATAAGCCCTGCAATAAGCAGGTTATTCAATCACAGAGAATCTGAGCAACTTTATGTTCAACGACATAAAAGATTATGACTCAACTTTTTGGCTTCAGTGTTCAGGAATATATATAGACTCCTGTGATTGCCCATTGAGTAAAGTACAGTTTTCATTATTGCATTAACTTATTTTTCATCAAATGAAAACTTCAAAAATTATAAAATTCTAAGAATGCACTGGTATTTAACAAAAAAGAAACAGATTTCATGATGGTTCTATCAACTGGCTTTTAAGAATATTAGTCATGCGTCAGACTGATTGAGGTCCTACCCAAGCTCTGCTCCTAACTGGTTATGTAACCTTGATTAAGTTACTAAACATCTCTACACCTCAATTTTGTCATTTGTAGATTGGAAGTTTCCTAGTATCTACCTGAAGAGGTGGAGAGGGATTTAAAATGCTTAGCCCATTGCCCATAAACCTGTCAATGTCACATACTGGGGACAAACAGAGCTCAGTGAGTGAATAAAATGATTTGTGAAAGAAACATTTTAAGACATGTGTGGTGTCTTAAAGCCATACAGCCCTAAAGCAGGAGACTCGGTCATGTATACTATATTCTCAACACTTATCCATATGACTGACACATATGAGTAGGTGCTCCAAAAGTTTTCCTGAATGAATGCAGGTATAGCTTGGAATGATTGTATCTCATGTAAGCATTAAGTCATAATTTTAAAGAGCATTTTCTCTTGTACTTACTCATTTCACATCCATAAGGAAATGTTGCTGCCACATAAAGCAAAATGAAATGAAACAAATATGAAAACACAAAAAGTCAAACCTCTCACTGAAAGCACATTCACTTAGAGCAATAGAGCTCCTGCACGTGAGTCCTCATACCAGCATTATTTATAAGAGCTAAAAAGTGGAAACAACCAAAATGTTTCCAAAACCACCATTGTTTCCAATCATCCTTCCAGTGAAGAACGGATAAGGAGGATACGTGGCGTCACAGAGCAGCCTATGAAATGACCCTGGGAGCAGTGAAGATACAGGAACACCCCATGGAAAGACGCCACTAGGTGAACGAAGACAGGCAGAGTCATGCGCTGTCTGATTCTGTCTCTAGGAAGCGCCCAGGACCGCCAAATCCATAGCGACGGAGAACAGAGGAGCGCATGCCAGTGTCTGGGGGAAACGGGGAATGGGAGTGACCGCTCATGGGTACAAAGTCTCTTCCCGGGGTGGTGTTCTGGAATCAGATAGTATTGATGACTGCACAACTCTGTGAACAAGCTAAAAACCACTCAGTTGTAGAGTTAAAAGCATGAAGTTGATGATATGTGAATTATCTTTATAAAGCTGTTATTTAAAAAGTGATAGAGCTGAAAATACTCATTAATTACAGATCAAGTGTTGGGACAGAAAGAGTCCTGGGGGGTTCTAATCTGCCAGTATCAGGACAAAGAGACATAAGATGGTTATAATGCTTTGATTTTAAAGAGGAGGGTGAAATTTATGAAGAGGGTGTACCATGAAGCAAATTCAGCTTGCATTTCAGAATCCCTTAGTCTCCTGGGCCAAGAAATCAAAGACGAGGCAGGCTCTGCAAAACCTTCATCTATGCCTGTCAGTCGCACAGAATCAAACACGAGGGATAAAGGAGAGGTGAGCTTCAGAGACCTCCAGAATGCCAGGATGAATTTCTCTCAGGGAGTTTCACTCATTGCAAGCTTCAGTGAGAGCCACACATTTCTCTGTTTTCTGCCCCTCTGCTGTGGGAACTTTGCGAATATGTTAAGAATTTAGAATCCCAGTCAACAAGAGTCCATGTGCCTTCTTTTCACTAACACACCGAATGTTTGCTTGATCACCGAATTTGACACAATTCAAAAGGATCAGAGGCCTCAATACAGAGATAAAGATAATATGTCAGGTTACATGGTCATGTTTATGTCCAGAATTGCTCACAGCACAGATCCTCAAGACCAGAATCGGGGGTCTATAAAGAGCTGCCCTGATGACAAGATGAGGGTGGAGCTGTGTCGGCATCAAGTAAGCAAGACACCTCATGCACAAACTGTTCACTGACTAGGCTGCTCAGACCCACAGGGCCCTTGAAAAAAGGAATATCTTCTCAGGAAAGCATCTTCATGGGACTCACAGCAGCAGCATTTCTTGAGCAACCGTAAGAGTCGGATAAGTCAAGGGAAGACAGTGTAAAGGTCCCAGTCACTAAAGATGGCGTGTCTGCAGGTGAAACTCAGCAAGACACAAAATTCTGGTCTGAATTGTAAAAATCAGACAGGAGCTTCAAGGTCATACATTCATCCATGAACGAGGTGCCCTGGGAGTTTTCATCAACAGGCTGGGACATATTTCAGCATATATCAATTGAACTGTCATTGAACAGAGTTAATGTCACTTCCAGGAATTCTCTGCCATCTAGAGAAATGTGACTGGGTTGGAAACAGGCATTTCTGGAGAAGGCTTTTAGATTCCTCTTTTCACTGTCCCCTCCCAGATTCCTCTCTGTAGACCAATCCAAGAATTCCAGGGTTCTTGGCACTGAGCGTCAGAGCTGGAAGTACTTTGACGATGCCTCTGGCATAAAACAGGGGCTTCCCAGATGGCTCAGTGGTAAAGAATCTGCCTGCCAAACAGGAGACATGGGTACCATTCCTGGGCTGGGATAATTCCCAGGGGAAAGAAATGGTAACCCATTCCAGTCTTCTTGCCTGGGAAATCGCATGGACAGAGAAGCCCACTACAGTCATAGGGTCGCAAAAGAGTCAGACATGACTTAGCAAATAAAAAACAACACAGCTAGCATAAAACACTGAAGACAGAAACAACAGCCCCTCCCAGGGCTGCCCACAGCAGAGCCCCATCCGTACTCTGGGTTTGCGCTCAGCTCCCCTGAAGCCCTCTCTCACCGTGTCACTCAGAGCACAGTAGTACACAGCCGAGTCTGACGCCTGCACTGCCCGTTTCTGCAGGTGGAAGGAGCTGTCACTCCTAACAAAAGAGGCCTGAAAACCTTCATGCTCTGGCCTCTGGTTTGTCATTGAGCCCTTCAGGAGGAGTTGAGGAGCTTTGTTGAGATGCTGGACGTACCAGAAAAGATAAGGAGCTGAATCAGCAGTCTGGTAAGTGCAGTTCAGGGTCATGAGAGCCCCCTCTGAGGCAGTCACTGGGCCTTCTGTTTGGTTCACTGAGTCACCATTGGTTCCTCCTAGAAGAGAATCACTTTGTTATCGTGGAAATGTACAGGAGAAGAGTTTCCAGCCAGAGAAGAAAAATAAAACTTACCTATAATCATAAGAAAATGAAAAATCATTAACATTTAGGATAAAGTGTTGCTGCTGCTGCTGCTGCTGCTAAGTCACTTCAGTCGTATCCGACTCTGTGTGACCCCATAGACGGAAGCCCACCAGGCTCCCCCGTCCCTGGGATTCTCCAGGCAAGAACACTGGAGTGGGTTGCCATTTCCTTCTCCAATGTGTGAAAGTGAAAAGTGAAAGTGAAGTCGCTCAGTCGTGTCCGACCCTTAGCGACCCTACAGACTGCAGCCTACCAGGCTCCTCCATCCATGGGATTTTCCAGGCAATAGTACTGGAGTGGCTTGCCATTGCCTTCTCCGGGATAAAGTGTTACTTACTGAATATTAAGATGATCAGAAGAACTGAGTGAGTGGCAGAAGGCATGTTCGCAAAAGAAAACGACCCTTGTTCCCTGGATACACCCGTCTAACGAATCTAGTCTCCAGCTGGGTGTTACAGAAGCTCCTCACTCAGAAACGGAGAGCCCCTTTCTGTACTGCAGCAATATTCTGTCTTGTGGCTACAAAGCTGGCAAGTGAAACCAGCTCCTGAATACAATGAGGAACCGCATCTGAAGGAAGCCCCGCCCTCTGGTGGTCATCGTGAAAATTGCACCACAGTCAGGTCTGACCTACTCCTGATAATAGCTTGAGGGGTACATACAGGAGAATGGGACAGGACCCTAAGAACAGACTCCTAAACATAAGCGTGCTTAGGGAAATAGTCTATTATTACTTGAATAATTTTTTGCATGGTACAGGTATCTCTAACTTCTCAAGAAACCCCAGTTACAATTTCTAGACAGAATAGTCAAAGATTTCTTCCTTCCATGTCTCCAAGATTCCCATGAGTCACAGAAGGATCCCCCTGAATGGAAAGTACTTCCTCCTCTCCTCAAGTTCTTTACCTGAATTAGCTCTGTTCACCCCGAAGACTCAGTCAACACGCCTTGGAGGAAACCTTATCTATGGCAGTTCGCAAATAATGTGTGGTTGAATGATAAGGTTATTATTACATACCCGACCATCATAAAATGACACATTTGTAAAAATGCCGCAAAAAATAAATAAATAAATTGCCATTACTTCTTTTTCACAGTTAAAGGTAGAGTTGACCTTACAACTAGAAAGCTGGACAAAATATATTAAACAAATTTTGGACCTTGACCATCAGGTGGCACAGAGATAAGGAAGAGAGATGAGACGCGCACTCACACTGCACCGCTTACCTCGTGGGGGCAGCTTCCAGGCACCAGCGTGTGAGGGGTTTACCACAACGGTCTCACTGTGGGATTGGGAGGGATGTGGACAAAAAGAACGAAAGGGAGAGAGATAAGGGCATGTGGCAGCATGAGGAGGGAGGAGGTCCAAGGTGAGGCTTGGGCTAAGTAATAATCGGCAACAAAAGAGAGAAACCTCAGTGAGTTTGGTAAACCTCCCTGAAAAGATCTCCTTTGGGGCCCCTGGACCACACTTGGAGGGTAGCACTTGTCACATTCTTGTTTTAATTCAACTAAGTATTTTTTTTTAGAAAGTCGAGTTCAGATATATTAACCAGGCTTGCTTCATTTCAAAGGCTTGTGTGTGGTGTTTATCAGGCGCCTGTTTATTCATTTTATTAGCGATTCAGGAATCTCAGTGGAAAGAACTGTCTGCTCAGGGTCTATCAGCCTGTTTGTCTAGGTTCCTGTGCAATTATCTGTGCAAGTGAAGTGAACCCAGCAGAAGATATAACAAAGTCACTTCATAGCTGCTTCTTTTTCTAGGATTTACTTTATGAAAAGTATGGTTGTATTACGGTAAGAAGTCAAAACATTGTTCTTTGCTGACATAAACCATTTTAAGGCATGAAGACTTTGTGGCTGCAGTCAGACGTGAGGTTGCCTTACACGGGTTTTTAGGGCCGTGCTGTCAATCCAGTAACAATGGCCATGACTTAGTCAGTTGAACTAAGAACAATTTCAGGAACAATCTTCTTCAAATGTACCTTTCCACCTACAGAGATTTTCTCACCAGTTAAAATGAACTCCTACTAAAATTAGAGTTATTTTTTAATGCACAGCTCTTTGCTGAGTTGTCATTTGTTTTGTTTATGGCTGCCCTGGGTCTTAGCTTCAGCTTGTGAGATTTAGTTCTCTAACCAGGGACTGAACTTGGGACACCTGCATTGGGAGTGCAATGGACCAAAATTCCCCTGAAAATTAGGGTCTTGAGTCAAGTTATCATGGTGGTAGGACTCTCTCTGGCTCAGCAGATCACTTAGGTGCTCTTAAACTTTTGTGCATGTTCAGGAATCCCTAGGCTCCAGCATTCATTCTGGAAATTTAAAGAGTTCTCTACAACGTGTAAACCAAAAACCAGACATGATTCCTATCTCAAATTGCTTTCAGTTGACTGAGGAGCAGGTAAGCAAAAAAAAAAAAAAATCCTCTGCCCTGTCTGTAGTCCCACTAGCCTGGACCCAGAGATGTGGAATGAGAGATCAGACCAGAAGCTGACACAGTTACCACCAGGGAAATAAACCCTGCTTGGATACTTTTTTTCCACTGTAAGATTTATTTTTGTTTTTTCATCTCCCCCTCCCTTTCTCTGGCCTGTTTATCAAGATGTTGAACCCCCAGTGCTCAGGTGGCCAACATCCAGTGTGCAGGACTCCAGGATGTTAGGGAGGAAGTCTACACTGACCTTCAGGTAGGTGTCCAGACATCCACCCTGTTAAATGGGGATGGTGACTACATTCCCCAGGACCATTAAAGCTACTGTATTAAACTCTGTATTTTGATTGCTGTGTTTATAAATTATGAGATGACAAATAATCAGTGTCTAGGCCACATCTCCCTGACTGCCTGGCAGTAAAACATATCTCTTTTCACACCTTCTGTGTCCCCCACTGTCCTTCCAGAAAGTCTGGTCCCCAAAGGCATGGACAGGAGTTCAGCCTTCAGAGATGCAGAGGGGACTCTCTGTGCAATGGGCATGATTGTATCAGAGACGCAGAGCACTGACCCAAGTGGCTCCACATTCTTGCTCATGAGCAGAGGAGTGGGGAGATGTTCCTTCCTTGGGAGGGGGTGATACTTTCTCCTAGTTTCTTGGAGCAGGTGAAAATCTCACACTACTCCAAAGAGAGCTTATTGTAAGAGTGCATAAACACTTTTTCCATATATCAGAAATATGACTGACTGATGAATAAATTTCCCCTGAGGTGATGTTATTATTGGAAAAAAGAATATCTGTGCCCTGTTTGCATACAAACAATACACATCATGCCTGCAATGTTTACCAGCTGGACTGCTCTGACCCACAGGGCCACTGACAGAAGGAATTTCTTGTCAGAAAACTCTCCTCCTGGAACTCACTTAGGTAGCAGCATTGCTGTAGCAGCCAGTGGGATGGAAAAGTCAAGGGAAGAGAGAATAAAGCTCCTAGTCACTGAAGATGGAGTGTCTGCAGGTGTATCTCAGCAAGACATACAATCCTAGTCTGAATTATAAAAACCAGAGACTACCGTCCAGATCACACAGTCATCCATTAGTAATGTTCCTGGGAGTTTTCATTAATAGGTTGTGAAATATTTCAGCATATATCAACTGAATTGCCACTGAAGAGTTAATGACACTTCAAGGGATTCTGTGCGTTTTGGGGGGAATGTGAATGGGCTGAAAACAGGCATTTCTGGAGAAAAGCGCTTAGGTTCCTCTTTACACTGTCTCGCCCCAGATTCCTCTCTGTAGGACAATTCAAGAATTCCAAGGTTCTAAGCTCTGAGCTTCAGAGCTGAAAGTACTTTGACGATGCCTCTAGCACAGAACTCTGGAGAGCTGCCCACAGCCTGGCCCCATCTGTGCCCTCGGGTTTGTGTTCAGCTCCCGCTGCAGCCTCTCTCACTGTGTCACTCAGAGCGCAGAGGTACACAGCTGAGTCTGCTGTCTGCACGGAGGATTTCTGCAGGTGGAAGGAGCTGTCACTCGAGATATGAGTGGCTTCAAAGCCTCTGCTGGTCACCTTCTGGTTTCCCGATGAGCTTTTCAGGAGCAGCTTGAGCTCTTTGTTTTGGTATTGGACATACCAGAAAAGAAAAACTGAATAGCTGGACTGATAAGTACAATTGAGAGTCAGAGATGCCTCCTCGGGGAGGGTAACAATGCCTTCTGTCTGGGTCACCGAGTCTCCACTGGTCCCTCCTGAAAGAAAATATCCACACACACAAGTGCGACTTTGTTGTCTAAGGAAGAGGGACCATCTCCCACTTGATAGAGGTTACATGACATCCTAAAACCAAGGAATAGAACATCTTAGAAATGTTAAATAAATGTTACTTACGCATTATCAACAAGATCACAAGTCTTAAGCACAAAGCAGACAGCATAGCTGGCTCAGAAGCAGTGGGAGGCTAAGTTTGGGGCTATACGAAAGTTGAAAAAACTGTTCCTCTAGTTTCTTGATCTTTTGTTGAAGTCTTCAAGAAAATCTTGGTTCATGTGTTATGCAAGACAAATTCCCCTACAAGATCATGCTGTAGGCTGAGAAAGAAATGTTCTCAGAAATGAAAGATGAATTTATATCAAACCACCAACGAAAGGGAGCAGCGCCCTCTGTCGTTTTCCCTCTGTTCCTGCAGTCTGCTGTACATCTTTCGATCAGTTCAGTTCAGTCGCTCAGTCGTGTCCGACTCTCCGCGCGACCCCATGAATCACAGCACGCCAGGCCTCCCTGTCCATCACCAACTCCCGGAGTTCACTCAAACCCACGTCCACAGAGTCGGTGATGCCATCCAGCCATCTCATTCTCCGTCGTCCCCTTCTCCTCCCGCCCCCAACCCTTCCCAGCATCAGAGTCTTTTCCAGTGAGTCAACTCGTCGCATGAGGTGACCAAAGTATTGCAGTTTCAGCTCTAGCATCAGTCCCTCCAATGAACACCCAGAATTGATCTCCTTTAGAATAGACTGGTTGGATCTCCTTGCAGTATAAGGGACTCTCAAGAGTCTTCTCCAACATCACAGTTCAAAAGCATCGATTCTTCGGCGATCAGCTTTCTTCACAGTCCAACTCTCACATCCATACATGACCACGGGAAAAACCATTGCCTTGACTAGACGGACCTTGGTTGGCAAAGTAATGTCTCTGCTTTTTAATATACTATCAAGGTTGGTCATAACTTTCCTTCCAAGGAGCAAGCGTCTTTTAATTTCATGGCTGCAATCAGCATCTGCAGTGATTTTGGAGCCCAAAAAAATAAAGTCTGACACTGTTTCCACTGTTTTTCCATCTATTTCCCATGAAGTGATGGGACCAGATGCCATGATCTTTGTTTTCTGAATATTGAGCTTCAAGCCAACCTTTTCACTCTCCTCTTTCACTTTCATCAAGAGGCTTTTGAGTTCCTCTTCACTTTCTGCCATAAGGATAGTGTCATCTGCATATCTGAGGTTATTGATATTTCTCCCAGCAATTTTGAGTCCAGCTTGTGCTTCTTCCAGCCCAGCGTTCCTCATGATGTACTCTGCATATAAGTTAAATAAGCAAGGTGACAATATACAACCTTGACGTACACCTTTTCCTATTTGGAACCAGTCTGTTGTTCCATGTCCAGTTCTAACTGTTGCTTCCTGACCTGCATACAGGTTTCTCAAGAGGCAGGTCAGGTGGTCTGGGATTCCCATCTCTTTCAGAATGTTCCACAGTTTATTGTGATCCACACAGTCAATTTACCCTGAAAAAGGAGCTCAAGTTGTAGGTATAGAAGGGAAATAGGTATCTGGGATGAGCGTAGGGCTCAAGGAAGGAAGCACCAAATAATTTCTGCAGACTTCACAATGGTGCCCGAGGCTGAGACAGTTGGTAATTCTTCTGTCTTTAAGATGCAGAGAAATACAGTTCCCTTAAGGCTTTCCAGGCCCAGCATCTATTGTCTGATCACATTGAGCATAAGCTCATTTAGGCAACTTAAGTTATAGTGTGAGTGTGAAAAAAGACTGACCTGAGATCTCTTCTTGTCATTTCCCTCACTGGTCCCCTAGAACCAGGGGATGAGCTGTCTCTGCCTAGAATGTTCTTCCTTTCTGCCCAGAATCTTTGCCTAGGCAACTTTCTATTCCTTCTTTAATAACCAGTTTACATGCCAACTCCTTGTGAAAGTACTGATCCAGTCCTTCAGGCTGAGTTAGGACCCACCTCTCTTCCCACCATACCATGTATGCACATATATCACTGTCGTTTCTACACCATACTGGAATCATTTGTGTGTTGTTTTTCAAACTAGGTTTGATGCACCTGAGATCAAGAACTTAATCCTATTCATCTCAGTGGCCAACTTCTCAAAATACACAGAACTCTAGTTCAGAGCAAATGGTTTAAAAATATTTGAAAAATGAATGAATAAGTGAATGAGTGGACACGTCCGGGTGTACAGTGATCTGTTTATGAAGTTTAGTCTCTACCAGAAGTAGTTCTCAGGCCCGTGGTGTGATGAGCTTCTTCCAGCGGCATGTCTAGGATCTGAACACAGGGCCATTAGGTATTTCTATCCAACCAGTCCATTCTAAAGGAGATCAATCCTCGGTGTTCATTGGAAGGACTGATGCTAAAGCTGAAACTCCAATACTTTGGCCACCTCATGCGAAGAGTTGACTCACTGGAAAAGAGTCTGATGCTGGGAGGGATTGGGGGTAGGAGGAGACGGGGACAACAGAGAATGAGATGGCTGGATGGCATCACCGACTCTATGGACATGAGTTTGAATGAACTCCGGGAGTTGGTGATGGACAGGGAGGCCTGGCGTGCTGTGGTTCATGGGGTCGCAAAGAGTCGGACACGACTGAGCGACTGAACTGAACTGAACTGAAGGCACAGTTCTTCGTATAAGAGACCAGTCTCATACTGACTGTTTAAAAAATATTATAGCACCTTTATACATACAAAACTCAGGCTAAGTATAAACATCTTCGGTTCACAGTTCTTAATCACCAAAGTGAAAGTCTCTTAGTCCTGTCCGACTCTTTGCGACCCCATGAACTATATGGGGCTCTCCAGGCCAGAATACTGGAATGGGTAGCCTCTCCCTTCTCCAGGGATTTTCCCAACCCAGGGGTCAAACCCAGATCTCCCGCATTGCAAACGGATCTCTACCAGTTGAGCCACAAGCAAAGCTCTAGAATATGGAGAGGTAACCTATCCCTTCTCCGGCGAATCTTCCCTATCTAGAAATCGAACCAGGATGCAGGTGGATTCTTTACCAACTGAGCTATCAGGGAAGCCCATGCATATAAAATACAAAATTAATAAAATTCATGTTAAAACATTAATATGAGAAGTGATATTTTACTGAAACTAAAGAGGTGGTGAAATCTCATTAGAAGAAAGCTATAGATTGTGTCATTCAATAATTCACCTGATTAAGATGATTTGGATCTTAATGCACTATTGTCTGCTGCTGCTGCTAAGTCGCTTCAGTCGTGTCCGATTCTGTGCAACCCCATAGACGGCAGCCCACCAGGCTCCCCCATCCCTGGGATTCTCCAGGCAAGAACACTGGAGTGGGTTGCCATTTCCTGAAAGTGAGACGCTCAGTCATGTCCGACTCTTAGCGACCCATGGACTGCAGCCTACCAGGCTCCCCCATCCATGGGATTTTCCAGGCAAGAGTACTGGAGTGGTTGCCATTGCCTTCTCCGCACTATTGTCTAAATTACTGTGATTGGTGATTTCCTGTATTTTTACTTCTATTCAAAAATATCTATTTAAATCAGCATTATATAACTCTATTATTGAACAAAGCATCAAAAAATCAGCACTGAAAAAAAATTGTGCATTTACTGCTACTCTTTTTTCTACTGAATTGCATGTTGATACATTCAAACTTTTTAAATGTTTAAAAAATATTCTTAAAACTTTTATCCATTTAAGGACCTATGATGCTTTTATTTGTAAAGTGTCATTATTCCATTTGTCTTTAGTTAGACTTAAAAAATGACATAACACAAAATCTTCAGAAAGATGGGGAATATTCTAAATTGGCCAAACAGATGATTAGCAATATCAGAAATATGATAGAAATTATTTAACTTGTCATCAAACAAAAACACCCAAATCGAAAAATTCTAATGTAATTCCTACATCCGGTAGGTTGGCAGACTTTTTGTCTATAAAGGGTCCAATAGTAAATAGTTTAGGTTTTGAAGTCGTACAGTCTCTGCTACAACTATGCTAGTATAGCACAAAGCATCCATGGTCAATGCATAAATAAATGAGCATGGCTGTCTTCCAATAAAACTTTATTTATAAACATAAGTATCAAGCTACTTTGCCCTGTGGCTATCCTTTGCCAATCCCCACTATACTCCAAGAATTTATCCATAAACCTGTAAAGATTACTTTTTTCACTAAATATTATCATAGCTTTTTGAGGAGTCTTAAAATAAAGAACACATTAATGGATAGAAAAGAAGAAGGAAATTGACTGATGCTAATGCCAAAGATACTTCCCGAGGGGCTCAGTGGTAAAGAATCTACCTGCCAATGTAGGATATGTGGATTCAATCCCTGGGTCAGGAAGATCCCCTGGAGGACGAAATGGCAACCCACACCAGTATTCTACCTGGAAATCCAATGGAGAAGAGGAGTCTTGCAGGCTACAGTCCATGAGGTCACAAAGAGCTGGACACGACTTAGCAACTGAACAACAACAACAAATGCCTAAGATACAGTGATGCTGAGTTTTCAAGAATGAAATACACAGATATGGACACTATCATTAAGGAGATCACAGAGTAGGATTGAAAGACCTTAAGCAAATAATGAAAGATATAAAAATAAATTACAAACCTGAAAATGCAGAGGTCTATAATTTTAAAAATATCCACTAAGCTTTCCTTAGCTACTGACTCTTTGACAAGTATACAAGAATAAGTAGGCATTTACTATTTTTTTAAGTCTTTTGAAGCAAGGAAAAGAATTTTAGGAAGATAAAAAGATAAGAAAAATCACCTAAAATTTCTATGAATGGGTTACATAAGAGGAAAATAGTGCCTTTGACAAACTTCATATCAGTATTGTTGAAGGGAGAGGGAGAGACAGAGATTCGGAACACATAATGAAATGAAGTTGGAGAGGTAGCTTTTCTTTATCCTAAGAGCAAATGGGGATCCAGGTGACTGGCATGCTAAAATTTTCACTCTGACAAAATCGCTCTCACTATGGTACAAGGGACTATATGGAAGAGTGATGGTGTGTGTCAAGTGTTGAACCAGAGACTAAGATGGATTTTTAATGAAGATTGTGGAGGTGAATTGGGTTGTGGGGATTGTGACATCTTCTAGAGGATTTTTAGGAAGCAAAGTCAACAGAACTGGGAAGTAGACTGAATACAGTATTTCAAAAATGAATATCACTAAACAAACAAAAAAAACCTACATGAGTCTTCAGTTCAGTTCAGTTCAGTTCATTCGCTCAGTCGTGTCCGACTCTCTGCAACCCCATGAATCACAGCACGCCAGGCCTCCCTGTCCATCACCAACTCCCGGAGTTCACTCAAACTCGTGTCCATAGAGTCGGTGATGCCATCCAGACATCTCATTCTCTGTCGTCCCCGTCTCCTCCTGCCCCCAATCCCTCCTAGTATCAGACTCTTTTCCAGTGAGTCAACTCGTCGCATGAGGTGGCCAAAGTATTGCAGTTTCAGCTTTAGCATCAGTCCTTCCAATGAACACCCAGGATTGATCTCCTTTAGAATGGACTGTTGGATCTCCTTGCAGTCCAAGGGACTCTCAAGAGTCTTCTCCAGCACCACAGTTCAAAAGCATCAATTCTTCGGCGATCAGCTTTCTTCACAGTCCAACTCTCACATCCATACATGACCATGGGAAAAACCATAGCCTTGACTAGGTGGACCTTGGTTGGCAAAGTAATGTCGCTGCTTTTTAACATGCTATCTAGGTTGTTCATAACTAAATTGAGAGTACAGCAGAAAATGTTAGTTGCCTGTAGAATGCTCATTTTCTACTACTTCTAGTAGAACTACAATTTTTTAAATTTTTATTTTATATTGGAGTATAGTTGATTGACAGTGTTATGTTAGTTTCAAGTGTACAGCAAAGTGATTCAGTTATACATAAACATGTACCTATTCTTCTTCAAACCTTTTCCCATTTAGGTTATTACAGAATACTGAGCAGTTTTCCCTGTGTGCCACAGTGGGTCCTTGTTGAACATATACTCTTTTTTTAAATTGGAGGATAATTACTTTATACTCTAGCGATGGTTTCTACCATACATCAACATGAATCAGCCACAGGCATACACGTGTCCCCTCCCTCTTAAACCTTACTCCCACCCCGCTCCCTATTCCACCCCTCTAGGTTGTTACAGAGCACCGGCTTTGAGTTCCCTGCATCATACAGCAAATGCCCACTGGCTATCTATTTTACATATAGTAATGTATATATTTCAGTACTACTCTCCCAAGTCTGTCCACCCTCCCCCTTCCTCAGTGTGACCAAAAGTATGTTCTTTATGTCCGTGTCTCCTGTGCTTCCCTGCAAATAGGTTCATCATCACCATCTTTCTCGATTCCATATGGATGCATTAATACATATTTGTCTTTCTCCTTCTGGCTTACTTCGCCCTGTGCAGTAGGCTTCACGTTCATCCACCTCATTAGAACTGACTCAAATGTGTTCCTTTTTGTGGCTGAGCAATACTCCATTGTGCATATGTACCGCAACTTCTTTGTCCATTCATCTGTCAGTGGACGTCTAGGTTGCTTCCTTGTCCTAGCTATTGTAAATAGTGCTTCAATAAACTGGGGTACATGTGTCTTTTTCAATTATGGTAGAACCACAATTTTGTTATGAGTGACAACATGCTGAGATTGAAAAGATCCTGATATCCCAACCTAGACAGCATATTAAAAAGCAGAGATACCACTTTGCCAACAAAGGTCTATATAGTCAAACCTATGATTTTCCCAGTAGTCATGTATGGATGTGAGAGTTGGACCATGAAGAAAGCTGAGAGCTGAAGAAGTGATGCTTTTGAACTGTACTTTTGGAGAAGACTCTTGAGAGTCTCTTGGACAGCAAGGAAATCAAACCAGTTAATCCTGAAGGAAATCAGTCCTGAATATTCATTGGAAGGTTGATGCTGAAATTGAAGCTCCGATACTTTGGCCACCTAATGTGAAGAACTGATTCATTGGAAAAGACCCTGATGCTGGGAAAAATTGAAGGCAGAAGGAGAAGGGGATGACAGAGGATGAGATGGTTGGATGGCATCACTGACTCAGTGGACATCAGTTTGAGCAAGTTTTGGGAACCAGTGATGGACAAGGAAGCCTGGCGTGCTGCAGACCACGGGATCGCAAAGAGTCAGACACAACTGAGCGACTGAACTGAATTGAACTGAGAACAACAATTTTGTTGTGAGCGACAACATGCTGAGACTGAAAAAATCCTGATCTCCCAGGCTCCTTTGCTGATGGAAGAAATGCGGGGACACGGACTAACACTCTGGTAATGGAATGTAGGTAGAAGCTGCTGGGTGAAGTTTCTGAAAATGATGCACTCAGTTGCCTCTTGACGTTCTTCCTGGAAGGTGTATAAAGTGGATGGATTTCTTGCTGTTTCAGAAAAGTATATAAACAAAAGTGACAATTTAAGGACAAGAAACAGCTAGAAAGAAGACCCTTGACTCCTCACAAGACTATGAAGCTAGTATACCAGCCCTGGACTGCACATGGTACCTGTGATAGAGCTTCTTTATATGAGAGGGAAGTAAACTCCAGCTTGTTAAAAATATTATCAGAGTTTTTTGTGATGTGAAGCTGAACCAATATCTGATATAAATGATATTCATTAAAAATACAGTCTATCACTGCATCAGCCTGATTGAGTAAACTCCTAATAACCCAGATCTTCAAAGGTGTTCTAGGTAATTCTGATACAGGTGATGTTGGTGGTTTAAGGTCTGGAATGTGGGAACCACAGCCCTACCAACCCTCCCCCTGCTCTTTCCTACCTTCTTCACCAAGTGTCACATAAATACAAATGCCCTTTGTCCACAAACACATTTTCAGTAGCATCAAAACTGTGTCAAGAAACATATTCTTACCAGGAACAAAAATACAATGGATGGAAAACTATTATATATGTGATAATAAACAGAAGTATCCACTTTCAAAAGACAATATTTTAGGGGCTGATAGCAGAAAACATATATCTCTCACTTGTAAGGGGAAAAATTCTGACTTACGGATAAATTCCCATCTCTTTAATAGAGGAACTGAATCTTAGAAATCATACAAATCATAAATGGCAGAATCAGATTCACATCTTTGTCTCTTTTTCTCCAAAGGCTGAGATCTTTGTGTCTATTATTGCATAACGTTTTCACTCCTCAGTTCTAAAGTGGAAAGTTTCATTGAAACGGTCCTAAATCCTTTTTATTTCTAATGTCTGATGAATCTACTGTTTCCTATACAGGAATTAGAGAAATACTAAAATCATCTCAGGTATCTTAAAGCCCCACCTAGGTCTTGAGGGGGCTGCACATAAAACAGATGTTATACTTCTCTAATACTGAGAAGTCCTTCTTCATCCTCCAGAGGTGGCCTGGTAAAATTAGAACTTGAAGGGTCTTTAGGCTCATCCAGTCTAAATCCTTTGGTTAAACTGAGGAAACTAAACGCTGCTACACCGATGATATGCCTAAAGACACAGCCAGGACGGGCAGAGCTGAATCTGGCATTTCAGTTTCCCGTTCGAAACCTCATGCCCTTCACTATAGTCTGACACGCTATGAAAACTCAGGAATTTGAGAGGAGCTCCCGTTCGTGTTGCTAGCCATTTGCAGACTCTCCTTTGTGGGAAGACAAAACCACCAACTCTGCACACTGTTGCGGCTTCTAAGAGACAGCTCTGGCAGGTTTGCGCTGGGGCTGCGGGTGCCAGCTGAGCACTGTGTGTCTAGAGCGCAGAGGTAAGTAGCAGAGTCCTCAACCTGGGAAGCCGTGATGGACAACGAACTGCTTTTGATGGAGTTGTCAAGCGTGAAGTGTAGTCTTCCACTATATTTCTGTCTCTCATTTGAACGCATTAAAATCAGATGAACAAAGCCTCGCTTTGAATCCTGTCTGTACCACTGTAAGGCAGTTAAAGTAATACTTTTATAACTGCAGTTCATGGTGACATTTTCACCCTCCTGGATGCTCAGGGTCTGAAGACTCTGTTCTCCTTGCTGGCTATTCACCTCTAGGCAGAAACACAAGGACAGAGGCCAGGAGTCAGTAACTGCATCTTCACTCAGTAGTGTTTGCATTTCCTTCCATAATTTGAGGGTACAGTTCCCAATTAACAGGCTTTCCTGGTAGCACAGTGGTATAGAATCTGCCTGCAATGCAGGAGATGTGGGTTTGATCCCCGGGTCAGGAAGATCTCCTGGAGAAGGGAATGGCAACCCACTCCAGTATTCTTACCTGGAAAATTCCACGGACAGAGGAGCCTGACAGGCTACAGTCCACTGGGTCTCAAAGAGTTAGGACTGAGCGACTAACACTTTGAATTTTCACTTTTCCCAATTAAAGAGAAGATTTTGCCCCTCAGTCTTGTGAGCTCTGAACTTTGGTCACCCTCTTCCCATCACCAAGAGCCCCAACTCACTGGCCAGCTGAAGCCACAGAATCACCAAAGACAGGGCCAGAAGCTTCTCCATTCCTCTTCTTTAGGGGGATCAGGGAAGACGCAGTTCTCGCCCTGAAATAAAGCCAGGTTCCTCAGTCTAGCTCTTTTTTTTTTTTTTTTTTTTTTTTGAGTGTACTCATCCAGTCCCTCTGAGTCCCAGAGAGAGTCTCAGGTTTCTTACCCAGCCAATCAAAGGAAGCTTAATCTTTTTGCTTTCAATACAAACATGCTGATTTCAAAGTGAGCCTGAGAGAGCCACACTGCCATCTTGTGGGGGCAACATCATCCTGCGAAGAGAACCACCTCAGGAAGATGTGTGTTAGGGCTGGTTCAGAGGAAATGGCAAAGCCGTTCTGTGCTCTGCCTTTGTTGAACTCCAGTTCCAGCCTAGAGTGAGAACAGATACAATTTGATGCACTAAAAACTCAATTAAGAAAAAACATTGATTTCAAGTATTTACAGAATACCTCTGAGGAACACTGTAGACTTCTTACAGTCACCTGATACCATGTCCCTCTTCATTTTTCCTAATTTGCCTAATGCTGGAATGAGATTGCATATGAGTCAGGGTTCTTATGAGTAACAGAAACTGCCTCTGGCTGAATTAAATAGAAAAGGAATAAGTTAATTAATATTGGGTTTGCCTCGGAATCTCCAATATGGTCAGAGAACTGGACTCCAAAGCTATAGAGTCCGTCTACTGAAGCTCAACATTCAGAAAATAAAGATCATGGCATCTGGTCCCATCACTTCATGGGAAATAGATGGAAAAATAGTGGAAACAGTGTCAGACTTTATTTTGGGGGGCTCCAAAATCACTACAGATGCTGATTGCAGCCATGAAATTAAAAGACGCTTACTCCTTGGAAGGAAAGTTATGACCAACCTAGATAGCATATTAAAAAGCAGAGACATTACTTTGCCAACAAAGGTCCGTCTAGTCAAGGCAATGGTTTTTCCCGTGGTCATGTATGGATGTGAGAGTTGGACTGTGAAGAAAGCTGATCGCCGAAGAATCGATGCTTTTGAACTGTGGTGCTGGAGAAGACTCTTGAGAGTCCCTTATACTGCAAGGAGATCCAACCAGTCCATTCTAAAGGAGATCAATCCTGGATGTTCATTGGAGGGACTGATGCTAAAGCTGAAACTGCAATACTTTGGCCACCTCATGCGACGAGTTGACTCACTGGAAAAGACTCTGATGCTGGGAAAGGTTGGGGGCGGGAGGAGAAGGGGACGACGGAGAATGAGATGGCTGGATGGCATCACCGACTCTGTGGACATGAGTTTGAGTGAACTCCGGGAGTTGGTGATGGACAGGGAGGCCTGGCGTGCTGCGATTCATGGGGTCTCGGAGAGTCGGACACGACTGAGCGACTGAACTGAACTGAACTGAACCAAACATTTAAGGAAGAGTTAACACTGATCCTTCTCAAACTACTCTCAAATTTTGCAAAGATTGCCGAGGAAGTGCAATCTCAGTGCAACCTGATTCATCACTTTGGCCTCATGATCGCGTGATCCGGCCTTGCTAGCAGTGCTGAAAGTTATGCATGAGCTCAAAAACACTGATTTCCCCTTACCAAGTTTGACCCCGCCAATGCTATTGCTCAGTGCCTAATCTGTCAATGACACAGACTAATACTGAGTCCCTGACACGGTGTCATTCCCCAGAGAGACTTCCCAGATGCCTGGTGACAACTGGATTACATTAGATATCTCCTATGATGGGACGCCTGAGATTTGTTCTCACTGGAATAGACACTTATACCTGCACAGGGATTTGTCTTCTTTGCTTATTGTACTCTGCCAGCCTTATCCTCATAAACTCACAGAATGCCTAATTTCAGCAAGATATTCCCCACAGCATTTCTTCTGAGGAAGAAACTATTTTCACAGCAAAAGATTACAGCCATGGCACATGCCCACAGAATTATTTATCTTACCACATACCCTATCATCCAGAAATGGCTGACCTGATTAAATTTAGAATGGCTTATTGATTCGAAGGGCTTCCCAGGTGGCGCAGCGGTAAAGGATCCACCTGCCAATACAAGAGATGCAAGAAACACAGGTTTGAGCCCTGGGTCAGTAAGATCCCCTGAGACAGGAAACAGCAACCCACTCCAGTATTCTTGCCTGAAAAATTCCAGGGACAGAGGAGCCTGTTGGACTATAGTTCATGGGGTCACAATGGGGACTGGATGACTGAGCACTCACACACGCATTGATTCTATAACAGCACCGGTTGAAAAACAACTCTGAAAAGATGGCATTCTGTCCCATCAGATGCAATGTATGTTTTATAGCAGAGATAAGTAATGGTGTTGTCTCCCCCATAGCCAGAATGTATGACTCCAGAAATCAAGGAGGCGGCACTGGGAGTGGATCCTTCACTATTATTTTCAGTAACTCACTAGCAAGATTTTTGCATGTAATGCTCGTAACTTTGAGTTGTATTAGTTATTATTCTCTAAAAGAAATAATGCTTTCACCAGGGAACACAGCAATGGTTTCACTGAACTGGAAGATAAGACTTCCATGTGGCTATTTGGGCTACATACGTCTCACAACCAATGAATAGAAAATGAGATTACTCTACTGACTAGAGTGGTTGATACCAATTACCAAGGAGGAATGGGGTTGTTGCTACATATCAAATATAAAAAGGACTATGTCTGGGACCCAGGAGATTTCCTAGGGGAGCCTCTTGGCACTTCCATGCCCAATACTAAAGGTTAATGTTAAATTACAACAACCAATAAAAAGACAAGGTTTTTGAGTACTCAGATCCTTTGAGAATGAAGAATTGGGTCACCCCACTAGGTAAGTAACCCAGTTCATGGAGGTTATGGCTGTGAGCAGGGAAAATATAAAATGTGTAATAAACAAAGTCGTCTATATCAGTTGCAGCATCACCACCAAATCGGGACTCAGAGACTGCAGTAGCTTTCGACATTTTCCTCTTGCTCTTCCCTTTCATGTGTTCCTTTGTGTTCACTGCCATTTCCTTCTTCCTTCTCACTACACTTACTCTACATACAACTTGAGAGAGATTCACTTTAGAATTTAGTCTGCGTATAACAGAATTCTCAGTGGAATTTCCTCTGAATTTTAGAAGTAATTAATACAGCCAGTGATCCGTAGTGACTGTTAGGACCACAGGTCTCCTCATTTGGGAGAAAGGATGAGAACTTCACTTGTGCAAAGGACAGACTCAGCTTGTGAGATGGAAACAGAGTCGTTTCACCCTTGCTTGAAAGTTCACCTGTGTATGGAGGAGCGCATATGAAAGATGTGCCAGTTATCAACTTACTGCGTTTGAACGACAAATTCCCCCTTCATAGATTCAGAGGGTAATTCTGGACATGGACCTTGTAAACATTTCTCCTTTGCCAGCTGGCACGGTGTTAAGCTTTGTCAGCAGAGAGAATGGAAAGGACCCTGCAGGAAGAGGCAGCTTCTCTTCTAGGTCCCGGCACGTGTTCCACACTTTCTGTTCCTGTGATTCTTGGCCATCCTGTGGGACACCTGTGATGCTCACTTCCAGCAACGTTTAGTGACAGCCCCTGGGTGGTTTCTTGGCAAGTTTCACAGGCACCCAAGCAAGTTCAACAGGACTCCTTTGCCAGCTTCCTACAAACTGTGCTAGAACCCTGGGAGCTCTTCTTCTGCTTGTTAGTCTTGTTCTCTGGCACCTTGGCAAACTTCCCCATCCAGCAGACTACAGTCACACACTCCCCAGTGAAGCCTGAGTCATCACTGTGATAGGAAAAGAGAGTATGTGTTATAATGTGTTAATTTCCGTGAAACTCTGGCGTAGTCCTAAAGATAACAGTGTCTCCCTACAGATGCTATTCTAATGTTCTTTAGAGTTCTTTCCAGAGTTCTTTAGAATTCATTAGTAAATAATGCTCTGCTATTTGTTAATAATTCTTTATATTAAACTTTCCTTTTTCAACTTGCCGCGATTTTTCTCCTGATGGCCCCTATTCGGATAGTATGAGTCCATCAAGTGCATGAGAAGAAAGGCATTAGCTGCAGAAAGACCAGCAATCACACGTCAGGAAGCACTGTTCTACTTTTCAGGAATTTCAGCATGTGGTAATGATACGCGTGGGTGTGGATGAGGTGGCAGCAGAGTCGGAGAAATGGGACTGTATCACTCAAACCTGGGGAGCCCATCTGGGCCAAGAAGAGAATTTTCACGCTGTTACATAGTTTTATTTCAGAAGTATTTTTCCAGGTACTAATATCTAAAATAAATACACTTCCTATTTAAAAATTAACTTTTTTTTTCTTTTTGCAGCCTGAGGCGGTTGTAAAATAACTTAATGTAGATTTTTCCGACTGTGTATTCTATAGTATTTTTTCATTTGGTGGATTTTAACTGTTAATGTGTTTGGCATTGTGCTTTGTACCATTTATTAAATAAAAATTTTTTAAAAATTAACTTATACAGAGTAAGTAATGAGAATTCCCTTTAAAAAAAATTCTACAGCTAGTTGACAACTGATGACAGCTCTGTACCTGAGAGCTAAATTCAGTGTCAGTCTCTAGAGAGACAATGCCCCACGGTGGTCAAATAGGGAACATGGAAATGCTTTCTGTAAGGGGTTTGAGCTCTGCTTCTCTTGTGAAGCCAGGCACTGTGTTATCCAGAGCACAGTAATACACAGCTGAGTCTTCCTCCTGAGCCGAGGGTTTTTTCAGATGGAAGGATGCCTCAGCCCTGTTGAGGTCAGCAGTGAAACCCTGGATGTTCTCTCTTGAGGTGTGTTTCAGGAGTAACTGGAGGTGCTGTCTGGGGTACTGGACATACCAGAAGAGCACAGGACTCCCAGAATATGAATAGTTGCACTTCACCTGCACTGGGTCCCCTTTAGACACAGAGATGTGGCTCTCAGACTGAGTCACTGTCTGGGCTCTTGTTCCTCCTGTAACACAAATTCTGGGTCAGGGATTGACTTGCAAACAGAGGAGAATATTTTGTTAAGCCAATTCTAAATCAGAAGACCATAGTAAGATAAAATAAAAAGAGACTTTACTCACCAAGTGTGACTATCATCACAAGCACTGAGATGAGGGCGCACTTCATGTCTGAGCTCTGAGGAAGCAGGAGGCCCCTTTCTGCAGGTTTTTCCTGTAAACAATTCAGCCACACGGACACCCTGACAGAGCAGTGAGTGGGTTTACAGGGCATGCAGAGTGAAAGCTCTTCCTCAAAGGGCTGGTGGTTTTCTGGCTTTCTATCAAGTTCAAGTTGTGTAGCATCTCCCTCTAGAGGCCAAATATGATACTGCAGGTAATCTCAGGCTTCAGGAAGACCAATTCTGAAACAAAACGGAGAGGAATCTCCTCCACAGTTTGTAAGACAAAGTGTAATGCTATGTTAAGGAAAGAAGCTTGTTGCCAGAAAGATCCAGATATCGATGGAACATAATAGAAAGTCCAAACATACAAATTATTTATGAAAATTTAGTTATTAAAATATAGGAAAAAGATGGTATATTCAATAAAACATGCCCTCAAAAATGGAGTCGTCTAAAGATTAACAAATAAATTTGGACACCTACCTTAGCATCTGTTATTAAATAAATTCTAAATATAGATAATTAATATTTTTAAGTAATAGATATTTTTTTTGATAAATTTAGGACAATCATGAATTTTCTAAGCATGAAAGTCAGAAAGAATATAGGAAAATATTAGCAGATCAGATTTCACAGAAATTTAAGCTTCTGTATAGGTTTGTTAATGAAATGCTTAAGTATGACCATACCGAGTTATTTTCCATTCATCATCATTGATTCTGACCTTCCTCACACCAGGAATAGGCCTTTAGAATTTTAGATCTACAGTCTTTTTTAAAATAGTTCATTAACAAAGTAACAATCATTTGAACTAAAAAGAAGGCAATTCTAGAAAGAGGGTAGATTAAAAATGTTCATGATCCCCTGTGTTTAGCCAAGGAGCTTTCTGTTGAAGGCAGCCAATGCTGTGCCAACAGAGCTCAAGTGAGTTCTTCCGCTGGGGCTCGTAATAAATCTGGGGTCAGTAGCAAGGAACTCCAGGATGAAGAACAGAAAACTATAGGTCAAGAAGAAAGCTTTGCATGTGGAGATCAGTGGACCTCTAAGGAAGCTAGTTCTTTTGAAAAAGCCTTTTCTCTAGCCCCAAAAAAGCTAAGAAGAAAGTAGCAGTTTGAGTCCCATCTGTCCTAAGTGGAGAGGATACAAGGAGATCAGAGAGCAAAGATATGTCTTTCTAGTTTTTCAGCAAGATACTGGTATTGCTGCTGAGACCAGTGCCCTACTGCCTAAGACATTGCTGATCACAGGTACAGAAATATCTAGGCTTTTCACTCTCACAGCATTGCCTCCACTTAAATTGCCGCAGCACTCAGATATGTCAGAAAGGAGTAAAGAAAGGGAAAGGATAATTCAGAGAAAAATAAAGGCTTCATCTGGGGAAAATAAAGTCTGAAAAAATGATCAGGGTCAGTGACCCAACTTCCCTAGCCAAAAATCAGTACACAAAGTTTTCAGTGATTGAGAATTCATTCACAAGGAAGCTCCTCACAAAGAAAGAATATCTCATGAAATGAATTGCTTATTTATTGAATCCTCTTGAGGGAATAAATACAACTGAATAAAATTAGGAGAATTATGTAAACCTCAGACATAATTATCATGAAAAGAATACAGTCTCTTCAACAAGATTTTGATTGATGGAAGAGAAACAGGACATGTACATGATGGCTACCTGACTTCAATTCCACCTCCCTTCTGCTCCTATCCAGCACTTTCCCCACTCACCTTGCAAGTACATCTGACTGATTCTGCTCTGTAACTATGAAGTAGGGGCCACAATTCAAGTAACTGCCTCCTCTTTCTATCTCCCCAGTTGCTCTTTTCTTTGCACTACTTCTCTTCTGTTTCATCCTCTCATCTCCTTTTTACCACTTTTTTTTTTGTCTCTGAGAGAAATGGAGGTGTAATAGAAGGTAGAAATCATTGGAGAAATTGTGGAAATGACAGTAAAGCTCATATTTTAGAATTTGTAGTCATGAATATCAAAACTCTAGTTAGGTAAGGCATGTGTTTCTTCTTGAACTTTTAGTTTTACCATGGCCCTAATCTGATGCTCAATTCTGCTGGGGAATCATCTCTTTACACCACTCAAAGTAACAGATCTTCCTCACAGATGAGTATATGGAGATGCCCCAGTTCCCCATCTGACTAGTTCAGATGTTTTCCTAACTGCCAGAAACCCTGATTCAAATGTTCACCAAGATTCATCTCAAACCTTGAGAAAAAATTTCGTCATTTGGAGTAGCTTAGAGTGCCCCCTAGTGGTCTAGAATTGTTGAGTCAACTAGCTCAGCAGCAGCCACTAGCCCTCCAGTTCTCTCCTGAGGACCATCTACAAATTATCAGGAACAAAAGAACTGACGTCTTGGGTGGGGATTTTTTAAGCGTAACTTATTCCTTCTTCAAAATGTCAGTTAATGGAAACTACTATCTTAAACTATTTTGTCAAATTGCATCTTCAAAGTTGAATGTGATTTTTCCAATCTATTTTAAAATAAGTCCACAACAATTTATCAAAGGTTTTCTATGAGTGCGATCTTTTTCTAAGTCTTTAAAACTTAAAAACTGAATTCAGCTTTGTCTACTTACAAGATGTTGCAGTATAATAGGAAAGACAAGGACATGTGTGTATGTGTGTGCATTCATATACAAAGTGGCACATGAGATAGTACAAAATGAACCCAGAAATAAGGAGACTTTTCTTATAACAGAGAACAGTCAGACAAAAAATTAATGAGAACAAAATCGCTTTGTCTTTTTCCTGGAAATGATAGAAAGGAAAGTTATCAGAGGTTAAGTAGAGATATTAGGTTGGGAGTAGACTAAAGACTAGAGACACTTTCTAGATGAAAATAAAAGAGTAGGAGATGGACAGACAAGTGGAAGTAATTTGGAAGATATGAGGCAAAGTGTTCTATTCTATTATGCATTTCAAAATTTTAAAGGACATATGAATATATTATTAACCTATCTCTCCTCTCTATATGTAATAGTTTACAGTTTGCAACTTGCGTTATGGAGCTCAGTTATACATCCTGATGACCTATTGAGGCTAACACCCTGCTTCATAATAATTAAGTCCCCTTTAAACAAACCTTCAAGTTTCAAACTTTCAAAGATGCAAACATCCATTCTCATGTCCAGTCACATAAGTCAGTTCACATATCTGGTGTAATTTTCAAGGTACTATAATTTTATTTTGTTTTCTTTATTTTTGTATTTGTCTTTTATGTATTATTTGTGTGAAAAGTATTATAAACCTATTACAGTACAGTACTATATAATCGATTGCTTTAGTTGGACAAAGCTAGCTTTGTTGGACTTACAAACAAATTGGGGTTGTGCACACGCTCTCAGAATGGAGCTCATTTGTATGTAGGGGGCTTAATGCAGAATAGATTTGTAATACAGCTTTTGAATTCATTTTCTGAGAAACACTTTGTATTTCTTTTTTCCAACTAATACGACCCTCAAGGGCTGCAATAAATGTTTCAAGCATGTCTCCTGAGCAGAGGCCAGAATGAAGTGAAAGGGTAGGCTAGGTGGCTACCTGGAGGAAAAGCACTCAAGGTACAGGAAGAAGAGCTGCAGAGACCCCAGGGCAGGAAAGCAGTTGCCATGTCAGAGCAACATCAAATGTGGTGGAGGCGGAGAGAGTCAGGAGACAGTGACTGATGTCAGAGAGGGAGCAGGGAACCAGATGGAGCAGCCTCACAGGCTGTAGTAAGAATCTGCTTTGCATTGCAGTGAGATGGAAAACCACTGGAGAGTCGTGAGGACAGAAGCCACGTGATCTCAATTATGTTCTCAAAGCTCACTCCTCTGGGTGGAGACCAGACTGGAGAAGGGCAAGAAGGAAAGAAGAGAGATCAGGTAGGGTTACTACTGCCACTCCCAGGCAAGAGATGAGAGCGGCTTGCATCACGTAAGAGCAGAGTCGGGAGTGAAAAGAGATCGATTCTGGGCCTGCTTTGAAGAAAGAGCTAATTGACTTTCCTAACAGATTAAATGGCGATATGAGAAAGCTTGAGGAGATAAGGGCAACTTCAAGGTTTCTGACCAAAGTGATTAGAGAATTTCATAGACAGAGCTGCCTTTTGCCTAAATGAGGATGAGTTCACAAAAAGCGGGTGGGAGGTATGGAGGGTGACATGGCTGGAGTGGTGGAAATCAGGAGATCACCTGGAGATATACCAAGAAGATGCCCAAATGGGGATGTCAGATAGATCATTTAATATTCAAGTTCAGAAATCAGAGGAACCGTGTGGGTGTCAGGTATCAATGCTGATATTTAAATAGTTTTTAAAGCCAAGAGACTGGATACAATTAGTTGGAAATAAATTGTTGGTAGAAAGTAAAGAGTTCTAAGAATAAATTCTTGAGGCGTTCCAATGTTTAGAGATCAGGAGGATGAAGGAAAACCCTCGGAGGCGACTGAGAAGGACCAACTGATAACATGAAGAGAATCAAGAACGTGCTCGGTCTCTAAATCTACATAAAGAATTTCAGGAAGGGAGTGTGCTACAATCTCAGACGTCATCATTATTTGCTATGAAATTGATATGTTGAAACTCTAATCCCCCAATGTCATTGCATTTGAAGTGGGGTCTTTGAGAGGAAATTAGAGTGGAGCCCTCACTGTGGGATTTGTGCCTTTATAAGAGATGCAAGGCAGGCTGTTTCTCTCTCTACGCTCCATGTGAAGATACAATGAGAAGTGAACAGTCTGTAAACTCACCATGCTGGCACTCTGACTTCAGACCTCCAGCCTCCAGAATGGTGAGAAACAAATAAATCCATGTTGTTTACAATCCACCTGGTCTATTGTACTGTGGTCCCAACAAATAGTTAAAAATAGTTTAAATAGTTCAAAGAGTTCAAAATAGTTAACTATTCAAATAGTTAAAAATACTAGTTGGAACAATGAATGCATGTAAACACAAATATAAATAGGCAAATTTTCCTATTAAGATACAGAGAGAATCTGAATGATATTCAAATCTTGCTTAGGAGACATAAAAATAACGCAATGAAGTGATAGAAATGTTAAAAGTCTGTGATTGGGCTCCCTGCTGGACTCAGGTGGTTCAGCGAGCATCACATTCAAGAAGGAAGAATGGTTATGAGTGTCATAGCAGATGGGGGATGGGGAGAGATTATCCCTTTGTTTGGTGCTAAAGGGGGAAGAGTAAGTTAGATCAGAGACTTTTACTTAACATCAGAATGGAACATGGAACATTAGTTATTTAATCAATGCAAATTAATAAAAAACAACAATTTTTCTTTGTCAGTCAGAAAGTCTAAATATGACTCGGTGTCAGGTGAGCAACTTTGATATTTGTTAAAGCCGTGAAAAAAAAAGACTTGGGCACCACACGTCTGTGTGCAGAAAGGGGGAGTCCCATCCCAACTGTCGATGGTCAGAACAGACAGGTATGCTGCGCTAATTAAGGGGGCCTCACAGAGGCGTATCTGCAGAGGACCCTGAGCTGCATGCTAACAGTAAAGAAAATGTAGCACACAAACAAATGATTCTGGAAAGAACTGTGAGAAAAAGAAGCGTACGCTTACATAAACTCAATAAAGCTGGAAGGAGTGAAACCAGGAGAGCAGTAATGAGAACACCTTCTGTAAGTACAGGAGACACAGCAGTAAAGTAACACAGACATTCAACATAGCAAAGCAATTAGCATCCCCTGCAGGTAGGAGAGCGGAGAAGGCAATGGCAAGCCACTCCAGTGCTCTTGCCTGGAAAATCCCATGGATGGAGGAGCCTGGTGGGCTGCAGTCTGTGGGGTTGCTAAGGGTCGGACACGACTGAGTGACCTCACTTTCACTTTTCACTTTCACACATTGGAGAAGGAAATGGCAACCCACTGGAGAATCCCAAGGACAGGGGAGCCTGGTGGGCTTCCGTCTATGGGATCACACAGAGTCGGACACGACTGAAGTGACTTAGCAGTAGCAACAGCAGGTAGGAGAGAGGGTCTGTCACTCAAGGAATACTCCTTCTGTGGTCTAATAATAAGATGCAACTCCAAAGGGAAACAACTTCCCTACCCAAATTATTTTAGCACAGAGAACACTGAAACTTAATGCTGAAAAAATTAAGCAGAGAAATCTCAGCTGAAATGAAGGTCTGGTCAAAACAACGTCCTTCTTTCTGAGCACTCCATTGACTTGTACCAGTTTGCAATCAGTTCTCCCTGTGTCTATCTCCTTGATCCTGTTGATAGATTTTCTTTCACATGTAAGACCAAATCAAAGGGTCAGTTTGACATTTTATATGATTCAAAATATATGATCAAACATATGTACTCTCCTCCTTTCTCACCAAACTTCCCACTGGGATGAAATTTACAAGTATAAACAGGGTGATACTAAATCCATAATGCGAAGATAATAAAAAGATGAAAGATATCAACAGTTCCCACAAGACAAAAAGTAGATGCGAGCATTCTGATGGGTTAGACAGAGAGGGAGAAAGCACAGCCCAGAATGAACTATGAGGAGATTTTATTGGATATGCAAGTGAAGGAAACTTACTCCTTAGGACCCTGTAGAGATTCTGGACTGAGAAAGGGTAAGTGTGATGGAGGGAAGTAGGGACAGCACATGGGGACCAGTTGAAGGTCAATATGTGGAATAGTTATACTAGTCTCCCAGCTTATATGTGAGAAGCATAGTAGGCTAGCCTGTATGTGGGCACCTGATGTTCACTAAAGTTGAAATAAAACACCTGGAATGCTGTTTTTTCCTGTGAGTACTTAACAGAGCTAAGCCACCTTCAAACTGTTATTAGGTGGAAAGGAGAGGAAGAAACAAGTTAATAACCAGTTCCCTGTTCATTCATCCTAAAAAGAAGCCTGCCAAGTAACATGGTAATTTCACATGGCCAGACTACTGGCCAAGAATCCCATTCAGGAAGAAACTTTGTGGAGAACAGGGACACAATGGCATAAGAAGTCCATCCCACTACCCAGTTCTTCATTCTTAAATATAAGCCAAGAACAAAGTAACTAGTCATTAATAAATACAGATGGTATCTCTTTCCATACCTTGACACACCAAGTCATCAACTGTGAATATGAGAGTCCTTATACCTGGAACCAAAGTAGTGGCAGATTGTCATGCTTTATGGTCTCATATGGAAATGCATATTTGGAGAATGACCAAAGGATCTAAGAGAATAATATAATGGTTCCTTGGTCACTACTCTCAAAAAATCTGGAGTCTTAGCTTTGAATAATAATTCTTTATATTTTTAAATTTTTCTCTCTTAAGTTCTTTACCCTACATTATTTTAATTTTTCCAGATTGGTAAGCAATAGAAAGGGCTTCCTGGTGGCTCAGATGGTAAAAAATCCACCTGCAATTTGGGAGACCTGGGTTCGATCCTTGGGTTGGGAAGATCCCCTAGAGAAGAGAATGGCTACCCACTCCAGTACTCTGACCTGGAGAATTCCATGGACCGAGGAGCCTGGCAGGCTACAGTTCATGGGGTCACAAAGAGTTGGACACAATTGAGCAGCTAACACTTTGACTTTTCACTTTTCCCAATTAACAAGAAGATTCTGGCCTGGAGAATGTCATGGACTGTATAGTCCATGAGGTCGCAAAGAGTTGGACATGACTGAGTGACTCACTTTCACTTTCAAGAACTAGAGAAAGAAATTAACTTTTTAAATACAATAATTTTCAAGTCTACCATTTATTGAATGCACCCACATTACAAGAGTTCCATGCTAATAGTAGACACTGCTGGTGCTCAACCTATACCCTCTTTTCCAGGCCAGGGGACCCAATTCCCAGCTGCTGCAAGCATTGGCTATGCTTGGCTCACAGTTGCCCTCTTCCCCAGAAAACTGATCTACACCAATAAACATCACCATTCTCCAGCGGAGTATACCCATGCTCCAATGAGTGCCTTATTCTAAGAGCAGCTGTATGGCCCCCTTGACTCAAGGTGGGAGGGATCAATTCTGTGGGGCATTTCATGATCCAGAGACCCCCATGAAGTCAGGCTGGATCAAGAGTTCAACTCAGCCACATTCATTTTTACTCTCTTCCCCTCCCCACTTAACTTGCTTTTCTCAAAATAATATGGGTGTCAAAAATCCCAACTTTGGCTTTGTTAAGGAAGTCAACCTAAGACAATATGCTACTTCACTTAATCCTAAACCTATCCTGAAATATATATGAGTATAGACTGAAATCAAATCACTCATTAGCAAAAGATAATCAGACCAGCACCACAAACCAGGTTCTTTCCAGTAGCACCAGAAGACACAGGTGGAAAGAGAATTCGAGTATCTTGAGCACAATACATTTCATGCTCTTTCCCACTGCTTTTCAAGTGCTTTTTCCATGTTTTGGAAATATTTCTGAGTCATGAGTTTCCAGACTGAGAATTTGAAGCAAATTCTGATTAGATTACATCCCTCTTTGCTAAGTTGCTTCATCCTAAGTTGCTTCAGTTGTGTCTGATTCTGTGCGACCCCATGGGCTGTAGCCTTTTATACTTTTACATCCTTTTAGTTAGTGACTATGTGAACAAAACTGAGTAAAAATCTTAATTAGTCATTTCCAGCTTTTCGCGCTCTTTGGACTAAATAGACAATGTCATTTAGTGTCAAGACAGACCACTACTTCAGCTTTATGATGATTGACTTCTATTTTTTTTCCCTGGATCTATTTGTTGTTGTTCAGTCTCTCAGTCATGTCTGACTCTTTGTGACCCCATGGACAGTAGCATACCAGGCTTCCCTATCCTTCACCATCTCCTGGATCTTGCACAAACTCATGTCTATTGAGTCGTGATGCCATCCAACCATCTCATCTTCTGTCATCCCTTTCTCCCCTGCCTTCAATCTTTCCCAGGATCAGGGTCTTCCAGTGAGTCAGCTCTTTGCATCAGGTAACCAAAGTGTTGAAGCTTCAGCATCAGTCCTTCCAATGAATATTCAGGGTTAATTTCCTTTAGCATTGACTGGTTTAATCTCTTTGCAGTCCAAGGGACTCTCAAGAGTCTTCAACACCACAGTTCAAACATCAATTGATTTTCATCAGATCATAAACATTTTTCCTGGACTTTGGCATAAGTTATAGGACAATTCCACTGTGCCAGTAAGTCAGGAGAGGGCGGATATTCATATTCTTGTTGGTATTCCCAGCTCCCCTCACCAACATTTTCTAAAACATCCTCAATACCATATGGTCTTTGATAACTGAACCATATAGGTCTTTAATCACCATAACATTGGTTACTCAGAGACCCTTCTCAGGAAATCTGTACCCCTACACCCTGCTGTGGGTATGGGACATTCTATGGCTGTAGCTAATTCTCTCTACCATCCCCAGCCACACTCAAGTACATAGGAATCAATGCACTCTCCCACAAGGCTCAAACCTGGAACTTCGAGTTCTACTCAGCCTTTACTCAAAAACGCTAACATAAAATTCTGATCTGAATTCCTGCAACTGTCTAGACTTTTTGTTTCAACCAGTTCTCACCTTCTGATGCTAGTCCTTCCATCCATCCATCAAATGTATCCTTAGCTAATCCACCAATGGGGTTGCAGTTGAAGATGAAGATGAGTGAAGATGAGATGGCAAATCCACAAGTAAAATAATTCATGACTTACAACTTTTTCAAAGTAGTGGCTTAAGACTCCTTTCTGGGACTTCCCTGGAGGTCCAGTGGCTAAGACTTGGCCTTCCAAAGCAGGGGGACTTTCCAATTCTCTTTCCACTTGTGTGCCTTCCAATCCCTGGTCTGAGGACTAAGATCCCACATGCTTCACAGCCAAAAAGCAAAAAAAACATAAAGTAGAAACAATATTATAATGAATTCAATAAAGGCTTTAGAAATGGTCCACATCAAAAAAAAAAAAAAACACCTTTAAAAAAAAGACTTCTGCGTTTATGTTTTTCCATTATTTTCTAAAGCAATGAATATCAAACACCTTGAACAACTACATGGGGAAAAAGCAATATGGACCAGGAACTATGAGGGAGTATCTCAGTTATCATATTAAAATATTGTTGTCATATATAAAAACATCATAATACCAATTCCAGTGGGTAAAGTTATGGTACAAAACCAGAGTACAATGAGAAGATGGAAAAATATTTCAGTCATTCAGACCAAACTGTGTCTTTAATTTCTCTTCAGAATCAACTGTTTCAGAATTATGAAAATACTTCCCTAATCAATCAAACCTTCTACACTGTTGCTCTTAATCCTCATCTACATCTAGAGAGGTAACAGAATGTCTGTGCCCTGCAGCCCAAGCTCTCCAAGAGGCACTGCTGGGGCCCCAGCAGGTTTGAGCACGGGCTGCAGGTGCCTGGGGAGCGCTGTGGGCTCACTGCACAGAGGTAGGTGGCTGAGTCGCTGGGCTCGGAGTCTCTGACAAGCAGGGAGACATGTTTGTTGGCTTTGTTGGCCTGTGCTGTGAATTTTCCTTCCTCTTTGTCTTTGTCGGCATATACGTACAGCAGAAACTCGGGGCCTTTCCCAGGGTACTGTCTGTACCATGTGAAGTACTGAGAAGCACTGTCAGAATAAGTGCAGCTAAGAGAGGCGACGGCTCCCTCTGGGACAGGCAGGGAGGCAGGACTCTGCTCCACTGTGTTCTGCTGGCTGCTCACCGCTGTGCAGAGAGACAGTGAACGGTCAGTCAAAGAAGATTGGTTAGGTAGTGAATGCCTCCTCTCCAGAATTTGTTATCTTTTCACAGGCCTCCCACCTCTACCATCCCTTGTTTAAGGGAAATAGTGTTCGTGTTTCTCCATGAGCCTAGAAGGGACAATGACTCCAAATAGCATATTTTATGGTCCCATAGAAATGCCCCAAACTTACAGATTAGCTGAAGCCACAGGCTCACTAATAAAACTCTTGAGGATTTCATCATTCTTGCCTCCTCTGGTTCACTGAGGATTCAAATGTTAAGCCCTAAAAAAAAAAGAGTCGAGCTCAGACATTTCAATTCTTCTACGAGCCTGTTCCACCAAAGAAAAAAGAGACTTTTTTCACTACGCATGCAACACACCACCGAGCTCCTCCTCCTCCTCTCTCTCTCTCTCTCTCTCACACACACACACACACACACACACACAGAAAGGAATACATGAGCAGGGTCCCTGAGAAGACACTGCCATCTTGTGGACTCAAGACCCTGATCAAAGAAATATTCCAAACATAGATCCTTACTATCGGAACTGATGAAAATAAAAATCTGCCACTTTAGTTAAACTAAAAATTTGAGAAGCATATGGTCCAAGTCAATGTGTGTGGGGAGAAGGTGATGTGTACATGTGTGTTTTATATCAAATGGCAACACTTGTCTGATTAGAAGCAGTTTTATCAAATGGCCACTCTCATACTAAAAAAACAGTCCTAAGGTATTCTAATGATAGAAGTCTGGGTGAGGAGCTCATGATTCAGGGGATCTGTGTAGCTCTTCTTCATATCAGGCCAGACACTTCCTATCTTATTTCCCCACCTCTATTTTTAAAGAAATCTAATCTAACTCAAAAGAATCCTCTTAAGACACAATGATCTAAAATCTGACTGAACAAACATGTTTCCAGCTCACAGCTTGGGTGTATTTTTAACAAAGTCAAGGACTTAATTCTATTTTGTACCAGTGGCACATCTGTGTGGAAACATTGCTTACTTGGGCTGATGGTAGCAGTAGATGGACCAGCCTTCAGTACCTAGAGCGTAAATAAAACCCAAAGGACGTGTTCATGGGTCTAATCCCTCTTCTTGTACACAGTCCTGGCATCTCAGAATTAATCTCCAAAGTTTTGGGTCTGGTATCAGTCTCTCTAACAAGCTTCTTTGGTGGCTCAGGGGTAAAGTATCCGCCTGCCAATGCAAGAGACGCGGGTTCAATCCCTGGGTTGAGAAGATTCCCCAGGAGAAGGAAATGGCAAGCCACTCCAGTGTTCTTGCCTGGAAAATCCCATGGACAGAGGAGCCTGGCAAGGCTATATAGTCCATGGGGTTGCAAAAGAGTCAGATGTGGCTTAGCAACTAGACAAGAACAGCAACAATCACTCTCTGCCTTTCTGTTGTACCCTAACCAGCAAACCAGGTTTATCAGAGGGCTGCCCATGCAAGAAGCTTCATCGAGTCTAACGGGAAAAGAAGCACAGACGAGCACTGTTCCTTCTCACTTCACCTCCTGCCTCATGCCCTTGTAGAAGCTAGCAGCTAGAGACCAGCAATGCAGCAGGTCCCTTTCTGCTCGAGAACTCGGTAAACAGTATCCATCAAAGACGGACTGGTCAGGTCCTCCCATTCCCACCAACGACTATGTAGGAAGTAGGATGAGGGAGAAGATGCTGACAGTGGGGTCCTTTTCTTTAAGAGAACACTGCTTTTGACAAAACTCACACAGCTATTTCCCACCCTCCTCCTCTTCTGGGAATCCTATTATGCGTATGTCAGAAGATTTGACAACGCCCCACGGGTCCTTCAGCCTCAGTTCATTTTTCTTCATTCCTTCTTCTTTCTGCTCCCTGACTGGACAGTTTCAATTAACCTATCTTCAAGTTCTTTCTCCTGCCTATTCAAATCTACTGTTGAATTTTTCTTAGAAAATGTTCTCTGCGTAACAATTTCTCTGCCCTGAGAGAGCGCTGAGTTATGTGACATATAGACAAGCCCTTTGCGTTAGTCTTTGAGGGAGCCACGAGACAGGTTAAAGCTGTCAAGCTCTGTTCTTTCATGACAAAGAGCTCTGCTCCCTCCACCACCAGAAACCCACACTGGGGATGCAGGCAGCTATCTAAAAACTGTCATGGATCCAGTGATGAAAAGATGGAACAAGGGTAAGTTAAAATACCACAGAGCTTTGCTACCAGGTGTACGTTACCTTTTACTGATGTGTTTGCTCGGTTGCTGCACAACTTTCTGTGGTGTTTGCCTCTATGTACAGATTAATGTGCTAAAGTTTCCTGTCTTTCTAAGCTGCCCTCTTCCTGGACCTTTGGCTGCAGAGAGAAGACTTTTCATGGCCATTTTTGTCTACATCTGTTGGCATTTCCAGGTTCCTGGCTTCTCCAGGACTCACTTGGGTTACATGAGGCAAAAGAAAGCTCAGGGAACTCACCGCTCTATCACTCCTCAAGCCCGAAGTTCCTTAGCTAGTCTATCTTCTCTCCAAATTCTTATGTTTTTCCTTTACATGTGGCCCAGGGTTTCTAACTGTCCTTAACAGTCTAAGTAGGAAAAAAGAAAAATACACCTACTACAGCTTGTCAGAAGTGGAAAGAAAGCATGATGCTTCCTTCTTTCCCTGAAAAGTGAATCTCTGACCAGCTTGACTAGTCCACCTTCTTGGCAGTAGGCCAGTCAACATGGTATTAAAATTATTTAATTCTTGTTCAGTCACCTAGATTCTCCTGTTGAATAAATACAGTCCTAGATTGTGAAGATAACTATGGTTTACTTGAGTACACTGCTCTAAGAATTCCCTTAAATGGCCCAGTAGGCCCAAGGTGGTGAATATAAATGATCTCTGTAAGGCGTGAAAATGCCCTTACTTCTCTTGCTCCTTATCGTTCTATACAAAAGTATTGAGTGTGATTAGGAAATGACTAGGAAAAATGACAAAGTTAGAGCTACTAGAATTATCACACCAATTTTGTGGTAGTGGAAAAGAAGCAACAACCATGGTGCTAGAGAAGGGAAAGCCTTAAACCCTGGAAAGTTTGCGTTTGTGGGAAGGGAAGGTTGTTCATGCTCTCTGTATGCTAGACTCAGCACTGAAGCCTAAGCACAGCAACCATATAGTCTGTGAAAACAGAAAAATTGATGTGAATATGACTTGTCCTGGACTGTTCTTCTGTGCCTGACATCATCAATGGAAGCTGCTCAACATGGATTCCCAACCCTCTATGTGTGCAAACCTATAAATCAGCACAACTTTGTTCGAGTATGGCAGGTTCAAATGCATATGCTTTTGGTGTCTGCCCATCTTGAATTATGCCTCGTGAATGACACTGCTCATATAACTTAATAAGTGATATAATGATGATTCTAATCAAGTTTAACAATAAATTTAAATCTGTCTCCCTTGGAGTTATGTTAGTGTTTGAGAAGAAAGAACGTCTCTCCATTGGGAAGGATGGTTGATCTTTGGTCCCTTTTTAGAAATTAAACCAAAGGCCAGTGTGTCCTGCATGGATCATAATGGGTATTAAACTACGTCCAAGCTTTTATATCCTGGAACTTATTCACAGTTGACTGAATCTGAGATCCAAAGAGACATGACTGAGCTTAATCATGCAGATTGGTCTCATCCTGCTGTACAAATTTCTGCTCACAGTTGCTGTTTATTCGCTAAACTGTGGTCAGCTTTTTAGGACCCGACGGACTGTAGCCTGCCAGGCTCCTCTGTCCATGAGCTTTTCCAGGTGAGAATACTGGAATGGGTTGCCTTTTTCTACTCCAGGGTATCTTCCCAAACCAGGGATCGAACCAGTGTTTCCTGCGTCTTCTGGATTGCAGGCAGATTCTTTACCACTGAGCCACAAGGGAAGCCCTGCTAGTAGTGGATTTAATTAAATGTTGTTAGAGAAAAATCAAATAGATTTAATCTCAGTCTTTGTCATTTAGAGAAATCAGAACAGCGGATGGAGTGGCAAACCCTCAAGAAAAATTTCTAGAAACTAATACAAATTTAGAACCATGAAGTGAATGTTGTTGAAATGCAGTTCGCTGTGAGTCTCTTATACTTCTACATGATGTTCTGGGTTTACCAACAATGTAAGGCCATTACCAATCAACCTGAACCATTTCTCAGAGTTGTGCTTGCAGCATATAACCTTGATGGATGGGGTAATGTCTTCTCTGAGACAAAGAATGAGTTTGCTTACTGCTTGGCGAAAATAGCAATGAATTCCCCAAGCTCGCTATTCATCAGCTGTGACACAATCCCATCGCATGCATAGCACCCATTTACACCCCTTAAATCACCTTGAGAAGCTTATGGACAAAGGCAATGGAAGCAAGCATGCTAGCGTTCGTGCTGCTTTCTGTGTCCTGAGTAATCACATTCTTCACCTCTGACCCAGGATCTGTGACTTTAGTGACAGCCCCAAAGAAACAACAAGCTATCAACCTGCAAGAGAGTAAGACCAAGACCCGACAAAACCCTCTCTGCCACCTTTAGAGGCGCTATGATAAGTACTTGAATTACTTTTGAGAAAAATATTTCCCCAAACTGGTCTAAAATGGGTCTTTTCTGAAGGATGTTGTTTATAGCCTCACATGAGACTTAACTATTATTTCTAATGAAATGTTTGAGGATTTCTCTGACATACTGTAATGAAATTAGTGTTACACCCTCAAATGACTATTAATCATGTGAGGAACCTAATACCAGTACACAATCAAAAGTAGAATAAATATGAACCAGTCCTCTGACCATAATTATGATCAAAGCTTTAAAAAAAAATCTAATCTCCTATAAAATGTTTCTAACAAGGCTATTTGAATATGTTTCTGGAGGCTTTCTCTTGCAGTAATTTGAAATCAAATTTTGACTTTTGCTCATAATTATTTGACTTGAAATTCCTTTTATATTTTCCAAAGTATTTTGGACATGTCTTTTTTTTCTCTTTTGCGTATTTCACTGGAGGGTTTCTAGCTTTCAAGTTGACCCGATTCATTGAGATTACACCTGATAAAGTGAAGTCAGTTGACTGAGGACAGGCTGAGACCCTGCGTGGATCTAATTATTTAACAGAGCCTACTGAGCAAAGGAAGGCTGGAACCTGAGTCTTCAAGCAAGAGCCAGAGATAACTGAATTATACCATATAACAAATAATGAGAACATACATATAGGTAAGACTTTCAAGGGTGGAAATGACAAGAAGGGAAAAGGAAAGCAAAGAAGGAGAAGTCCCATGCAACATTTATTTAGTAGATATTTATCAACTGACTACTATGGGCCAGTCACTGTTCTAGACACTAAGAGTAAAGCCCATGAGCGAAACACACTACAATACTGACCTCACAGAACTTATAAACTAATTGGAGTTATTAGCAATGAATATATTGTCATGTCAATCAAAAATATGCCTGCTCATTATGGTTATTACCATTGGGAAATGACCAGGGTGTTTGATATGGAGTTAAGAAAAGGTTTATGGATGGCTACATTAGTCAGGAAGTTCAGCAAAAGTCAGAAGATTTTCTCTACAGTAACGATATTTGGAGAAGAAAATAGAAACCCACTCTAGTGTTCTTGCCTGGAAAATCCCACGGACAGAGAAGCCTGGTGAGCTACAGTCCCTGGGGTCACAAAAGTGTTGGACACAATTTAGTGACCGAACATAAACAAGTGATTTTTGAGCTGAGACCTGAAGGATGAAAATAGGTCAGTCTCACCAAGATCTGGGGGAGGAAAATTGCAGATAAATGAAAGAATAAGACCCAATGTGGGACAAGACGTGACAAGTTTAGAAAACTGAAATAGCATTGTGACTGCACAGAGAGTCAGGGAAGAGAGTTATGAACTAAGATTGAAGGGTCAGGTGGGATTCACATTGTGTAGAACCTTGTATACCATAGCCAAGAATTTGTATTTTATTCTAGAGGCAATAGAAGTCCATTGAAGAATTTAGGCAGGTAGCAACAACTTTGATTTATACTTTAAAAACCACTGTTGCTACCAGTTAGATTAGTGCTTCTCAAATTTCAAAGTGGTTAAAATCACCTGGGGATTTGTTAAAATGAAGATTCAAATTCAGTAGATTTGGAGTCTATCCTGGGATTCTGCACAAGTTCTAATATTGCTCGTGTATATTTTGAGTATCAAAACTCTGGGTAATACATTTTGAGAGAAAAGAGACAAGTTAGAATGTAACTTGGATCAGAACAGTGCTTTCCAAATTTTGTTTAATATATCTTATTTTATGAAAAGATCAGTTCAATTCAGTCACTCAGTCATGTGCAACTCTTTGCAACCCCATGGACTGCAGCACGCCAGGCTTCACTGTCCATCACCAACTTCCAAAACTTGCTCAAACTCATGTCTATAGAGTCAGTGATGCCATCCAATCATCTCATCCTCTGTCATCATCCCCTTCTCCTCCTGCCTTCAATTTTTTCAGCATCAGGATCTGGTGGCCAAAGTATTGGAGCTTCAATTTCAACATTAACCTTCCAATGAATATTCAGAACTGATTTCCTTCAGGATTGACTGGTTTGATCTCCTTGCAGTCCAAGGGACTCTCAAGAGTCTTCTCCAACACCACAGTTCAAAAGCATCAATTCTTCAGCACTCAGCTTTCTTTATAGTTCAACTCTCACATCCATACATGACTACTGGAAGAACCATAGTTTTGACTAGATGGACCTTTGTCAGTAAAGTAATGTCTCTGTTTTTAAATATGCTGTCTAGGTTTGTGATAGCTTTTCTTCCAAGGAGCAAGCATCTTTTAATTTCATAGCTGCAGTCACCATCTGCAGTGATTTTGGAGTCCAAGAAGATAAAATCTATCACTGTTTCCCCATCTATTTTCCATCTGCCATGAAGACCAGATGTCATGTTCTTAGTTTTTTGAATGTTGGGTTTTAAGCCAGCTTTTTCACTTTTATGAAAAGATATTAGTTCTTATTCTCTGTGAGGTACTCTGATGTTTCCTAATCTTAATTTTATTACAAAACGTGTAATGACAAAAACCTTACTGATTAAAATAAAAGAAAATTAAAGCTGAAATTTTTCACTTAGTAAAATGAAAACTCATTTAAAGTAGTAACATCCTGACTTGGTATAGTATTGGAAAGTCAGCAGCTTCATGGGTTGCTGTTGAAGCCATAGCTTGGTGAAAATTTTCTTCATGGAAACCAAACATTTAGTGTCATGTTTTTTCCCTTATCCAAGCAATTTCACTTTCATTGAAACTACAGCTTAAATGATGTTCATAAAAATATTGTCTATAATACTGTATAACTAGAAAAATACCAAATAGTGATTAGTTTTTAGAATACATCTAAATAATGGAAATTAGCCAATCATTTAAAATTATGCTTTTAATATATGTTTTCTGACATGGAAGTATCTACAATGTTGAGAAAAACAAATATGTTAATAAATTCCAAGTATAATATAGTCCCCTCTCATAGAAAAAATATAGCTGTATAATACATGCACCAAAAATTCTGAAAACTGGTGATAGTCATAAACTTTATGTCATGAAATTATGGGAGTGTTCTCTTTTTAAACGTGCTTAAATGTTCTAATTTATTTAAAATTAATATATATAATTAAGTAATAAAATTTTAGCTTAATTTAAATTTAAAATACTAGACTCCTTCCTTCAAACTCTGGATCCATTTTTTATCTTTAGTGGAAGAAGCAATTGACAAAAGGTCAGAGTGTCTGAGTTCTGTTCCCAGCTTCCATTTCGCTATAAGTCATGCTTTAAGTGGTCATTCAAATACTGTAGATCCTAATTCTTTCACCTATTAAATGAAGGGCATGGACTGAATCAGTATTTCCTAAAGTGTGATTGATGCAAGAGGTCATGGTAGGCAGTACATAAAAGAAAATTGTAATTGTTGCAGATAAGGTATTATTTCAATTTGTAATAGAAAAACTATAACCTGCTCCTGAATTATATGGCTTCATATATAACATCCATTAAAACAAGGATACATTTTGCACAGTTATTTTTTAAAGTCTATTTAATATAATATGCTTTAATAAATAATAATAAATTTAATATTAAATTAGTAAATAATTGTATAAATGGTCAGTTCAGTTCAGTCACTCAGTCGTGTCCGACTCTCCGCGACCCCATGAATCACAGCACACCAGGCCTCCCTGTCCATCACCAACTCCCGGAGTTCACTCAAACTCACGTCCATCGAGTCGGTGATGCCATCCAGCCATCTCATTCTCTGTCATCCCTGTCTCCTCCCATCCCCAATCACTCCTACCATCAGACTCTTTTCCAGTGAGTCAACTCTTCGCATGAGGTGGCCAAAGTATTGGAGTTTCAGCTTTAGCATCAGTCCTTCCAATGAACACCCAGGATTGATCTCCTTTAGAATGGACTGGTTGGATCTCCTTGCAGTCCAAGGGACTCTCAAGAGTCTTCTCCAACACCACAGTTCAAAGCATCTTCGGCGATCAGCCTTCTTCACGGTCCAACTCTCACATCCATACATGACCACTGGAAAAACCATAGCCTTGACTAGACAGACATTTGTGGGCAAAGTAATGTCTCTGCTTTTTAATATGCTGTCTAGGTTGGTCATAACTTTCCTTCCAAGGAGTAAGCGTCTTTTAATTTCATGGCTGCAATCAGCGTACGCAGTGATTTTGGAGCCCCAAAAAGTAAAGTCTGACACTGTTTCCACTGTTTTTCCATCTATTTCCCATGAAGTGATGGGACCAGATGCCATGATCTTAGTTTTCTGAATGTTGAGCTTTAAGCCAACTTCTTCACTCTCCTCTTTCACTTTCATCAAGAGGCTTTTGAGTTCCTCTTCACTTTCTGCCATAAGGGTGGTGTCATCTGCATATCTGAGGTTATTGATATTTCTCCCGGCAATCTTGATTCCAGCTTGTGCTTCTTCCAGCCCAGTGTTCCTTATGATGTACTCTGCACAGAAGTTAAATAAGCAGGGTGACAATATACAACCTTGACGTATTCCTTTTCCTATTTGGAACCAGTCTGTTGTTCCATGTCCAGTTCTAACTGTTGCTTCCTGACCTGCATACAGGTACACAGATATAAAAAAATATCACGAAGACTATGAACCAATGAGTATGACACTACTGGTGAGGGCACAGCATGGTGAAAACTTGCTTTCTGAACTGGAGTCTGAGCACAAAGGGGCCTGCCCTCTCACCTGAAGGGTAGACGGTGAAAAGAAATCTTGGCAAACAGGCCCAGGATGAGTACAATTTGCACTGAGGAATGAACTTTCAATAGTAACAAAAGGCAATTTAATTCAATATAAATTCAGATTTGTCACATAAGGGAGTGATAGCTTATCCTTGATTTCTTTTTGGAGATAGAGATTTTAAGAAAACTCCCTCTGTGGGTAAAGGAAACACCTTCATTCCCACCCCAAGGCTAGACCCTGTCAAGAGGCCCAGCTGGCAGTTGTGGGACAGGCTGCAGGTGCTTGGAGAGCAGTGTGATGCAAAGCACAGAAGTAGGTAGCTGAGTCTCCAGGGTGGGAGGCTGAGATACGCAAAACACTGTAAAATTTCTCTTTTCCCAGGACTTCTTTAAAATTTTTGTCTGCCTGCTCTTTCCGGCTTGATTGAATTAAAGACAAAGATACAAGTCCTTTCCCAGGCTCCTGCTTGAACCAAACGAAGTTGTAAAATGTTTTCTTTTGATAAGTACAATTAAGATGGGCATGTGTTCTCTCCTGGACACTCAGGAATGAAGGACTCTGGTCCAATGTATATTGGCTGCTCACCCCTGTTTGAACAGAGAACCACAGACAAAGGAGATATATTAATGGCCGATTATTTTTTGAAAGAATATATTTCCTTTTCACAGTCTCCCCCAGGTGACCCCGGTAACACTAGCCACCTTTCTATATCTTTCAGATTTATAGAGATTACTAGGATCTGCTGTTTTTATTCATAGCTTCAAAGGCAGCCAACTCACAGCACAGCTGCCAAAAAAGAACCAGGCATGAAACTCCCAAAGACTTCTCCAGTTTTTCCATTGACCAGACTCATGAGAACTCAGGTTGGAATCTGAGAGCTCTCAGACACTACCAGGTCAAGCAACTTGTTTATCTGAGTGCATATTCATGAATTCGCTGTCACAGGAAGCTGAGAGACTCCTCAGCAAATCAGAAATTAGATCCATGCCCCTGTGCACACACTCACCCAGCGTCTTCTGATCTCTGAAGATGTAACACGGAGAGAGGACCACGTCAAGATCAAGTGCAGACCAGTTGCAGAGCAGTTGGAGAGTTACACCTACTATTTATCTCCTAGATTTTTCTCTTCCCTTTCTGCTGCTGCTGCCACTAAGTCACTTCAGTCGTGTCTGACTCTGTGCAACCCCATAAATGGCAGTCCACTAGGCTCCACCATCCCTGGGATTCTCCAGGCAAGAACACTGGAGTGGGTTGCCATTTCCTTCACCAATGGACGAAAGTGAAAAGGGAAAGTGAGGTCGCTCAGTCTTTCCCAACTCTTAGCGACCCCATGGTCTGCAGCCTACCAGGCTCCTCCGTCCATGGGATTTTCCAGGCAAGAGTACTAGAGTGGGGTGCCATCGCCTTCTCCACTTCCCTTTCTACTTATATAAAATTCCTGAGCATCTACCATGTACAAGTTGTAAAAAATTGAATAACTAAAATCAACCCTCTCCAGGGAAAACCTTGTAAGATTCTTTTCTCTCCTGTCAGTGCAAAAACCTGCTCAACGAGCTGATATATATGAATTTAGTTATTGACACTGTGGATAATTATCTTATATCCAGACCCTGCTTCATAAATCTTGTATGGATTCTTCTTCCAATCTACATTAAATTATACAAGAAGGAAGGTATTGTCATTTTCTGTGCATAATGCCTGTGAGATAAAGAAAACAAACACAAAATATATTAGCGGTCTTACCAAATACTGTCATCAGCTTCGTAGTTGCTGGACCCCACACAGAACCGACCTCTCCCTTTTAATCAAAATTATCATCTACTTCAGTGTAGTAATGCAATATGTTGGTCTTACCCTTGGGAATAACCAGGTGAGCAGTTAACTTTCTGTATTGAGTGAAGGTACCTCTATGTTAGTAGATACCTAGACTCAAGTTCAAATTCATCCATGTCTGAAAGAGAAGCACTAGCTCACTCTGAAATTACACACAACATTTCAAAAAATGCTCCTTGACAACCTCCAGGTGCAGGTTTGGGTACAGAGTGCAAGTGCCTGGGGAGCATAGTGCGCCCACCACACGGATGTAGAAGGCTGGATCGCTGAGCTGGGCAGCTGTGAGGTGCAGGGAGCTGTGCTTGGCAGTTGCATCCACAGTCGCTCTGTACAGTCCATTTGACTTTTTGTTGTCACTGTAAGTCATGGTTATCAGGGAAACAAGACCTCTCCCAGTGTCCTGTGTGTACCACCTTAGGTGGTTAAAGGGGCTCACTGTATAATTGCATTGAAATGTGCAATTCTCTCCCTCCAGGACCACCAGGGATGGAGGACTCTGTTCCACTTGGTTTTTGCCACTTAGCCTGTTCAAAAAGCAAAGAGAGATCTGAGAGATAGCTCACCCGTTTTTATTGCTTTCTAATTTGCATCTCTTACTCCTCTCCAGAATGAATCCCAGCTGAACCGTAACATGGCCCCTACCCCTAATTCTTCTCTCCTCCTACCCCAAAGCAATACATGCAATACACCTTTTTGAAAACTTTTAAAAATATTCCTTGGATTTACTGTGTCAACCTGGCTAAAACTCTTCATTAACTTACAACAAAAATGAAGCCACAAAACCACCAGGAAGGATCTCACATGCATCTCCATTCTTCTGCACTGGGCTGTCCCCCAAAACTGACTTGTCTATTCAACACCTTTTATTTTTTTACATTAACAAAGGATTCTCAGGGATTACGCTTAGCCAATCAGAGACTACAACTCTATTGAGCCAACGACCAGATTTTGCTGCTTCATACTCAATCATACCCACAGGCAGGGCCAATGCAAATACTGCCATCTTGGGGTCAGAGCTGTGGTTGCTCAGAACCTTGGGTTAGGCTTCTTGCTAGGTTTCTTTCTCACTATTTTGAACATAATACTGAATATAAGCCCCTATAAGTCTCTGTAAACAGAGTAGGTTAGTACATAAAACATTATGTTTAAAAATCCCGGTATGAATTCTGACTTATTGGATAGGAGAGTTAAGCCTCAGTTTTCTTATCTGAAAATATATATGGTATACTTTCCTGACATTTTTGAAAGATTTAAAAGACATGATGTCAGCTATCAGCATAATGGCAAAGGAAGAAGCCTTATCTCTCTTTCCTCCACAGACTTGGACTTAACAATGATATTAGCAACAATGTACCTTGAAGGACAGTGCTGCTGCTAAGTCACTTCAGTCGTGTCCAACTCTGTGTGACCCCATAGACGGAAGCCCACCAGGCTCCCCCATCCCTGGGATTCTCCAGGCAAGAACACTGGAGTGGGTTGCCATTTCCTTCTCCAATGTGTGAAAGTGAAAAGTGAAAGTGAAGTCGCTCAGTCGTGTCCGACCCTTAGTGACCCCACGGACTGCAGCCTACCAGGCTCCTCCACCCATGGGATTTTCTAGTCAAGAGTACTGGAGTGGCACCCAGCTAAAAGTAAACGCACTGGCGGAAGAACAAGCTGAGACCAGTCACAGGGGAGAGAAAAGCAACTTCACTTCACCCACCCACATCAGTCCCTCAGCCAGACGGGCTCAGTTCAGTACCAAGAAGATAGCCTGTGCCCATCGTGTCCCCCATGGGGGAGGGGAGTGATGGGGGAGCTAGCACCGGACCTTCAGTCCCCTCAGGGCACCCTCTGTGGGGTGATTTTTTATCTCACCTCATGCCCAGTATGACAGGCAGAGCACAACCTCTCGGGACAGTGAGAAACAAAGGAAAATGCAGGACGGCTCTTTTGCTGCCAGTCCTGCTCTGTGAACTTGGAAGAGCAGAACTGAAGTTCTCCCTCCATAGGGGAAAAGAGAGCAAACGGGGCGAGGAGAAGGAGCTGGCCTTACTCCCAGCATTTCAGAGTAGGAATGGTCTCAATCTCCCCCTATTCAGGACAGAGCAGAGCCTGGTCCCTTGGGATAGTAAGGAACAAAGGAAAGGGAGGGTGTGGTTCTACAACTAGCACTGCCCTGCAAGACCGGGAATCAGCGCAGAACTGGTTTTAACCCCACACAGATGGGAATAAAGTGAAGGGGGCCTTATGCCAGATAATTCAAAGCACCCCCCATGGAGCCAGTTTCTACTTGCTTAGCACTGAATGACTGGCAGGGCTTGGTCACTGGAACAGCTAGCAGCGAAGGGAAAAAGAATGGTGTGGTATTATAGCTAGTACTGATCTGCAAGGAGGAGAAAGGATAGAACTGAGGTGTTTCCTCCAAATGAAAGGACAGGAAACCAACGGGTCCTTGTCCAGATTTACTCAGGAGTACACTCCCAAAGGGACTGGTCTCTGTCTTGCCTCATATTTAACACTGCTGACTGATGAAGGTCTCTTCTAGTCAAGACCAGACCATAAATACTAGGAGAGGTACCTGCTGCTTCAAAAGCTCACCCAACAAAGCAAATCTGCAAGATGCAGAAAGAATCGAGAAAACACGATACAATCAAAGGCAGGAAATAAATTTCCAGTAACCAACTGAAAGAAATGGAAATCTGTGAATTACCTTAAAAAGTGCTAAGTGTAGAAGCTTGTGAAATTTTTCTTATTGCTTCTATCTTCTCAGTGAAATGGGAAGCCAACAAACACTTGACAGTGTGGATATCTGAGGACTTATTCCAAACTTGCAATATAATACCCAGAGATATTGAAAGCAAAATTATGGTAAAAGATAGATCACATAAACACTTACCTTAAAAAGCTAACATATTATCCCCTTGTATAACAAACTAGGCCTTCAGAATAGGATTATTAGAGATGAAGACACGCACACATTAAATTAATCCTATTGGTTCTGTTTCTCTGGGGAACCCTAATACAGAGAACTTTTAAAATTCATAAAGAAATTTCATAAGCCAAAAACCATAGTCTCAAATTTGTATGTACCTAAATAATATATATTGGAGAAGAAAATGGCAACCCACTCCAGTACTCTTGTCTGAAAAATACCCTGGTAGGCTACAGTCCATGGGGTCGCAAAAAGTCGGACACGACTGAGCGATATATATTGTGAGTTTTACACACTTTTGTGAACATTCGCTATAGTTCACAACAAAATTATTTTTAAACATTGATGGCTCAAAGAAATGGTTGATTAGAAATGCTTACTACAGAAAAGGATGAAAACAGAATCAGTCCAGGAAAATCAAGAGCAGAAGAGCTGAGAGATGACAAGAGAGGAGAGAGGCAAAGGGAGCAGGAGAGGAAGAAGTGAGAGAAGAAAAGAACCCTAGGCCACAGAGTTGTCCGTACCTATTCTGCTTAAATTAGGGGCAAGATGTTTGAAATACAGTAATCAATTTTCAATAACACCCTCAACAGAAGCAAGGGTAGTTACTAAAGTAGATTTTTACAAACTTCATCAAAAATCAATGTGGCAACAGAAAAAAAATTCAAAAATGTCCTACAAAGCAATGACAGAGTTCAAAACACTGAGGCAGCTGCAGATTTCAAGGGATTTCAAGTAGATGTGATTCTTCCAAACTCTAAATCCCAGTCCTCATTATTTAAATCCTCTTCTTCAAGAAAACAGATGACACAAAAATGTTCTTGTTCTCCAGTGTTGGTTATCCATTTCCCATCCTTGCGTGGACTAGTTGTGAACATGTGTTTAGCGACTTTGCCAGGGTCCCCAGCTGACAGAGCTGGGAATACAGGTAGATAGTTTCCCGTTGCCTGAGATGGTACTTCATACACATCTTGTGAAGCAATGCAGTGGATTTATCTCTCCTTACTTCTCCAATGGCATCTCTCCCAGCCACATTGTTTTCTCTATATTTCTAGCACAGGCTTGAAGTTGACTGGACATGTATTCTTTACATATCCGGTAAGCAACTGGCAAAAAGCACTGCTAATGTTGAAATATAAATATTGAATAGAAAAGAATGCCTAGGTTGAAAATCTTAATAAGGAAAAATGAAAGAGATAGGAAAAAAGACAAATATAACATTTAAAAATCAGAAGAAAAATGAGCCATTCAAGATTTGAGCCTGGATAGCTGCCTCAAAATAAACGAAAACTGAGAAAACCAGATAGCCTTAACCTCAATCTCAACTCACATACACACATACATGCAAATTTAAAGACAAAACTAATCTGAGAGAAATTAAAGAAAATATGAGATAAAATTTTATCATTTAAGGTGCTACAGATAGTGAAACATGAAATATATAACTGAGAATCCATAAAAGAAATTTTTCATAAATTTGCTACATACATACTATTTTTAAAATTCTGCATAGCAAACATGAACAAAGTCAAAAAGATTGTATTAGACCTTTTTAAAGACATATTTATGACAGTTTTGTGACAACTTTCTTAACAGAGAATGCTCTTTCAAATCTATGTTTAAATGACTGTAACACAGGTGTTTTAGTTGCTAGGTCACATCCAACTCTCAGGCACCCCATCAGGATCCTCTGTCCAGGGAATTTCCCAGGCAAGAATATTGGAGTGGGTTGCATTTCCTTCTCCAGGGGCTATTCTGGACTCAGAGATTGAACCCTCATTTCCTTCGCACTGAACCATCTGGGAAGCCCCATAACACAGTAGGGAATGGTAAGATACATGAATAGAAAATTTACACAAAATATATAATGACTTTTAAATGAAATGAAGTTCCATCTCATTCATAAATTTTAAATAATATTTAAAAAATTTAAAGCCTAACTGATAAACAAAAGTCCAAAACCTCAGTAATGCACAAAGTTTAGGGAAAATAGGTATTCTGCCTAATCATGACTGTTGATGGTAAAACTTACCTATAAGAAAATTTAGTTGAATTATAAAGACTATGGGTATGTTACTTTCTTCAATAATATTTTATTTCCTTAAAGTGAATACTTAATTATTATATTTTAAATTTTTAATTATTTTGGATTTCTTATTACATGTGCCATTGTTCAATTCATCAATGGCTAACTTCCAATTTTCTGCTGGGTTTGGAAAGTGATCACTGCTCATTATACAGGCACTGGTAGAGAACATAGGTAGTCTCTGCTTATATATTTGTAGTCCTCCTATTTTCAGCATTCACTCCCTGAATGACCTCAGAACACACAAACACACACAACACGTCCTCCACTGTAATTATTCATATGGAATTGATGTCTCTGGTCTCTAAATTTTTCTGCAAGGGTACAACAGCATCCCAATGCTTCTTGTTTCTTTTTTCAAAGGCCCCAAGTCTCACTATTTATGTGACTTTACCCTGAAATTACTTTAATCCTGGACAAGGAACTACTGGTGTCATACTCTTTTGCTAAACTCACTAATGAGAGTTGGGTGTGGGGAATATTCACTTCTTCTCATGCCCTAGTCATTTGTATGAGTTTTGTATCAACCAGAGACTGAGAGACAAAACACCATAGACTATGCCACAGAGTGGATCAGATAGTCAGACCCTCAGCATCCAGGCCCCCATTGCTGCTCAGAGTGTGTGTCAGCTCCCCCTGCAGTTCCCTTCTGATTGAGGCTTTCTTCAAGTGGAAGGATTTTGATTTTCTGTGGTATGTGGCTTCAAACTCTTTTCTGATTCCCTTCTCCTTGTCCTTCGTGGCTTTCAGGAGGAGTTGTGGACCTTCTCTTGAATACGGAACATACCAAAAAAGAGTGGGGTACTCGGTGGCTGAATAAATGCAATTGATGGTCATGGCAGCCTTTTCTGGAAGAGCCACTTGGCCACCTGACTGGGTCACTGAGTCTCCACGGGTTTTTCCTGGGGGAAAATAAAAGAGTGCTGTGTGATCTTAGGCATAAAGCTCTGGGTTAAAATTATGATTAAAGGTTTTGTTGACATAACAGAAGAAAGAATCCAAATTTTTAGAGGTGTTTTGCTTATCCAGCAGGAAGAGTATTAGGTCACTAAGCCTGAAGAAGAGCTCATCTGTAGAGTATCTCCTGAATAACGTTCTTGACTCTTAACATAAAGAAATGTTGAAATCACAGTCAAATTTAGTTTCACACAGAAAATGTGTCTGTGTTAGGAAACTGCACCCTATGGTGTTACAGGGACAGAAAGGTGATGCATGTATTCTGGTCTCCTCTGCAAATAGGAAAAATGTTATCCTTGACTTTATCCATGAGGCCCATGTCAGTCTTCAGGTGAGGCTTGGAAATCTGATCAACAGCTGTCAACACCTCTCAGGTCTGTTTTGTTTTTAGGATACCACCTGACATGGAAGTTCTTTAACAAAGCATCCCAGGTATATCTGTAGCTGAGAAGATATCAGTTTTCTCAATCACTTTAATATAGTGCTTTATAGTCTCAAGTATCCACGTGGGTCAACCTATAATCCACTGACTGTCAGAAAAGGGTTTTGTGGCTGATTACAGAGGAAGTAATAAGAAGTCAAGTCAGTATTGAATGAATCTCTATTTCTCAGGAGTGTACCCCAATTTATAGAACAGTGACTTACATTTATTACATGCTCACTAAGTATTTGCTGTACCAAGCAAAAATAATGAATAAAGGGTCTTTGACTGAGGAATCACTACTACTTGAAATATAGTATTTTATCATTCCTAAAATAATATCATGTATAAGAAATGCTAGCTTTTTAATAAAATATTTTCAGGGGGGAAAATTCACACTATCCTATCAATAGTCAAATAACCTTGAATTTCAAAACCATTAAAATATGAAAACAAAATAACTATCATAACTGAATTTATCAAATCCTTATAGAATGATCTGACATCAATATCTTATTCTACTGTTTCCCTGATTTCAAGATAAGATGGCTAATCTATCTGAATCAGCCAAGACTAACCCCATACTCAGTGAAAATCTAGCTTCAGGATTAATTCTCTTAGCATCCATCTGCCACAGTTTGTTGCCAAACTTTAATCAAATAATTTTCCTCCACCGGTTTGGGAACCCTAAAAATGTGGATTTCTGTCAAAAGCCTGGAGCACGAGTTAGGACCCTCTTCTTTCCCAGCTTTTCAAATTATTATTAAAGACATAGCTGATATTCATATAACAGCTGATAATAGAATTAACGTGTGACTGATTTTAAATGACAGACTCAGGAATCCCAACTATAACTTCATGAATTGTACTTCTCGGGATTGAGACCAAAAAGTGTAATTTTTTCCTTGACCCCACTGCACAGCTTGTAGGATCTTAGTTCCCCGCCCAGTGATGGAACCAGGGCCCTCAGCAGTGAAAGAACAGACTCCTAACCACTGGGCCACCAGGGAATCCCCAGAAGTTCATACCTTTTAAAACTCCCAGATGGTTTTGTTGCAGCCAGTTCGATACTGGTTTATAAGATTTCTCTTGTAATCAGTGACCTAGAGCAAGATGGTCATCAATGATCAGGGAGAAATGCAATTTCTTAAACTGGTCTTTTGCTATGAAATAGCAGCAGCAAAAACAAGCAGTTCATTAGCTTACTTTTTAGAATATTCATTTTTGAAAAAATAAAATAAAAAAATCCTCAAGGCTATCAGAGTGAAGTTCTGGAGTGGAACACATCTTCTGTAAAACCCTGTAACCATGCATCCCTAGACACACGTGCATGGGTGCTCAGTCGCTTCAGTTGTGTCCAACTCTTTACAATCCCATGGACTGTAGCCTGCCAGGCTCCTCTGTCCATGGATTCTCCAGGCAAGAAAACTGGAGTGGGTTGTCATGCCCTCCTCCAGGGGATCTTCCTGACTCAGCAATCGAACCCACAACTCCTGCATCTCCTGAATTGCAGGAAGATTCTTTACCGCTGAGCCACAGGGGAAGCCTCCCCCTAGACACAAAGATGGAAGTTTAGCTCAGTCTGATTCCTGGAGTTTACTCTCCACAGATTTGTATCAGGCAGCTTCAGCAGTCCAAAGTCCACACAAATAATTTCCCTGATGCAGATTTAAGTAATAAAATCAGGCTCAGATTCTCTTTTGGGTTCACATATTCCTTCCTTTCTCCTTCATTTTCCAACTCCATTGTCAAAAATGACCTCAAAACTATGCTAGGAAGGAATTCTGAAAAAAAAAAATGATACATTAAACAGAAAGCAAAAAATAAATTTAGATGATGCTGGGTTGAAAATAAATAGAAAGTTGCTGTCCACTCATTTAAAAAAATATAGGACAATGAGAGCATAGAGGAGAAATATTTGGAACTGGGGTCACATTAGAAGACTCATGCAACATTGAAGAAAGACATTTGCCAACCTTGGATTTTTAATTGTTTAGTTAATATACAACACTCACAAAACTATACTGCACTTATTTTAAGTAAACAAATTAATAAGATTTGACATGTGTACACATTTGTGAAGCTGTTATTCCAATCAAGATAATGAACAATGCATCACCCAAAAAAGTTTCCTCACATCTCTTTATAATCTCCCCTCAATCCTCTCCCCACCTCCTACTCGAATTTCCATGCAGCACTTCCGTCATGAATTAGTTTGCATATTTTATGTGATATAAATGGAATCATGTGTACTCTTTTTGTCTAACTTCTTTCACTCAGCATAATTAAGATTCTTTCATGGTTGTAAGTATCAATGGCTCATTCCTTTGTACTGATGTAATATCCATTACATAGATATAAAACAATTTGTTAATCTATTCACCTGTTAACAAACATTTCTGTTAGCTCTAGTTTGAGGCTGCTACAAAGTTGCTTTGAGCTATTGTGCGTCACATTTTTAATAGACACGTGCTTTCATTTTTCTCTTGGGTGACTATCTGGGAGTGGAATTCCTGGAGCATATGGTAGGTGTTTATTTGACTTTAACTTTTTTATTTTTTCTAGTAGTTTTTTTATAGATTCCCTTGGATTTTTACTCAGATAGTTATGCTGTCTGTAACTAAAGAGAGGTTCACTTCTTCATTTCCAAACTGTCTGTTTTTTGTTTCTTTCTCTTGCCTTTTTACACTGGCTAGAATCCCTAGTAAAACACTAAATACAAATGGTGAGAGCCAAAATTCTTCCCCTAGTGCTGAAATTAGGGGAAAGCATTCCTTCTTTCACCATCAAGTGTGGTGTTTGATGTAGTTTTTGTAGAGGTTTTTTTTTTATTAAGTTGAGGAAATTCCTTAGGTCATAATTTGCTGGAAGTTTTAAAACAAGAATAGATGCTGAATTTTCTCAAATGCTTTTTCTGCATCTATTGAGGTTATTCTCATTAATCAATCAACTGCTACTTGTCAGTCCCTGCAACTACACTATTGATAACTTGCCATGATAAAATGTCAAAGAATATGTCACTCTCCCATTTTATATAATAAAACAAGGCTCACAAATGTCTAGAAAGTTCATGGCAGAGCTAATAATTTTGAATAGAAATCTCTTTGATAGCAAAACCTGATTCCCGGTTTTTTATACTATAGATAATTTTCAGGGGCTTCCCTGGTGGCTCAGTGGTAAGAACCCACCTGAAATGCAGAAGCTGCAGGTTGGATCCCTGAGTTGGGAAGATCCCCTGGAGGAGGAAATGGCAACTCACTCTGGTATTCTTGCCAGGATAATCCCATGGACAGAGGAGCCTGGCAGGCTACAGTCCATAGGGTCACAAAGAGCTGGACATGACTGAAGCAACAAAGCACATAAGCACACAATACAGTCTGTTAACTACTTTCTTCTTTATTTCTGCATATTGAACTAATAACAAGTAACTAAATAATCACAGATTTGACCCTTTCACCAAAAGAGGAAAGCAACACATTAGAAAGAATATCCAAGCTGCAGTTCAGGAGCTGACCACCAGGTAGTGCCTTGTCCATTCCTTTCAGATCAATTATTAGGCACGTGAGGAGCAATGCACTGTACCAAAGATGACAAATTTTTCTAGGTTTAGGTGAACCACCAGAGAGCCAAAACCTCATTCATAGCTCCTGATCACTCGCTTTCTCTAGTCCTTGAAACTGGCTTGTGATAAAGTAGTCTAGAGGATAGCTGTTCAAATTAACTAGGATAGATATTTCTCAAAATTTTTAAAATAGAAGTGCCATATGATTCAGGAATTCCATTTCTAATTATATCAAAATTGAAATTTTGGTATATACCCAAAATACTGAGATATTTATATTTCTATGTTTCCATCAAAAGGTGGAAGCAACCCAAATATCAACAAATGAATGGATAGATGAAATGTGGTCTATACTTACACTAGCATATTGCTCAACGTTAAAAAGGAAAGAAATCCTAAAACATACTACAACATAGATGAAACTTGAGTACATCATGATAAACGAAATAAGACACAAAGTGACCTGTGTTGCATGATTCCACTTATACAGGATGTCTAAAGTAGTCAAACTCAGAGAGAGCAGAACAGTAGTGGTCAGGAGCTGGACAAACAGGGGAGTGGGGAGTTACTCTTTAATGAGTACAAATTTTCAACTTTTCAACATGAAAAGAGTTCTAGAAAAGAATAATGTTGCTGTTTAATAATAATGTAAATGTATTTCATATCACTGTATTATACACTTAAAATTATTAATATGATTAAAAATATCTGTTAGGATGGTAAGATTTTTTGAGTTAAACAAATTTAACACTTTTTAAAATTAATTTTTACTGGAGTATAGTTGATTTACAATGTCAGTTCCCGATGTACAGCAAAGTGAATCAGTTGTACATATACAGCATATCCACTCATTTTAGAATTATATTCCCATGTAGGTCAGTACAAAGTATTGAGTAGAGTTCCCTGTGCTCTATAGTAGGGTTCTTATTAGTTATCTATCTATATTATATATATACTAGTGTGTATATGACAATCCCAACCTCCTAATTTAATCCCTCCCCTACATCCCCCTTGGTAACCATAAATTTGTTTCCTATTTCTGTGACTCTACTTCTGTTTTGAAAATAGGTTCATTTGTACCATTATTTAAGATTCCACATATAAGTATTATAAATATTAGATGATATTTGTCTTTGTTTGACTTCAGTCAGTATGACAATCTCTAGGTCCATGCATGTTGCTGCAAATGGCATTATTTCATTGTTTTTCATGGCTGAGTAAATCACTGCAGATGCTGATTGCAGCCATGAAATTAAAAGACGCTTACTCCTTGGAAGGAAAGTTATGAACAACCTAGACAGCATATTAAAAAGCAGAGACATTACTTTGTCAACAAAGGTCCATCTAGTCAAGGCTATGGTTCTTCCCGCGGTCATGTATTGATGTGAGAGTTGGACTGTGAAGAAAGCTGATCGCTGAAGAATTGACGCTTTTGAACTGTGGTGCTGGAGAAGACTCTTGAGAGTCCCTTGGACTGCAAGGAGATCCAACTAGTCCATCCTAAGAGAGATCAGTCCTGGGTGTTCATTGGAAGGACTGATGCTAAAGCTGAAACTGCAATACTTTGGCCACTTCATGTGACGAGTCGACTCACTGGAAAAGACTCTGATGCTGGGAAAGGTTGGGGGCGGGAGGAGAAGGGGACGACAGAGAATGAGATGGCTGGATGGCATCACCGACTCTGTGGACATGAGTTTGAGTGAACTCTGGGAGTTGGTGATAGACAGGGAGGCCTGGCGTGCTGTGATTCATGGGGTCGCAGAGAGTCGGACATTACTGAGCTACTGAACTGAACTGAATGATCATGAACTCCTTATTGACAAATTCAGACTTAAATTGAAAGAAGGGAAAACCACTAGACCATTCAGATATGACCTAAATCAAATCCCTCATGATTATACAGTGGAAGTGAGAAATAGATTTAAGGAACTAGATTTGATAGAGTGCCGGATGAACTATGGATGGAGGTTCGTGACATTGTACAGGAGACAGGGATCAAGACCATCCCCATGGAAAAGAAATGCAAAAAAGCAAAATGGCTGTCTGGGGAGGCCTTGCAAATAACTGAGAAAAGAAGGAAAGAGAAAAGCAAAGGAAAAAAGGAAAGATATAAGCATCTGAATGCAGAGTTCTGAAGAACAGCAAGGAGAGATAAGAAAGCCTACCTCAGTGATCAGTGCAAAGAAATAGAGGAAAACAACAGAATAGGAAAGACTAGAGATCTCTTCAAGAAAATTAGAGATACTAAGGGAATATTTCATGCAAAGATGGGCTTGATAAAGGACAGAAACGGTATGGACCTAACAGAAACAGAAGATATTAAGAAGAGGTGGCAAGAATACACAGAAGAACTGTACAAAAAAGATCTTCACAACCAAGATAATCACGATGGTGTGATCACTCACCTAGAGCCAGACATCCTGGAATGTGAAGTCAAGTGGGCCTTAGAAAGCAACACTATGAACAAAGCTAGGGGAGGTGATGGAATTCCAGTTGAGCTATTTCAAATCTTGAAAGATGATGCTGTGAAAGTGCTGCACTCAATATGCCAGCAAATTTGGAAAACTCAGCAGTGGCCACAGGACTGGAAAAAGTCAGTTTTCATTCCAATCCCAAAGAAAGGCAATGCCAAAGAATGCTCAAACTACCGCACAATTGCACTCATCTCACACGCTAGTAAAGTCATGCTCAAAATTCTCCAAGCCAGGCTTCAGCAATACATGAACCGTGAACTCCCAGATGTTCAAGCAGGTTTTAGAAAAGGCAGAGGCACCAGAGATCAAATTGCCAACATCCTCTAGATCATGGAAAAAGCAAGAGAGTTTCAGAAAAACATCTATTTCTGCTTCATTGACTATGCCAAAGCCTTTAACTATGTGGATCACAATAAACTGTGGAACATTCTGAAAGAGATGGGCATACCAGACCACCTAACCTGCCCCTTGAGAAACCTATATGCAGGTCAGGAAGCAACAGTTAGAACTGGACATGGAACAACAGACTGGTTCCAAATAGGAAAAGGAGTACGTCAAGGTTGTATATTGTCACCCTGCTTATTTAACTTCTGTGCAGAGTACATCATGAGGAACGCTGGGCTGGAAGAAGCACAAGCTGGAATCAAGATTGCCTGGAGAAATATCAATAACCTCAGATATGCAGATGACACCACACTTATGGCAGAAAATGAAGAGGAACTAAAAAGTCTCTTGATGAAAGTGAAAGAGGAGAGTGAAAAAGTTGGCTTGAAGCTCAACATTCAGAAAACTAACATCATTCAATTCTAATGAGGTGGATGAAATTGGAGCCTATTATACAGAGTGACTAGACGGACCTTTGTTGGCAAAGTAATGTCTCTGCTTTTTAATATACTATCAAGGTTGGTCATAACTTTCCTTCCAAGGAGTAAGTGTCTTTTAATTTCATTGCTGCAATCAGCATCCGCAGTGATTTTGGAGCCCAAAAAAATAAAGTCTGACCCTGTTTCCACTGTTTTTCCATCTATTTCCCATGAAGTGATGGGACCAGATGCCATGATCTTTGTTTTCTGAATGTTGAGCTCAAGCCAACCTTTTCACTCTCCTCTTTCACTTTCATCAAGAGGCTTTTTAGTTCCTCTTCACTTAGGTCCGTCTAGTCAAGGCTATGGTTTTTCCAGTGGTCATGTATGGATGTGAGAGTTGGACTATGAAGAAAGCTGATCACCAAAGAATTGATGCTTTTGAACTGTGGTGCTGGAGAAGACTCTTGAGAGTCCCTTGGACTGCAAGGAGATCCAACCAGTCCATTCTAAAGGAGATCAGTCCTGGGTGTTCATTGGAAGGACTGATGCTAAAGCTGAAACTGCAATACTTTGGCCACCTCATGAGAAGAGTTGACTCACTGGAAAAGACTCTGATGCTGGGAGGGATTGGGGGTGGAAGGAGATGGGGACGACAGAGAATGAGATGACTGGATGGCATCACCGACTCTGTGGACATGGGTTTGAGTGAACTCCGGGAGTTGGTGATGGACAGGGAGGCCTGGCGTGCTGTGATTCATGGGGTCGCAAAGAGTCAGACACGACTGAGCGACTGAACTGAACTGAACTGAACTGATACAGAGTGAAGTAAGCCAGAAAGAAAAACATCAATACAGTATACTAACGCATATATATGGAATTTAGAAAGATGGTAACATTAACCCTGTATACGAGACAGCGAAAGAGGTATAGGTGTATAGAACAGTCTTTGGGACTCTGTGGGAGAGGGTGAAGGTGGGATGATTTGCGAGAATGGCATTGTAGCATGTATATTATCATATGTGAAACGAATCACCAGTCCAGGTTCAACGCATGATACAGGGTGCTGGGGGCTGGTGCACGGGGATGACCTGGAGGGAAGATATGGGGAAGAGGGAAGTGGGAGGGGGGTTCAAGAAGGGGAACACATGTACTCCCGGGGCGGATTCATGTCAATGTATGGCAAAACGAACCAATATATTAATGTAATGTAATTTGCCTCCAATAAAAAATAAAAAGAAATTAAAAAAAAAACTAAGATCATGTCATCTGATCCTATCACTTCATGGGAAATAGATGGAGAAACAGTGGAAACAGTGTCAGACTTTATTTTGGGGGGCTCCAAAATCACTGCAGATGCAGTCACAGCCATGAAATTAAAAGACGCTTACTCCTTGGAAGGGAAGTTATGACCAACCTAGATAGCATATTAAAAAGCAGAGACATTACTTTGCCAACAAAGGTCCGTCTAGTCAAGTCTATGGTTTTTCCCGTGGTCATGTATGGATGTGAGAGTTGGACTGTGAAGAAGGCTGATCACCAAAGAATTGATGATTTTGAACTGTGGTGTTGGAGAAGATTCTTGAGAGTCGCTTGGGCTGCATGGAGATCCAACCAGTCCATTCTAAAGGAGATCAATCCTGGGTTTTCATTGGAAGGACTGATGCTAAAGCTGAAACTGCAATACTTTGGCCACCTCATGCGACGAGTTGACTCATTGGAAAAGACCCTGATGCTGGGAGGGATTCGGGGTAGGAGGAGAAGGGGCCGACGGAGGATGAGATGGTTGGAAGGCATCACCGACTCTGTGGACATGGGTTTGAGTGAACTCCGGGAGTTGGTGATGGACAGGGAGGCCTGGCGTGCTGTGATTCATGGGGTTGCAAAGAGTTGGACACGACTGAGCGACTGAACTGAACTGAACTGAATAATTAGTGGCATTGAGCATCTTATGTGCCTCTTGGTCACCTATACATGGTTTTTGGAGAAATGTCTATTGGATCGTCCCTTCATTTTTAATTTGAGTTGTTTAGGGTTTTTTAATATGATTCTGCATGAGCTGTTTGTATATTTTGGAGACTAATCCCTTGTCAATTCTGTTGCAAATATTTTCTCTCATTCTGTGGATTTTCTTTCTGTTTTGTTTATGATTTCCTTTGCTATGCAAAAGCTTTTAAGTTTAGTTAGGTTTCATTTATCTTTGTATTATTTTCATTACTCTAGGAGGTAGACCGATAAAAGATTCTGTTGCGATTTATGTCAAAGAGTGTTCTGCCTATGTTATCCTCTAAGAGTTTTATAGTATCCAGTCTTATATTTAGGCCTTTAATCCATTTTCAGTTTATTTTTGTGTATGATGTTAGAGAGTGTTCTGATTTTTCTTTTACATGTAACTGTCCAGTTTTTCCAGCCTCATTTATTGCAAAGAATATAAGATATTCCTTTTAAGATTTCTACTCTACACAATTGCTTTCCTAATACAAATATAAGAGGCAGCTACTATACAAGATCACTTAGCAACCACCCGTTACCATTCAACTTTTAAAACACTGAGAAAAATGAGATTCGAGGTAGAAGGAGGAAATTGGAGAAAGGAATATTTGGGATTGTGTGACAGTGATTGAAAGAGAGGGCCTAGAGGGCTGCAAAATCAGCCACATGATGGAAAAAATGCTTTTGGAGGAGTGTGCAGTGAAAGGCAAGACCAGAGACAGAACATAATTCATACAGTACCTGACAAGATGTCCTTCTAAGAGCCACTAATTATTGATCTTTCTGTGGATAAGACTGAAGAGAGGCAGGAAAAACTTACATTATGGAAATTGAGCCATTCTGTGATAGAGGTGTTAATAAGAAGCAATGAGTATTCTCACAAAGTAGGCACCTTAGAATGTAAATAAGGGTACTATTAACTCAGCTAACAAAACTAAAATGAATGAATTTATTCAGTTCAGTTCAGTTCAGTCACTCAGTCGTGTCCGACTCTTTGTGACCCCATGAATCACAGCACGCCAGGCCTCCCTGTCCATCACCAACTCCCGGAGTTCACTCAAACTCACGTCCATCGAGTCGGTGATGCCATCCAGCCATCTCATTCTCTGTCGTCCCCTTCTCCTCCCACCCCCAATCCCTCCCAGCATCAGAGTCTTTTCCAGTGAGTCAACTCGTCACATGAGGTGGCCAAAGTATTGCAGTTTCAGCTTTAGCATCAGTCCTTCCAATGAACACCCAGGACTGATCTCCTTTAGAATGGACTGGTTGGATCTCCTTGCAGTCCAAGGGACTCTCAAGAGTCTTCTCCAGCACCACAGTTCAAAAGCATCAATTCTTTGGTGATCAGCTTTCTTCACAGTCCAACTCTCACATCCATACATGACCACTGGAAAAACCATAGCCTTGACTAGATGGACCTTTGTTGGCAAAGTAATGTCTCTGCTTTTTAATATGCTATCTAGGTTGGTTGTAACTTTCCTTCCAAGTGGTGTAAAACAGCATGATATTCAAAAGAAGGAAAATCACACCGAGATTTCATCACAAAACAACACCTGTAATATATAGTCATTTAATATTTAATTAATTGCTAGGAAAATTAAATAAATAGTCTTGTTTAGGCTTCAGAGCAGAACAGGCCTCTGAACAGGCCTTGCTTCTAACCTGCCTGGACACTGCCCTGACTGTGAGTAACTGCCCTGACTGCAAGACTTCCAGCACCATGGATAAAATGGGGAAGGAATATTGAGATTGTTGAGCTCCTGGAGGGATCCCCCAGCCTTAGCAACATTCCAAGTTTAACATGACAAAATGAACAGCATTAACATGAAACCAGAGCTTCAGTTTGGTCACAGATTGATGATGATATCAGTTTGCAACCGCCCTGGGATTGTAAATGGAAGCCCTGAACTGCAATCTTTGAAGTCTCACCCACGGAGCAGAAGCTTTTCATAATTGGGGCTCCAGATGTGCTGTGACATGGGACTTCCCAGTGCTGAAAACTCTCAAGTCTGGATGCTGACTTCCACCCAAGTCTGGATGTTGGTCAAAACCCAATTTGGTGATGTATCATCTGCTCTTTCTATTTCTCTTTTCTTTTGATGTTAGTGTGTCTAATGTTAGTATATTCAAAGTAAGCTAGATAACTCTCCAATAAACACCTATATTATTTATTCGTATATAACAAGTGGCCTATTTTGTTAACAAATCCTTTGAACCTGAGACAAAAGTGAAAGCTTTCAATAAAATGTGAATAAATTGAAATGAAAATTCAACAATTCACACACATTTTTACTGATTTGTAATTCAGACATTTCTGAATTTTCTTAGTCAATTCTCCTAGCTCACACTAATCACTATATGGCAAGGATTTTATGTGGCTAATTTTTGTCCTCAATATGTAATTTTATATTTTTAATTGATAAATAATTTAAACCCAAATTTTTAGGGATAAGGATTTTTTTATGAGTGACAGCTCTGAATATGGCCTCTGAACTTAGAGAACTATTCTCTTAGAACGAGTATCTTCTCTCTAACCCTATGCCTGTGCGATCCTAATCACTTCCTGTCTGTGCTGGCAGCTCCCTGCCCCGGTCCCTACAGCAGGTGGAGCAGGGCCCTAGGTTTTGGTACAGGTCCCTCCTACGTGCGTCTCACTGTGGCCTCTCTCAGTGCACAGAAATACACTGCAGAGTCCTCCAGCTGTGAAGCTGAGATGACAAGCGTGATGGATTTGCTTCCTTTCTGGAAATTCACTGAGTAATGACCTTCTGTGGCATTTTGCTGGTTATAAGAATCCTGACGAATAAGGAGAATCATCCCCCCACTGCTGGGCTGCTTGTACCAGAATAAACTATATTGTGAATCACTGGTGTCATACTTGCAGTCCAGGGTCACAGCTTCCTTCTCCTGCACTAATACTTGTGGTTGGTCTTGAGTTACCTTCTGGGCAATAATGGATCCTAAAGAAAAGAGATAGAATCAAAACTTTAGGAATAAGTGGTGTGGAATAAGAAATCTTATTTTAGACCCTACTACCCCTTCTTCCCAGGGTTCCCATAAGACTGCCTGTTCCCCCCGTCCTTAGGTCACAGAGGAGGCACAGTTCCACCAGGATCATCCTTACCTAAACACAGTGAAGCCATGACCACTTTCAGAAGGCTGGAGAAAAGCATGTTTCAGCTCTTTCACTAGATGGAAAATATCTTCTTCAATGTCAAGGCTTTGCAAGGTGAGATGAGCCTGACAGGGTGAGGGAAGAATTGCTGGGTATGTGCTGCTGCTGCCCCACAACAGGAAACAGGGGTTTCCTGGAGTAGCAAGTTGATGTGGCTCATGTCAACTTCTCTATGGACCAGTTGAGTGTCTCACTCACCCCAAACTTCCTTTTGCATTAACCAGCTCTTCAGTTTTATACCAATTACATCTGAAAATAAACACAAGTCAAATTTGATATTGAAAGGAAGAGTGATAATTTGACTAACTACTGTGTTCAGTTTTTGCATCTATGATGGAATTGTTTTAAGATACTGCATGTAATGGATTATGGAAACAACATAAGATGTAATGATCATTTATCCTCATACCTACATATGCTTTCTATCACTTAAGATAGAAATAAATTGCTTTATGAAAAGAAGACAAATCCATTTGTGTTAATTACTGAAGCTTTCCCAACCTACATATCAATATAGCAATCACTATAATTCTTCACCACAACATCTGCTCAGTTACCTAACTTAGGACCTAATAGTAGGAGAAAAGATAATCTCCCATTGCAGAAGGCTAGAATGAATCTCGTAGACATGGAATCCTGTCACAGTGGTCCCTTTCTCTTCTCTATTTGTTCTGACAGCCCAGGTCTGTTCAGAGAGGGCAAATAGATGCTAGATTTTGGTCATCAGGTTATCAAACCTTTAAATTTATATTGTTCCCATTAATTCAATTGGAACCTTCTCAGTCTGGTCTGACTCTTTGTGACCCCAGACCTGCCAAGCTCCTCTGTCCATGGCATTCTCCTCCAGTGGATCTTTCCAACCCCAGGATTGAACCCAGGTCTCCTGCAATGTAGGCAGATTCTTGACCATCTGAGCCACCAGGGAAGCCCAAAAGAGCCACAAAAAGCCTCTATATTCTGTGTACCTAGTTCTAAGGGAATATATCACAAGAGACCTCGATAAGACAGTTGATCATAAGACCACTACTGATTATAATATTTATGTCAGAATGTAAAAGGAAAGCCATGTCTAAGGATATTACTAAACCACATGGTGTCAACTACAAATTGGCACTTGCCAAGAGTACTTGCCAGCAACTGAACAACAGCAAGGCTATTTGTTTTCTACCTCTGCAGAGATTGAACCCTGTGCTGCTGCAGCTGCTGACCTTCAAAACCCTCTGAGGGTAATGCAGGGTGGAGAGTGAGGAACTCTGTGCTCCAGGGAAACTGGTGAAACAGGTCGTTACATGGTTAGATATTTTCAGGAATTGATTTCATGATCCCAATCATTGCATCTCTTCATATCTAGAAAAGCACTAAATCCCTTCATGGTGACATCAGCTCCTTGTGACTAGCAGAAAATCTTTTGTAAAGTAAGCACTTGATTGCATTGAATTCCCCCTTCACCAAAATCTTATATATTGACTTTCCCGCACTATCTCTTTGGAGCAGTCTCTCAGAGCTATCCGAGATTCAGTCTCCCCAGCTGCAGTCCTCATTTTGCCCAAGTAAAACTTAACTCACAGCTCTCACATTGTGTATCTTTTTAGTCAACAATGGCAAACTGCAGAGAGCTGTTACCTACAGTGGCCTACCCCTTAAAGTTGAACAGAACTTACCTTCTTATCTCCAAGTAATTACAGCCTCAGCTAAACTACTTGAAGTTTTTTCAGATCCTGTCCTGGAATCTCCATTAAATCTGATTGTACCACACATAACACAAATTGTTCTACAACCTAAAACATCCAACCCTTTTCTACCAATCAGTTGACTAATATAAAATATTAATTTCCCCTCAGGTTATTCAACTTTGTTACCCTTCTCAGTGAAAGGTTCTCCTGATAGTACTTCTGCTATTCAAAATGCCTTCATGTCCAGAACAGATTTTTTTAACACTTTCATACCAAACATGAATTAATGTGTTTTAAAATAATCTTATTTTAAATACTGAAAAGAAACAATACCAGACTGTCTGTGCAATAACTATTCTAAACTCCTTTTTAAACCAATCATTAGCAAAAATGAAATTAACTAAGTAGCTGAACTTGTGTATCTCTCTTGGATATATTAAATTGCAAAAAGTATACATACAGTTGTAGTTACAGGTTTTTAACATAGTTCACATATCATGTATGCCTGTTAAAGTGAAAGTGAAAGTCGCTCATCATGTCTGACTCTTTGTGACCCTATGGACTATACAGCCCATGGAATTCTCCAGGCCACAATACTGGAGTGGGTAGCCTTTCCCTTCTCCAGGGGATCTTCTCAACCCAGGGATTGAACCCAGCTCTCCCACATTGCAGGCAGATTCTTTACCAGCTGAGCCACAAGAAAAGCCCAAGAATACTGGAGTGGGTAGCCTACCCCTTCTCCAGCAGATTTTCCCAACCCAGGAATTGAACCAGGGTCTCCTGCATTGCAGGATTCACCCTTTCTTATTTCTTTAAAAAACATCTACTGATAAGCAACTATGTGAATGGGGAATGCTCAATTCAACATATAGAAAGTGAAAAGCATTACAAGCTTATTGTAACAATAATTTATTAAAAAGGTAAGCTGAATATTCACAATATTATGTGATTGCAGAATTATCAATATCATATTTATTGGATATAACACATTTCCCTATAATTGGCATGCAATATATAATCAGAAAAATAATAAATGCTGTTTTCAAAACATAGTATTAAAAAAAACCATTCATAAGAAGAATTGTGAATTAATACCAAGGGGTTATTTATAGAAAAGGAGTCTGAGTGGCAAATGTAAAGGAGATCTTACAATTTCAAAACAAAACAATGCTAACTCCCTTCAAGAATTCAGTAAGCAGCAATTATCCATAAAATGTGTCATACTTTCTGGGTCATCTTGAACCTAACCTTCTTATTCTATGCTTGTCTAACACATCAGTTTCCACTTGCAGACAAACAATATGACAAATGCTACTTTGAAGGTTGCACCAAAGGAAGGGGGCTGCCTCAGTCACAAGTACGAGTACAGGGAGCAGGTGCCTGGGAAGCCCTGTGTCCTTGCTGCTCAAAAGCAGACAGCTGCGTCTCCAGCTTCAGTGGCTGCGATGTGCAGGGAGAGACGCTTGGCGGTCTTACTCAAAAAACAGTCCGTCCGTCCGTCCGTCCTTTCCGTCGCTCAGTCGTGTCCGACTCTATGCAACCCCGTGGACTGTAGCCCACCAGGCTTCTCTGTCCGTGGGATTCTCTAGACAAGAATACTGGAGTGGGTTACCGTTTCCTTCTCCACAAAAAACAGTCAGTCTCTCGTATTTTGTTCACCCATATTTGAACGAATAGTTAAAAGGAGCTGGGGACCTTTCCCAGGTTCTTGCTTATACCAAGGAAAATACTTGAAAGCTGTGTCTGTATAAGTGCAGGTGATAACAACGATGTTTCCCTCCTGGACACTCAGGGTAGAAGGATTCTGCTCCACCTCGTTTCCAAGACTGACACCTATGGAGAAAGTAGAAGTCAGAGAAAGAAGAGTTGTCAGATTATGAAGTTCCGTAATTTACTTTCCCTTTTCTATAATAACCAGAAGAAACCTAAATAAATCAGTCTTGGTGTCTAATGAATATCTACTAATACACTCTGTTTCCCTTAAACCCTCAACTCACAGTCCAGCTGTAGCCATAAGAACGTGATTAAAGCTCCAATGGGTGTCTTCATTTTTTTCCCATTTAAGATCAATTGTGGACCTGCAGTCTCCAACCAGGAGACCTGCTTCTGTTACCAAGTGTTCCCTTCTTTTCTCTAGTGGTTTCTTTGTCTACCCAGCCAATAAGAAAATGGCTCTGCTTCTGCTCTAAGCCTATCCATTCAGAATCCACTCAAATGAACCCTCCACATGTTCTGATCAGCAGAGGTGCACCACCATCTGGTGGTCACATCTCTAACTACTGAACTCTGGTTAAATGTCCTTTTCATGTCTGTGCCTATGAGGGACATGCATAAAAGCAGCAAATGTCAAACAAATTATGTCTCAGATTAAAGTAATCTCAGTTCAATTCAGTTCAGTTGCTCAGTCGTGTCTGACTCTTTGCGACCCCATGAACCTCAGCATGCCAGGTCTCCCTGTCCATCACCAACTCCCAGAGTCCACCCAAACCCATGTCCATTGAGTCGGTGATGCCGTCCAACCATCTCATCCTCTGTCGCCCCCTTCTCCTCCTGCCTTCAATTCCTCCCAGCATCAGGGTCTTTTCAAATGAGTCAGCTCTTCGCATCAGGCAGCCAAAGTATTGGAGTTTCAGCTTCAGCATCAGTCCTTTCAATGAACACCCAGGACTGATCTCCTTTAGGATGGACTGGTTGGATCTCCTTTCAGTCCAAGGGACTCTCAAGAGTCTTCTCCAGCACCATAGTTCAAAAGCATCAATTCTTCGGCGCTCATGCACAGTAAGAATGTAGAGATAGAGAATTTGACTGTTTATAAGCTGAAAAGAAGTAGATGCTGTTGCTCTTTATTCAATGATGGGCCTAATATATAGTTTTTAAATTATAAAAGCACCATGATTCACTCTCCTAAACAAACAAAAAAACAAATATATATATATATATATATATATATGAAACTATCAAGTTCAGCCAATATACCATTTTCATTTGCCAGTTACAGAGGAAAACTCTCTCTAAAAGGAACTTGTAAGCCAAAGATCAGAGTAACAGAGAGAAGATCATTTGACATTTCAACTGCCTGTTATCTCAGACTGTCTCCTCTAAGCTGGTTTTTAGTGGCCCCTTGCTTTCTCAGAGAACTGACAGTAGAAACAGTTGAAATGTACCCTGAAATGCAATTACTAAACGGCAGAGATCTAAGTGTTGCAGTTTGCATTAGACAGCTTTTCTTTGCTCAGCAACAAGGGTCTAGAAGAAGGAGATAGGAAAAGAATATTAAGGGGGAGGGGAGGATATCCAGTTTATCCTCTACTTTCCACTCCCAGCTCATCTGATCTATTTTTTAATAATTTTTCATTCTGTCATCTTGGATCTAGTTCCTGTTTTGTAAAATGAGGTTGAACTAAACCCTGTCTAAGGGCTCATCTAGCTCTAAATTCTTTTATACTATTTAGCAGAACAAATCTTTATTGAGGCCTGCTTATATACAGTGTAAAGTGATGAGAGAGAGTGGGGAGAAACCCCTTGCACTCTGGATCCCCAACACTATTTTCGCATCCCATGCAGTCTTCCGGGGCTGCAGCTGCCACTAATTAACCCCAGGGCCTTCTTTGGAATGAATCCCTATCTGCGATTTCATTTCTCCTATAAGATCAAGGAGAATATAAATCCATAAGAAAATGGCATATAATGGGACGTGGCTCACTGAATGTAAACATCATCACAGACAGTGAGGTCAAAGGGGCTTTGTGACTGAATTGGTAAGAAGGTGTTCTTTTGGCGATTCATTCGATAAGTCTTATTTCACCTTGTAGGAATAAAAGAAAGCATATCTGCATGACTGGGGGACCTGGAGGAAGCAGATGAGCTGCAAACAGGCAGAGCAAGAGGCTCTTTCTAAAGCAACCACTTTGCTTTCTGGCTTCTGTCTTTCTCCTTGCAAGTGTAGGTGGGGATCGCCTATATCATGTTTAGAACCACTGCAGAATGAAAATTTTGAATCTTCTTTAGGAGAAGCAGGGTAAAGTTTCATTAGGTAACGTTTCCAGGGGGCTTCCCTGGTGGCTCAAATGGTAAAGAATTTGCCCACAATGCAGGAGACCTGAGTTCGATCCCTGGGTCTGATCCCTGGGTCAGAAGATCCCTTGGAGTAGGAAATGGCAACCCACTCTCCTTTCTTGCCTGGAGAATTCCGTGGAAAGAGGAGCCTGGCAGGCTACAGTCCATGGGGTCGCGTAGAATAGGACAGGATGGAGCGACTAACAGTTTCACTTTCAATGTTTCTAGAGGCACCATTTTTCTAAAATGCTTTAACTCTTCATACAAATTAGTTTCATGTATCTGAATCTAACTTTTTGAGACTTTCGATCATTTTAGGTTCACAGAAAAATTAAAGAGAAGATGCAGAGGTTTCCAAAATACCTCCCACTCCCACACTTGCATAACCTCTCTTCTTATCAACTTCCACATGAGACTGGTCTATTTCTCACAGCTGATGAGCCCATATTAACACATTATAATCGCCCAAAGCTATAGTTTACCAGGATTCACTCTTGGTGTTGAACATTCTATCAGTTCAGTTCAGTGGCTCAGTCGTGTCTGACTCTTTGCGACCCCATGAATCATAGCACGCCAGGCCTCCCTGTCCATCACCAAGTCCCGGAGTTCACTCAAACTCATGTCCATCGAGCTTGTGATGCCATCCAGCCATCTCATTCTCTGTCATCCCCGTCTCCTCCCGCCCCCAATCCCTCCCAGCATCAGAGTCTTTTCCAGTGAGCCAACTCTTAGCATCAGTCCTTCCAATGAACACCCAGGATTGATCTCCTTTAGAATGGACTGGTTGGATCTCCTCGCAGTCCAAGGGACTCTCAAGAGTCTTCTCCAGCACCACAGTTCAAAAGCATCAATTCTTCAGCGATCAGCTTTCTTCACAGTCCAACTCTCACATCCATACATGACCACGGGAAAAACCATAGCCTTGACTAGACGGACCTTGGTTGGCAAAGTAATGTCTCTGCTTTTTAATATGCTATCTAGGTTGGTCATAACTTTCCTTCCAAGGAGTAAGCGTCTTTTAATTTCATGGCTGCAGTCAGCATCTGCAGTGATTTTGGAGCCCAAAAAAATAAAGTCTGACACTTTCTATGGGTTTACACAAATGTATAGTGGCTTGTGTTCATCATTGTAGTATCACGGAGGGTAGTTTCACTCCTGAAAACCTTTTGTGCTCTGCCCATTCATCCTTCCACTCCCCTCAATCCTTGCAATCACTGGTTTTCACTCTCTTTTTAATTTTGCCTTTCCCAGAATGTCATATAGTTGGAATCATATAGTAGGCAGCCTTTTAGATTGACTTCTTTCACTTAGTATCATGCATTTAAGTTTCCTTTGTATTTTTATGACTTGACAGCCCGTTTCTTTTTAACACTGAATAATATTCCATTGTTTGGATGTACCACAATTTACTTATCCATCCACTTGTTGAAGGACATCTTGGTTAGTCCCAAATTTTGGTAATTATGAATAAAGCTGCTATAAACTCCCATGCTTTCTCTTAGCTTGTGGCAACTGCCATCAGTATTTGGTGCGCCTTGGCTTGAGGACACATCACTCCAGTCTCTGCCTTGTCTTCACATAAAAAATTATTTTTCTCTATTTGTTATTATCAGGACTCAAAAATCTGAAACAACCTTTAAAAACATTGCTGCTGCTAAGTCACTTCAGTCGTGTCCGACTCTGTGTGACCCCGTAGACGGCAGGCCACCAGGCTCTCCCGTCCCTGGGATTCTCCAGGCAAGAACACTGGAGTGGGTTGCCATTTCCTTCTCCAATGTGTGAAAGTGGAAAGTGAAAAGTGAAAGTGAAGTCGCTCAGTCGTGTCCGACTCTTCGCGACCCCACGGACTGCAGACTACCAGGCTCCTCCATCCATGGGATTTTCCAGGCAAGAGTACTGGAGTGGGTTGCCAATGCCTGCGCCATTAAAAGCATTACACACATTTAATTCCCTTTTCACTCTGAAGGAACACACACGTGCAGTTAACCAAAAAATTGAGTCATCTCTTTCTATTTGTTGATCACCTTATATTTTTTCAAGCGTTTTCCATCAGAGAAACTTATGTAGCTTATATTTTATCTGTCAGGAGCACTAGATTCTTTTAACAGGACACTGAATATTGGTATCTACATCAGTTATGACAATGGCTCCATATTAGAGCTTTGTATCCACGAGAGATTTCTGGAAAGAAGAAGGGCAAAAAAAGAAAAAGTGAAATGACAGTCCTAAAGGATCTGACCTTCAGAAGAAAAAGTGCTGAACTATGAATCTGGAAACCCAAAGAGGTTTAAGGGTACTTGCATGGTGTAGTACTGTGGAGGGGTGGGGCTGAGCCCCGCTGCAGTTTGGGTACAGGCTGCAGACCACCTGGGAGCACTGTGCATCCACCGCACAGAGGTAGGTGGCTGAGTCTTCCAGCTGTGAGGCTGTGATGTGCAGGGTACTATACAGCTCCTTAGAATTCACTGTGGAACTCAGCCTTTCATTCTGCTTCATCCCTGAAGCTATGAAAAACAGCCTGGTGAGGCTGCCTCCAGGATTCTGCTGGAACCACTGCACACTGTTCACTGTTTCAGAAAAATTGCACCACAGAGTAGAGTTGACTCCCTCCTGGAGATTCAAGATCGAAGGACTCTGCTCCACGTTCACTCCTCTCACCCCTGCTTGGAAAGAGAAAAACAAACACAATGATGTCACTGAGCAGTCACGGATGGGGTTTCCAGACCAGGAAACTATCTCAGGAAACGCCCGAGGATGTAGGACCATCTAGGAGCTCCAGGTCAGCTTTCCTCCCCTCCCTCCCACTGACAGCTGTGGACACTCCCCAGGACCCTATCGGGATGACCCCTACTCACAGCAAATCTGGACCCACAGAAACCCCAGCAGGGCGCCCCATTTTCCCTTCATGACCCCTTGCCGAGTTACTGAGGTGCCTTCACCCCTACTCTGAAGGATATAGAGTCTTGGGGCCAGAGAAATTTTGTTCTTACTGTCAGTATGTTCCACCAGAATCACTGAGTACCAATCACAACTGAGGTGTGTCAACTCGCTTAACAGGAAACTCCACCTACAGTGGCCTGGTGAGACTGCAGTAAAGTCAGCAATTTCTCCAAAATTGAGGTTTGGGGGGACAGTGCAGAAAGGTAAAAGCAATATTTCTGATATGTGAAGTCATAAAGAATTTTTTTTTCTTAAAGACTATATGTAAGAGAAGATTGTGGGATAGTGTGTGAGGAAAGGTAGATGATATTTCTAGAGGAATTGTGTCTTGATGGATTATGTAGAACTTTGAGGAATTATAAGGAAGGATGACCCATTTTTCAAATGGCATAGTTTGGCAGAGATTTTGATAATTCAGTTATGTGAAAATTCTGATCAAGGAAAACTATCTGATACATGCATTGTTTATTGCAGAAGTAAATACAATTTCTTGAAATCATTTATAAACCAAGATATATAGTCAGTCTCTGCACAGAAATGATTCCAATAAGAATTTGGTTGTTGAAAAACAGGATATGCATATAATGTTCACTCTGCCTTAACTTCCACCTCTCCCTTCCTACTGTCCAACTCTTGGACACCCTGCTGACCCACAGCTGATTCTGATCTGCCCGCACGTTTTTGCTCTAATTCAATATTGTCTTTTTCCTTTCCTTCTATTTTTATTCCTTATTTTTTCCTCTTTTTATTTTTGTTCTTTCTACTCTCAAGGAAATATATGAAAAGGTAGGAGCTCTGGGGTATTGTAATAATTTCTGGATCAGTGGGTTTGCGGAATTCAGTCATAAAAATTTCAAAAATGAATACAGATAACACAGATGTTTTCTGTAGAGCTTCCATGCTTTCAGGGCTCAGAAGTATCCCTATTTCTCTACCTCTGCTCAGAGAATCATCCTCACCATGGATTTACAGAGGTAAGGGCTACAGATTTCCAAACCTTATATAGAATGACAGAGCTGAAATCTGAGATGAACTTTACACAAACACTGTTCCCCTCTCCCCACACTTGCTTTCTATAATTTGTCTGTTCCCAATACTCTCTGGGCTCCTCTCTTAACTGTTCCATCTTTGAAATAATCAGAAAAGGTCTTCATGTCTTGTAAATCCTACAGTGCCCCCTAGTGTACTGAAACTATCAACAAAGACCCCTTCAGACCAACAACTGCAGCATCACAAAACCCCAGACCTGCATGCTTCCTGATGCTTCCTGAATGCTTCCTGATGAAGAAAGTAGTCAGAAAAAAAAGTCACTGCCTAGGTTGAATGGAGACTAAAAATAAACTCTTACTCTTAAAATGTCATTTCATGAAAATGAATGCCTTAAAAACTTTGATAAATTTCATCTTGTGCTTTTTTTTCATTTCTTTATTTTCAGTTCAGTTCAGTCTCTCAGTCGTGTCCGACTCTTTGTGACCCCATGAATCACAGCACACCAGGCCTCCCTGTCTATCACCAACTCCCAGAGTTCACTCAAACTCATGCCATCCAGCCATCTCATTCTCTGTCGTCCCCTTCTCCTCCTGCCCCCAATCCCTCCCAGCATCAGACTCTTTTCCAGTGAGTCAACTCGTCACATGAGGTGGCCAAAGTATTGCAGTTTCAGCTTTAGCATCAGTCCTTCCAATGAACACCCAGGATTGATCTCCTTTAGAATGGACTGGTTGGATCTCCTTGCAGTCCAAGGGACTCTCGAGAGTCTTCTCCAGCACCACAGTTCAAAAGCATCAATTCTTCGGCGATCAGCTTTCTTCACAGTCCAACTCTCACATCCATACATGACCACTGGAACTCTTTACAGCATCGGACCTTGCTTCTATCACCAGTCACATCCACAACTGGGTATTGTTTTTGCTTTGGCTCCATTCCTTCATTCTTCATTCTTTCTGGAGTTATTTCTCCACTGATCTCAGTAGCATACTGGGCACCTACCGACCTGGGGAATTCCTCATTCAGTATCCTATCATTTTGCCTCTTGATACTGTTCATGGGGTTCTCAAGGCAAGTATGCTGAAGTGGTTTGCCATTCCCTTCTCCAGTGGACCACGTTCTGTCAGACCTCTCCACCATGACCCACCCATCTTGGGTGGCCCCACATGGCATGGCTTAGTTTCATTGAGTTAGGCAAGGCTGTGGTCCATGTGATCAGATCGACTAGTTTTCTGTGATTATGATTTCAGTGTATCTGCCCTCTGATGCTCTCTTGCAATACCTACCATCTTATTTGGGTTTCTCTTACCTTGGTTGTGGGGAATCTCTTCACGGCTGTTCCAGCAAAGCGCAGCCACTGCTTCTTATCTTGGACGAGGGGTATCTCCTCACTGTCGCCCCTCCTGACCTTGAACGTGGAGTAGCTCCTCTCGGCCCTCCTGCGCCCGTGCAGCCGCCACCACCTGGACTTGGGGTAGCTCCTTTTGGCCACCGCCAGCCCTGACCTCGGGCGAGCAGTGGCGCCTCTGGGCCACCGCCCCTGACCTCGGTCATGGGGTAGCTCTTCTCGGTAATGCTTTTCAAAATAAATCCTTGTTTATAGATGTTGTGCCATAAATATGGTAATTTATTTAAAAAAACCAAAATTTTGCTATTTCCGAGAACAGGGATGAACTTGGAGAGCATTATGCTAAGTGAAATATGTCAGATAGAGAAAGACAAATACTCTATGATATCATTTGTGTATAGAACTTAACAAACACAATAAACTCGTGAATATAACAATAAAAGCAGACTCATAGATATATGGAATAAACTAGTGGTTACTAGTGGGGGCAGGGTCAGTAGAGGGGTGGGGGTGTGGGAGATACAAACAATTGGGTATAAGGTAGGCTTAAGGATGCTGGGAGGGATTGGGGGCAGGAGGAGAAGGGGAGGACAGAGAATGAGATGGCTGGATGGCATCACCGACTCAATGGGCATGAGTCTGAGTGAACTCTGGGAGTTGGTGATGAACAGGGAGGCCTGGCGTGCTGTGACTCATGGGGTCGCAAAGAGTCGGACACGACTGAGCCACTGAACTGAAGGATGTATTGTTACAACACGGAGAATATAGCCAATATTTTGTAATAACTGTAAATGGAAAGTAACCTTTAAAATTGTTACATAGCCATTGTTATTGCCACAGTCCATAGGGTCGCGGAAAGTCAGACAGGACTGAAGCGACTGAGCACACACATACACAAGTGAAAGAAGCCAATCTGAAAAAGCTACATACCATATGACTCCAACCATATAATATTCTGGATGAAGCAAAACTATGGAGGCAGTAAAAAGATCAGTGTTTGCAAGGGGTTATAGGGAAGAAGGGAAAATTTTACAGACTATCTTTAAGAAGAGAAAGACTAACCAGTGAGTAAAAGTCAAAAAATTTGACAGTAAACTTTAACAAATTTGGGTAGCTCATCTGGTAAAGAATCCGCCTGCAATGCAGGAGACCCTGGTTTGATCCATCAGTTGGGAAGTTCCCCTCGAGAAGGGACAGGCTACCCACTCCAGTATTATTGGTCTTCCCTGGTGGCTTATACAGTAAAGAATCTACCTGACCTGCGTTCGATTCCTGGGTTGGGAAGGTCCCCTGGAGAAGGAAATGGCAACCCACTCCAGTATTCATGCCTGGAGAATCCCATGGACAGAGGAGCTTGGGACAGGAGAAACGTGGACACAGGAGTCCATGGGGTTGCAAAGAGTCGGACAGAGCTGAAGTGACTAAGCACAGCACAGCACATACAAAGTTTGGGGGAATTTTTTGTGTTGTTCTCAGTTCATTAAAGACTAACTTCCACTTTTATGCTGAGTTTAGAAAGTCATCATTGCTTGCCATAAAGAATTGTGGAGAGCACGGCTAGTCTTTGCTTACAAGTGACCTCACTCAGGCCTCCTGTGTAGTGCTCCCCAAAACCCTCAAGACTCACACATGTACACTTATGAGGGCAACACCATCTTTCCCAATTATTCAAAGATGATTTGGCACCTTATTTCCTTAACCTTTGCACAGGTGTTCAGCACACATTGTGATGCATCTCACACGAGGTCTAGTCCCTTCTTCAACTATTCTCCAAGACAAGTCTTTGTTCTTCCTTATACTTCTCATCGTCTGAAATTTGTTGACAGCACTCTGCGCTGCTAACTCCTTTTCTGTTCTCTCTGTATTTTCATGTGTATACCCTTTCTAAGTTCTTTACTATCTTTTAGAGATAAATGTGAATAAAATCCTTTCCTCTCTTTCCACTGCTTCATTGGGTATGAGATTCTGTTCCTCCTCCTTTCATCCCTTCTTTCTCTATTAAGAATGATAATTTTTGGAGGTTGTGGCTCCCTATCACCTCTCATGCCATGCTCTGTCAGGAAGACGTTGTGCAGACCACACCTCATCTGGCACACTTTTGTTCAATGAAAGTATAGTAAGGCATACTAATACCCACCTGGGTGACTTGGAACAACTTGTGGAAGCATGACTTTGCAAGAATATGCAAAACACCACTTCACTGTTTATGTGGTTTTACCTTGAAATTACTTTGACCCTGGAAAAGGAACTATTGGTGTCAGAGAGTTTTCAGTTTCACTAATAAAGAGTTGGGTATGGGGAATATTCACTTCTTATTCTTATGTTTTAGCCATTTGTATGTTTTTTTCTATCAACCAGTGACTAAGAGACAAACATAATAGGTTCTTTTGGAACCACAGTGGATCCAGGCCCCGTTGCTGCTCAGAGTTTGTGCTCAGCTCCCCCTGCAGTTTCCGTCACTGTGTCACTCAGAGCACAGTAGTATACAGCAGAGTCTGACTCCTGGGCTGAGGCTTTCTCCAAGTGGAAGGACGTGGTTTTTGTATTGTATGTGGCTTCAAAACCTTTGTTGGTTCCCTTGTCATTGGCCTTCGTGGCTTTCAGGAGGAGCTCTGGACCTTTTCCAGGATACTGGACATACCAGAAAAGAGTTGGGTACCCAGTGGCTGAGTAAGTACAGTTCACAGTCAAGGTAGCCCTTTCCAAAAGGGTCACTTGTCCGTCCATCTGGCTCACTGAGTCTCCACGGGTTCGTCCTAGGGGAAAATAAGAGAGTTCTCTGTGATCTTGGGCATAAAACTCTGCGATAAAATTATGCTTAAAGGTTTTGTTGACATAACAGAAGAAAGGATCCAAATTTTTAGAAGCGCTTTGCTTACCCAGCAGTAAGAGTATCACAATCATTAAGCCTGGAGAAGAGCTCATCTCTAGAGTGTCTCCTGAATAACGCTCTTGTCTCTTAACATGAAGAAATGTTGAAGTCACAGTGAAGTTTAGTTTCAGTGAAGCTTAGACACACAGGAAATGTGTCTATGTTAGGAAACTGCACCGTCTGGTGGACAGGGACAGAAATGCGATGCATGAATACTGGAAAGAAAGTGAAGTCGCTCAGTCGTGTCCGACTCTTTGCGACCTCATGTACTGTAGCCTGCCAGGTTCCTCCATCCATGGGATTTTCCAGGCAAGGATACTGGAGTGTGTTGCCATTTCCTTCTCCAGGGGATCTTCCCGCCCCAGGGATCGAACTTGGGTCTCCCACACTGCAGGCAGACTCTTTACCAACTGAGCCACCAGGGAAGCCCACGTATCCTGGTCTCCTCCCTAAGTTAGAAAAATGTTATCCTTGACTTTATCCATGAAGCACATGTCAGTCTTCAGGTGGAGCTTGGAAATCTGATCAATAGCTGTCAACACTTCTCAGGTCTGTTTTGTTCTTAGGATACTACCTGACATGGAAGTTCTTTAATAAAACATTCTAGGTATTTTTGTAGCTGAGAAGATTATCAGTATTCTTAAGAACTTTAATATAGTATTTTACATTCTTTTGTATCTACTGTGGGCCAACCTATAATCCACTGACTGTCAGAAGAGTTTGTGGCTGATTACAGAGGAAGTAATAAGAAGCTAGGTCATTATTGAGTGAATCTCTGGGAAAGGTTGGGGGCGGGAGGAGAAGGGGACGACGGAGAATGAGATGACTGGATGGCATCACCAACTCTGTGGACATGAGTTTGAGTGAACTCCGGGAGTTGGTGATGGACAGGGAGGCCTGGCGTGCTGTGATTCATGGGGTCGCGGAGAGTCAGACACAACTGAGCGACTGAACTGAACTGACCCCAATTTATAGAAGAGTGACTGACAATTATTTGTTGTTTAGTCACTGAATCAGTCAGGTCTGATTCTTTTGCAACCCTAAGGACTGTAGCCTGCTAGGTTCCTTTGTCCATGGGATTTCCCATTCAAGAATACTGGAGTTGCTATTTTCTTCCCCAGGGCATCTTCCCAACCCAGGGATCCAACCTGAGTCTCCTGCATTGGCAGGCAGATTCTTTACCACTGAGTCACCAGGGAAGCCCTGACCGATGTTTATTACATGCTCACTAAATATTTGCTATACCAAAAAAAAGTAATGAATAAAGGGTCTTTGATTGTGGAATCACTACTACTTGAAAAAAAATATTTTCTCAGTCCTAAAATAATAACAAATTTAAGAAATGTTATCTTTCTAATAAAATTTTTTTCAAGGGAAAAAGTCACACTGACTTATCAATAGTCAAATAATCCTGAATTTCAGAATCATTAAAACGTGAAAACAAAAGAAATATCATAATTGAAATTATCAAATCCTTGTAGAATTATCTAAGATCAATATCTCATTCTCCTACTTCTTCCAACTCTAAGAAAAGAGGGTTGGCCTATGTATATCAGACAAGTACTAATCCTATAATATATTCTTAGTTGATATCTAGCCTCAAAGATACTTTCTATTCTATCTGCCACATTTTGTTGCCAAACTTTAACCAAATAATTTTCCCCCAGTGTTTGAAACCCTGAAGATGTAGATTTGTGTCAAAAGCTCAGAGCTTTTCAAATTGTTAAAGACCGCTCAGCCAATATTCACATGACAGCCAAAAGTAGAATTAATGAGTTAAAATTACACATTCTGGGCCCACCAATAACTTCATGAATCACATTATCCCAAGTCGAGACCCATGAATCTGTAATTTTTGAGAGCTCCCCAAGAAGTTGGGTTGCAGCCAGTCCGATGTTGGTTTACAAGTTTTCATTTGGGACAGATGCCCTAGCTCAAGGTAGTTGTCAAAGATCAGGGAGCAATAGGATGTTCCCAGAACTACATACATACTCAAAACTTCCCTTTTTGAGTACCAGCAGCAAAAACAAGCACTTCTTTAGCTCTCTTTTTATAACCATTCATTTTATAAAACAAAATCTCTGAGGAGTATCAAGATGAAGTTCTAAGAGGCATTCATCTTCTGTAAAACCCTGTAACCATAGATCCCTAAACACACAGATGGAAGCTTAGCCCATTCTGTCTCTGGGAGTTCACTCTTCTTAGATTAACATCAAGGAATTTCATGAGACCAGAATCAGCCCATGAATCATTTCCCAAATTTAGATTTAAATTTAAAAAACCAGGCTCGATACTGCTTGGATTCACATATCCCTCCCTTTCTTCTCCACCTTTCAAATCACATAGTGAGAAACTGCCTCAAAAATACACCAGAAAGAAATTCTGGAAAATCAGTTACAAACCTCTGTTCTGGTAGGTGGGTTTCCCTGGTGGTGAGATGGTAACGAATCCGCTGGCGATTCGATTCTGGTATATAGAAAGAATGCAAAATAGGTTGCAATGATGTAGGACTGAAAATAAATGTATAGCACATGGATGCAGATAGCTGTTATCTCTACTTTAAAAAAAGACATAGTTTAAGGCCAATGAGTACATATAGGAGAAGTATTTTTGCATTTCGGGGTCATAGAAGAAGGCTTGTACAACACTGAAGAAAAGTATTTGCTATATTTGGATTTTAACAGCTTTATTAATACATAATTCTCTTTAAAATAAATTGTACCTCCTTAACTTAATAAGATGGACACATGTATATACTTGTGAAACCGTCACCACAATCAAGATAATGAACAATACATCACCCCAGAAGTTTCCGCTTGTCTCTTTTTAGTCCTCTCAGCCCTCTCTTCACTTCCTACTCCCATTTTCAAGAAACAATTTCTCTCATAAAATAGTTTGCATATTCAGTAATTTCAAATAAATGGTGTATGTGCCTTTGATAGCTTCTTTCATTCAGCATAATTATTTTAAAATTCTTCCATGGTTATTATAATCATGTTTCATTCCTTTGTATTGCTGAGTAGTATTCCATTATATGGATATGATTTATTTATAGATATGTTTATTTATTCACCTATTGATGGACACTTAGGTTAGTCCTAGTTTGCGGCTGTTACAAATAAAGCTGCTATGAAAATATGTGAATAAGATTTTTTATAGTCATACTTTCATTTCTCTTGGGTCAATATCTGGGAGTGGGAGCCTATGTAAGATATATATTTGACTGTTTAACTTTCTTATTTTTTCTAGTAACTTTTTTGCAAATTCCCTTGGATTTGACACTCAGATAATTATGCTGTCTGTGACTAAAGATAGATTCACTTCTTCTTTTCCAAACTGTATGATTTTTGTTTCTTTCTCTTACTTTATTGCACTGGCTAGGACCCTTAGTACAATATTCAAGACAAGTGGTGAGAGTCAAAATTCTTCCCTTATTCCTGAAATTTGAAGGAAAGCATTCAAGTGTATTTCGCCATCAAGTGTATTTGATGCAGATTTTTTGTAGAGGACCTTTATTAAGTTAATGAATTCCCTTAAGTCCTTAATTTGCTAGGAGTTTTTAATCAAGAATAGATACTGAGTTTTGTCCAATGGTTTTTCTATATCTATAGAGGTTACTGTCATTAATCATCTGCGACTTGTTAATCTCTGTGGATACATTACTGATAAATTGTCACAACAAAATATTAAAGAAGATATCACTCTGTCATCTTACAAATAGTAAAACAAAGCTATCTAGAAACTTAATTTTAGAGTTAATAGTTTTGAACACAGACCTGTCTAATAGCAAAAATCTGTTCCCATTTTTCCCCTATAAATTCTTTTCAGAGAAATTTTGAGAGACAGAGAGCAGCAAAACTACTTCTTGAATCTTTGAAATATTTTAAGACAGCTTTTTAATAGGTTCTTTTTAATAGGTTTTATGCAAATTGAACTGATTAAACAATTATAGATTTGGCCCTTTCGCCAGAAGAGGAAAGAAAGAATACTCATGAACTTGTTTACAAAACAGAAACAGACTCACAGATGTAGCAAATGAACTTATGGTTGCCAAAGGGGAAGGTTGGGGGAAGAGATAGTTAGAGAGTTTGGGATGGACATGTACACACTGCTATATTTAAAATGGATAACCAACAAGGACCTAATGTATACCACAGGAAGCTCTGCCTAACGTTATGTGGCAGCTTGGATGGGATGGGAGCTTGGGGGAGAATGGATACATGTATCTGTATGGCTAAATTCCTTTGCTGTCCACCTGAAACTATCACAACATTGTTAATCAGTTATACTCCAATATAATATAAAACTTTTAAATTCAAACTGCAATTCAGAAGATGACCACCAGGTAGTGCCTTGACCATTCCTTTCAGACTGCTACTTACTAGATACCTGAGGAGCAACGCACCACACACACCAAGGGTGACAAACTCTTCTAGGTTTCCGCAAACCACTAGAATTCTGAAACCTCATTCATGACTACTGATCACTCTATTTCTCTTTCCCTTGAAATTGGCATGTGATAAAGTAGCCTAGAGCATAGTTTTTCAGGCTAACCAGGATAAACACTTCTCAAAAATTTAAAAATTATACTGCCATGTGATCCAGCAATTCTACTTCTGACTATATTATATTCAAAACACTTGAAAGAATTTGGATATATACCCCACATACTGAGATATTCATATATCCGTGTTTCTACCAAAAGATGGAAGGAACCCAAATGTTCATCAACAGACGAATGAGTAGACAAAAAGTAGTGCATATAAATAGTATTCAACCTTAGAAGGCATAAAAAAATCTACAACATGGATGAAATCTGAGGACATTATAATAAAAGAAATGTCACAAAATGACAAATATTTTATAATTTGACTTATATGAGTTATCTAAAGTAGTCAAACTCATAGAAAAAGAAAGTAGAACAGTAGTGGCCATGGGTTGGAGGGACAAGGGAATGAGGAGTTAGTCTTTTTTATTTTACATTTTTGGCAACACATCGAGACGTGGGGAATATCAGTTCCCTGACCAGGGATCAAACCTGTGTCTCCTGCGTTGTAAGCATGGAGTCTTAATCACGGGACTACCAGGGAAGTCCTGAGGAGTTAGTCTTTAATGAGTATAAATTTTCAATTTTCAAGATGCAAAGAGTACTAGAGATGGATGGTGCTTGCTGAACAACAATGTAAATGTGCTTAGTATCACTGGATTGAACACTTAAAACAGTTAAAATAGTAAAGATGAATGTCAAAATGATAAAAAAAATTAATTTAAAAATATTTAAAGGAGTATTTTAAGAATTCTACTTTACACATCTGCTTCCAAATTCAAATATAAGAGGGAGTTATAATACAAGACCACTTATCAATCATCCATTACCATTCAGATTTTAAGGTGATGAGAAAATGAGCTTAGAGGTAGGAGGAAACTGGAGACAAGGAGTATTTTGGACGGTGTTAACAATGAATGAAAAAGAGGGCCTAGAGGGGTGCAAAATCAGTCACATGACGGTAAAAATGCTCTTTGAAGAGTGGTACAGCAAAGGGCAAGAGCAGAGAAAGAAGACAATTCATATTCTTCCCCTTCACAATGTCCTTCTAAGAGCAGTTAATCATTAATCACTTTGTGAATAAGATTGATGGGAGGCAGTTAAACTATATTACAGAAATTGAGCTATTTCATGCTAGAGGTGTTCATAATGCAGAATGAGTATTAGCACAAAGTTTGTGACATAGTAAACATTTTAGAAAGTAAATGAGAGTACATTAATTCCACTAATAAATCTAATATAAACGTATTCATTAAATGGCATAAAACTGCGTTCAAACAGATATTCAAAAAGAGGACTACCACAGAGAGATTTCACCACCTTCCTCATTCCAAGTAATGTCTGTAATACAATATACATACCATAAATATTTATTGAACCAATTGATCTGTGGAAAATTCTGAAAGAGATGGGCATAGCAGGCCACCTGACCCGCCTCTTGAGAAATCTGTATGCAGGTCAGGAAGCAAGAGTTAGAACTGGACATGGAACAACAGACTGGTTCCCAATAGGAAAAGGAGTATGTTAAGGTTGTATATTGTCACCCTGCTTATTTAACTTATATGCAGGGTACATCATGAGGAACACTGGGTTGGAGGAAGCACAAGCTGGAACCAAGATTGCCGGGAGAAATATCAATAACCACAGATATGCAGATGACACCACCCTTATGGCAGAAAGCAAAGAGGAACCAAAGAGTCTCTTGATGAAAGTGAAAGAGGAGAGTGAAAAAGTTGGCTTAAAGCTCAACATTCAGAAAACTAAGATCATGGCATCTTGTCCCATCACTTCATAGCAAATAGATGGGGAAACAGTGGAAACAGTGACAGACTTTATTTTGGGGGGCTCCAAAATCACTGCAGGTGGTGACTGCAGCCATGAAATTAAAGGACACTTACTCCTTAGAAGAAAAGTTATAACCAACCAAGACAGCATATTAAAAAGCAGAGACATTACTCTGCCAACAAAGGTCCGTCTAGTCAAGGCTATGGTTTTTCCCATGGTCATGTATGGATGTGAGAGTTGGACTGTGAAGAAAGCTGATCGCCGAAGAATTAATGCTTTTGAACTGTGGCATTGGAGAAGACTCTTGAGAGTCCCTTGGACTGCAAGGAGATCCAACCAGTCCATTCTAAAGGAAATCAGTCCTGGGTTTTCATTGGAAGGACTGATGTTGAAGCTGAAACTCCAATACTTTGGTCACCTGATCCAAAGAGTTGACTCATTGGAAAAGACCCTGATGCTGGGAAAGACTGAACTTGGGAGAAGAAGGGGACAACAAGGATGAGATGGCTGGATGGCATCATTGACTCAATGGACATGAGTTCGAGTGAACTCCAGGAGTTGGTGATAGGCAGGGAGGCCTGGTGTGCTGCGGTCCATGGGGTCGCAAAGAGTCGGACACAGGTGAGTGGCTGAACTGAACGATCTGAAAGACCAATAATTCACACATATTTTTAATTGATTTTTAATTCAGACATTTCTGAATTTCCTTAGTCAATTCTTCTAGTTTAATCTAATCACCAAATGATAAAGATTTTGGTGGTTATATTTGTCTTTGATAGGAAATTTAAATCCAAATTTTCAGGGATAAGAATGTTTTTGATGAGTGATAGCTCTAGACATCGGAGAAGGCAATGGCAAGCCACTCCAGTACTCTTGCCTAGAAAATCCCATGGATGGAGGAGCCTAGTAGGCTGCAGTCAGTGTGGTCGCTAAGGGTCGGACACGACTGAGCGACTTCACTTTCACTTTTCACTTTCACACATTGGAGAAGGAAATGGCAACCCACTCCAGTGTTCTTGCCTGGAGAATCCCAGGGAAGGGGGAGCCCGGTGGGCTTCCGTCTATGGGGTCGCACAGAGTCGGACACGACTGAAGTGACTTAGCAGCAGCAACAGCAGCAGCTCTAGATATGGTCTGTGAACCTAGAGAAATACTTTCTTTGAATGAGTGTTTCCCCTCTAAACCTACACCTGTGCTGCCACAGTACTAACCACTTCCTGTCTATGAAGGCAATTCCCTACCCTGGTCCCCAAGGCAGGTGGATGTATCAATTAGAACTCTGGGTTTTGGTACAGGAGCCTCCTACACGCCTCTCACTGTGGGCTCACTCATTGCACAGAAATACACTGCAGAGTCCTCCAGCTGTGAAGCTGAGATGGTGAGTTTGATGAGTTTGCTTGCCTTCTGGAAATGCAATGAGTAGCGACCTTCTGTGGCATTTTGCCTGTTATGAGAGTCCTGGCGAATGAGGAAGGTCATCACCCCACTGCTGTGTTGCTTGTACCAGAATAGACTATAAGTTGTAACACTGGTGTCGTATGTGCAATCCAGGGTCACAGTTTCTTTCTCCTGCACTGACATTGGTGGTTGGTCTTGAGTTACTTTCTGGGCAATACTGGATCCTAGAGGGAAAAAATAGATAGAAGTAGATTGCAGCCATGAAATTTAAAAGCACTTGCTCCTTGGCAGGAAAGCTATGAGAAACCTAGACAGTGTATTGAAAAACAGAGACATCACTTGGCCAACAAAGATCTGAATAGTCAAAGCTATGGGTTTTCCAGTAGTCATGTATGGATGTGAGAGTTGGACCAGAAAGAAGACTGAGTGCTGAAGAACTGATGCTTTCAAATTGTGGTGCTGGAGAAGGCTCTTGAAAGTCCCTTGGACTGCAAGCAGATCAAACTAGTCAATCCTAAAGGAAATCAACCCTGAATATTCATTGGAAGGACTGATGATGAAGCTGAAGCTCCAATACTTTGGCCACCTGAGGCAAAGAGCAGACACATTGGAAAAGACCCTGATGCTGGGAAAGATTGAAGACAAAAGAAGAAGGGTACAGCAGAAGATGGGATGATTAGATCGTATCACTGACTCAGTGGACGTGAATTTGAGCAAACTCCGGGAGGTAGCAAGGAACAGGGGAGCCTGGCGTTCTGCAGTCCATGAGGTTGTAAAGAGTCAGACACAGCTTAGCTACTGACCAAAAACAACAGAGATTTAGGAATAAGTGATGTAGAATAAAGAAATTCTACTTTACACTCAGCTAGGCTTCCTTCCCAGGGTACCCTTAAGACTGCCTGTTCCTTTGGCCCTTAGGTCACAGAGAAGGCACAGTCCCATCAGGACCATCCTTACCTAAGCACAGTGAAGCCACAACCACCTTCAGAAGGCTGGAGAGAAGCATATTTCAGCTCTCCCACTAGATGGAAAATATCTTCTTCTTCAATGTCAAGGGTGTGCAAGGTGAGGTGAGTCTGACAGGGTGAGGGAAGAATTGCTGAGTATGTGCTGCTGCTGCCCCACAACAGGAAACAGGGGTTAGTTGATGTAGCAAGTTGAGTAGCAAGTTGATGTAGTTAGTTGAGTAGCAAGTTGATATGGGTTACATCAACTTCTCTATAAAGCAGGTGAGAGTCCTACTCACCCCAAACTTCCTTTTGTAGTAACCAGTTCTTCGACTGATAGCAATTACATCTTAAACACAAGTCAAATTTGATATTGCAAAGAAGACCCCCCACACACACACACACAATGCTGTGTTGTGTCATTGCTTCTGTGAAGGAAATGAGTGAGTAGCTCTTATTTAAAAATATTATCTGTAATGTATTATGGAAATAATATAAGACATACTAACCCTGCAACCCCACATCTGTGTTCAGTTCTTCCACCTAAGGTAGAAATAAATCACTTCATGGTAAGAAGGCAGAGCACTTTAGCTCTTCTATGCTGCCTATAGTTACAATAATGCTTTTCCTCACTATCAGTATTTTCAGTTGCCCATCTTGGGGCCAAAGCAGGAAAATCTAATCACCCTTTTCTAAAGAGTTTAGGCTGAGGTTGCAGAGATTGACTCCTGTCACAGAAATCCCCTTTTATTCTCTACTAATTTTCACAGTCCAGCTCTGTTCATGAAAGCCAGATTAGATACCTTAGCTATGTCATTAGGTTATCAAGCCTTTGAATTTATATTCATCCCATTAACTCAACTGGAACCATAAATGAGCCATACCAAACTGTTATATATCCTGTATGACCAGCTCTAAAGGAAATACATAGCAGGTGATCTCATACACCTCCATAAGACAACTAACCCTAAGATCACCACTGATTCCACCCCTAACCCTACACCTGTTCTCCCACAGCCCTAACCACTTCCTGTCTGTAATAAATCTTTGTGTATGAATATAACAGGAAAGCCATGCCTAGGGATATGACTCTACACCATGGCAAACAACAAAGACCCACTGCCTATCACAGCCTATTTCTTGATACATTAGCCAAAACTTATTTTCCCCTGGTAGCTCAGTTGGTAAAGAATCCACCTGCAATGCAGGAGACCCCGGTTCGATTCCTGGGTCAGGAAGTTCCACTGGAGAAGGGAAAGGCTACCCACTCCAGTATTCTTGGGCTTCCCCTGTGGCTCAGCTGGTAAAGAATCTGCCTGCAATGCGGGAGACCTGGGTTCGATCCCCAGGTTGGGAAGATCCCCTGGAGAAGGGAAAGGCTACCCATTCCAGTATTCTGGCCTGGAGAAATCCATGGGCAATGTAGTCCATGGGGTCACAAAGAGTCAGACATGACTGAGTGACTTTCACTTCACTGTTCACTTCACATCTTCCTGTCTCAGTAATGACAGCCTCAGCAAAATTGTTTGAAGCATCTTTAGATCTTGCAGTGGAATCTCTATTAAGTTTAATGGAACCACATACAGTAGGAATTTTTCTGTAATTTAAAAACACCCAACTTTTTTCTAACAACTGGTTGACTAAATATGAAATATCATTAATTTCTCTTCATATTATTAAAGTCTTTTAAACTTCTCAATTAAAGGATCTCATGATTGTATTGTTACTCAAAATACATCCATACCCAGAACAATTCTTTGGACAGTCTCATCTCAAACTCTGAATTTATATCTTTTTAATTTTTGAAGTGAGTTAGGTATGGGCGTGGGGTACTTCCCTGGTAGCTCAGCTGGTAAAGAATCCGCCTGCAATGCAGGAGACCCTAGTTCAATTCCTGGGTTGGGAAGATGCCCTGGAGAAGGAATAGGCTACCCACTCCAGTATTCCTGGGCTTCCCTGGTAGTTCAGTCAATAAAGAATCTTCCTGCAATGCGGGAAATCTGAGTTTGATCCCTAGGTTGGAAAGATCCCCTTTAGGAGGGCATGACAACCCACTCCAATATTTTTGCTGGAGAATCCCCGTGGAATTCTGGGCGGGCTACGGCCCGTGGGGTCGAGAAGAGTGACTAAGGGGTCACTCTTAGTGAGGTCGGACACAAGTGAGTGACTAGCACAGCACAGCACAGGAATAGGGGAGTTTGTCATTACAAAAGGAGAGCACAAGGGAGTTTGGGAGCAGTGAGACTGTTCTGTGTCCTTATCTTGCGATGGCTACACGATCTCTACAATGGATTAAAATTCAAAATAATAAAATAATTCAAAATAAATCCTCGGTGTTCTCCGAGGATCCAGGAGTTGGCAGAACCTATTATACGTTAAAAACAGAAAGCCACAGTTCCCTAGTCTGGTGCTGTCACTTTGTAGCCCCCACCCCCTCAATACACACAGGACCTCTAGGAAACACCACTGCTGCTGTGACCTGCAGTCGTGTCTTTAGCAGGTCTGGGGACTCCAGCATGCTTTAAAGAGAAAATGATAGCCCGCTTTACTATCCTTACTTCTCTCCTCATGCATGTCTTAGCGGTCTCATTGCTCTGACTGACCTGAAAAAACAAAACCTCCTTATATTTGCTGGGTTTGCTTTTCTTTCCCAGTGAGATCTATGTTCTCCAGTAGCTGGTCTCATCTCACTGTCTTCTCAAATAAATCCTGAAGACTGAAAAAAAATAAATAAACAGAAATATAGATCAAAAATAATCAATTTTTCTATGTAATTACTTAGGAATTAATATTTAAAATACTGAATTCAAAATAGCAAAATAGGAATCTTCTACCATCTTTTCACCCCACCAAAAACACCAGTTTTCACAGTCATACTCCAAGGGAGCTTTGAGAAGTCCAGAAATACAGCAGAGAAGTTCCAGCACACCTTCTGACATCAGACACACTGAAGAGGGTTAGGGGAGCAGTTTCCCATCACCTTCATCACACCTCCCCTCAAAGCACACAGCTGGGCTCCAGGAGAAACACTCTTGCCCTGCGATCTCTCCACAGAGGAAAGTGAGGGCCTGTGAGTAGGTATCTGCTCTCCAGCTTTGGGAGAAGCTGCAGAAAAGACTAGCCCCTTTCTCACCTCACCCAGAATACTTAGGTGTGCTGTTCAGCTGGGGAGTGGGGAGCACCTGGGAACAGCAGCCAGGTCTCCAGGAGGGCATTAAAATGGACAAGTTTCCCACTACCAGGCACTGGCTCCATCAGGACTGCCCACCAGTCGCTGGGGATGCCTTGCCTGCCAATCAAGCCACTCCAGTACTATTGCCTAGAAAATCCCATGGATGGAGGAGCCTGGTAGGCTGTAGTCCATGGGGTTGCTAAGGGTCGGACACGACTGAGCGACTTCACTTTCACTTTTCACTTTCACACATTGGAGAAGGAAATGGCAACCTACTCCAGTGTTCTTGCCTGGAGAATCCCAGGGACGGGGGAGCCTGGTGAGCTTCCGTCTATGGGGTCACACAGAGTCGGACACGACTGAAGTGACTTAGCAGCAGCAGCAGCGGCCCAGGGGTACCAGCCATCACACAACGTCTGACTCAAACACCACCGCACCCTGTCACTGCTCCCAGGGCACAAAGGAGAGCCAGAGTGAGGCTTTGCAGATCCTAGTGAGCATGTGCAGAAGGCAGCCCCATTCTGCTGGCCTGGAAGAAACAAGACAGATGTAAGCAGCCAGCCTCCCCCTAAGGAAAGGAAGAAAAATGGAGGCTATCAACACCCAGACTGGCCTCCTAGGATCAAGAGAAGGCTGTGAAGTTTGCAGGAAATCGTCTAGAGACAGGAGAAGGCAAATACACCATTTAATTTGCAATCATTTGAATGTGACATTTTCAAGTCACTTTGCAAGGAGATCCAACCAGTCCATTCTAAAGGAGATCAATCCTGGGTGTTCATTGGAGGGACTGATGCTAAGGCTGAAACTGCAATACTTTGGCCACCTCATGCGACGAGTTGACTCACTGGAAAAGACTCTGATGCTGGGAAAGGTTGGGGGCGGGAGGAGAAGGGGACGACGGAGAATGAGATGGCTGGATGGCATCACCGACTCTGTGGACATGAGTTTGAGTGTACTCCGGGGTTGGTGATGGACAGGGAGGCCTGGCGTGCTGTGATTCATGGGGTCGCGGAAAGTCGGACATGACTGAGCAACTGAACTGAACTGAACTGAACTCTATCTTACTTTTCCTCAAATACACAAAAAATATATACTATTACTGGGCACTAAAGTAAAACACATGTCACATTTTCTCAATAAGAAAGTGGTCAATGCACATAAAACAGATGTCAAAATTAATGTAAAATTGTAATTTATTAATATTTCTTGCAGAGCTATTTCAAAGCTGATGTTTGGAAACAGGACAATGAAATGGGGAATGCTCAGTTAAATGTTAAGTGAAAAAAGATACTAATTAAGGTGAAAGTGAAGTCACAAGAGTAAACTGAATATTAGCAACACTGTGTAATCATAGAATGTCAATATCATATTAATTATATAAAGCATTTTCTTATATTTGGCATGTAATTTGTATAATCAGAAAAAAATGCCGTTTTCAAAGCATAATACTTTAAAAACACATTCATAATAAGGATTGTGATATGGATAACAGGGGGAGTATTTATAGAAGAGGAGTCTGAATGGCAAAATGTAAAGTCGGCCTTACAATTTCAAAATAAATCACTAAATTACAAACTCTCTTCAAGAATTCAGTAAGCAACAGGTATCCAACATGTTCTAACCCTTTCTAGCTATCCTTGAGCCTAATATTCTTATCAATGCTTTTTATGGCTTCCCTGATAGCTCAGTTGGTAAAGAATCCACCTGCAATGCTGGAGACCCCAGTTCGATTCCTGGGTCGGGAAGATCTGCTGGAGAAGGGATAGGCTAGCCACTCCAATATTCTTGGGCTTCCCCTGTGGCTTAGCTGGTAAAGAATCCGCCTGCAAAGCAGGAGACCTGAGTTTGGTCCCTGGGTTGGAAAGATCCCCTGGAGAAAGGAAAGGTTACCCACTCCAGTGTTCTGGCCTGGAGAATTCCATGGACTGTACAGTCCATGGTGTAGCAAAAAGTTGAACACAAATGAGCGACTTTCACTTTCTTTCACATGCTTTTTATGACGAGCACATCAGTTTCCACCAGCAGACAAACAATATAGCATTATATACTTATAGCAAGGTATAAGTATAACCTTATACTTGAAAGCTGTGCAAAGGAGGGGGGCTGCCCCAGTCACAGGTTTGGGTACAGATAGTGGGTGCTTGGGAAGCACTGTGTCCTTGCTGCACAGAAGTAGACAGCTGCGTCTCCAGGTTGGGTGGCTGCGATGTGCAGGGAGAGACGCTTGGCGGTCTTATTCAGTAAGAGAGTCAGTCTCTGGTCTTCCTCTTTGCCCTTATTTGAATAGATAGCTATAAGGAGCTGGGGACCTTTCCCAGGTTCTTGCTTATACCAAGGGAAGTAGTCTGAAGCTGTGTCTGTATAAGTGCAGGTGATAACAGAGCTGTTTCCCTCCTGGACGCTCAGGGTAGAAGGACTCTGCTCCACCTTGTTTCCCAGGCTGACACCTATGGAGAAAATAGAAGTCAGAGAAAGAAGGACTGCTAGATTATTAAGCTCTAGAGTTTACTTTTCCTTTTCTACAAAAACTAGAAGAAACCTGAATAAAGCCAGTCTTGGCATCTAAAGAATATCTACTAATACACTCTGTTTCCCTTAAACCCTCAACTCACAGTCCAGCTGCAGCCACAAGAATGTGATTAAAGCTCCAATGGGTGTCTTCATTGCTTTTCCTACTGAGGATCAATTGTGGACCTGCAGTCTCCAGCCAGGGGAGCTGCTTCTGTTACCAAGTGATCCCTTCTTTTCTCTAGAGGTTTCTTTCATTGTCTACCCAGCCAATAAGAAAAAGGCTCTGCTTCTGCCCCAAGCCTACCTATCCATTCAGAATCCACACAAATGAACCCTCCACATGTTCTGATCAGCAGAGGTGCACCACCATCTGGTGGTTACATCTCTAACTACTGAACTCTCTGCTTAAATGTTTTCCTCATACCTGTGCCTGTGAGGGACTCTGATGCATAAAAACAGCAAAGATCAAACAAATTATGTCTTAGATTGAAATTTTAAATGCACAGTAAGAATTTAGAGATCAAAATTTACACCTCTGCACACAACTGAGTCGTTTTTAATAAGTTAGAAGGAGGTAGATGCTGTTGCCCTTTATCCAATGATGGGCCTGATATTAGTTTTGAAATTAGAAAAGCACCATGATTCACTCTTAAACATAAAAATATAAAACTTTCCTTTTCAGCCTGTATACCATGCTCTTTTGTCTATTATGGGGAGAAAATATTTCTAAAAGGAATATGTAAGCCAAAGAAGAGTATAAGAGAAAAAAGATCATTTGATATTCCAAATGCCTGTTATCTTAGATTGTGTTCCTCTTAGCTGGCCTTCCCTGTTAACTGTGACTACAGTTAGCAATACTGTACTTTTCATTTAAGAGTTGCTAGGAGTGCAGACCTTAAATATACTCACCATAATACAGCAAAACAAAAACCCTGGTAATTAAGTGCAGTGAAAGATGTGTTCACTAACCTTATCAGTGTTATCACTTCAAAATATATAGATATATCAAATCATTATATTAGACACCTTAAACTCACACATATCTTAAATGCAGTGAATGACTCAGAGCCTTAGTGGAATTTCCTCCAGAGTATGAGTATGAGTCAAATCTACTGGCAGGCTTCTGCTGCCTTGGCCATCGCTGGCTCAGGGTCTATATTCTATTAGTTTTCTTCCAAACTCCATTACAATGTTGTTTCCCCAAGACACTGACATTGACATTTCCCCAATAAAATGTTCTTTCCCCAAAACATTTCCCCTTAAGTTCTGTGAGTTTCCAGAATTATCTTCCCTTGCCAAAACCAATTCAATTACTTAGAATTTTCTGATTACCCCTGTTAGAATAAATCCAAGAAAGCCTCAATATTGCCTGTGTCTTCTAGAGAAATAGTGCATATAAAAGGTTGACCCTAAAGAACCTGTCCAAAGAAACGGTCCCTGGGCAACCAAGACTACCTCATTTCCAGAAATAGAAGCCCCTCTCCTGTGATTTGGATTCTCTGGTCCTGTGGATTACAAAGAATAAATTTAACCTCTGTTCCATATCTCATACCTTTAAAAATTTACAAAGCTATGGTGAAGAATATCTACTCAATATATAAATATGTATATTTATTAAAATATGCTGGTTTTATGTGTGTTAAACTTCTTGCATTGTAGGCAGATTATTTACCATCTGAGCCACCAGGGAAGCCCAGGTAATACACAAAGTTTGGAACAATTTTTTATGTGATGTTCTTAATTCATCAAAGACTAACTGCCACTTTTCTTCTGAATTTAGAAAGCAATTATTGCTTGGTATAAATTCCTGGTGGCTCAAATAGTAAAGAATCTGCCTGCAATGAGGCAGACCCAGGTTTGATCCCTGGGTCAGGAAGATCCCCTGGAGAAGGGAATGGCAACCCACTCCAGTATTCTTGCCTGGAAAAATCCCATGGACAGAGGGGCCTGGCGGGCTACAGTCCATGGAGTCGCAAAGAGTCAGATATGACTGAGCAAATAACACTACTATAAAGCATTGTGGAGAGCACTGGTGTTCTTTACTTAAAAGTAATCTCACTCAAGCCTCCTATTTTAGCACCTGCCACAAATCTCCAGCCCACACATACACAGTCACTCGCCTGAGCAACACCATCTTTCTCAATTATTCAAAGATAACTGGTCCTTCTTTTTTAAACTCTTCCACAGCACACATTGTGACACCTCTCGCACTAAACCTGGGTTTCTTCTTCGTCTAGTCTGTAACACAGGCTTTAATTCTTCCTTACACTTCTCACCTTCTGAAATGTTGTTGACATCACTATGTGCTGTGATCTCCTTATCTATTCTTTTTGTATTTGCAAGTATACCCTTTCTGATTTCTTTACTATCTTAGAGATAAATGTGTATTATTAATCTACTATGTTTATACAAATTTCAGAGAAAGCATTTTATTGCACAACATTTTGTATTGTTTAAAGTATACTTTGACATTCATTTTATTTATAGAACTTTAAAAATAAAATTTGCATTTAAACCAATCTAATAAAAAATTAACTAGATTTAAACCAACAGTGCATAACAAAAATATATTAATATTCTGTCTATAACTCATTCATAAAGCCTACAAATACAGCCTTTGAAAAAAGTAGAAGAAAATTTTCATGAAGGTAAAAGAACGAAGCAAATAAAAATATTGTAGAAGCAGCAGGCATTTCAAGGTCAATAATATTTTTAGTCATTCCTACCATAATAGCCACTGCTATTGTTGTTCATATGTTGTTCACTTCTGTGCTTAAAACTTTCTCCCAAGCAACAAAATTACTCCTAGTGTGCCAATAAACAGATGTTAATTAAACAGGATTGCACCAATATTTGCAGAGACCAGCAGTATATTTGCAGGGCAATACAGAGATTGATTGCTCTATTATTCTTTGCAACACACCATCTTCTCTTACTTCCTTATCTCTCACAATTTCAAGATCATTACAAAACACTCAATATTTTGCAAAAATCTGTAAGGGAAAACCTGAAAAAAAATACATATACTATGTGTATAACATAGTATACTGATGTGCATAACACTTACTCTGCTGTATACCTGACACTCACAGAGCATTGTATATCAACTATACTTCAATTTAAAAACAAAAGTTTTTTTAAAGTCACGGTTTTTGGAGGCTCCAGCTGTCCAATTACTACTCCTGCATGCTCTGTCAGGAAGACAGTATGCAAATGACACTTTCTCTGGTGCACTCTGGCTCTCTAAAAGTATATTGTATACTAAAAGTATAATAAAACTCAGTAAAGCAAAACGCATCAAGTTGGCCTGGAACAACCTGCGGGGCACGGATTTTGACTGCAAGGATGAGCAAGGGACTATTGTTTAGTGGTTTAACCTTGAAATTACCTTTGGTCTTTGATAAGGAACAATTGGTGTCAGACAGTTTTTATCTTCACTAAGGAGTTGGTGATGGACAGGGAGGCCTGGCGTGCTGTGATTCATGGGGTTACAAAGAGTCGGACACGACTGAGCGACTGAACTGAACTGAACTGAACTGAATAAGAGGTTGGGTAAAGGGAAATTTTCCCAGTGATGCAGTGGTAAAGAATCTGCCTGCAATGCAGCAGACCCAGGTTAGATCCCTGGGTCTGGGAGATCCCCAGGAGGAGGGTATGGCAACCCACTCCAGTATTCTTGCCTGAAGAATTCCATGGACAGAGGAGCCTGGAGGGTTATAGTCCATGGGGTCCCAAAGAGTCGGACATGACTGAAGTGACTGAGCACTCACACAAGGGGAATGTTTACTTCTTGTTCTTATGATCTAGACATTGGTATGATTTTTTTATCAACCAGAGACTGGAGACAAACCACCATAAACTCTGCTGGGACCAGAGGGGATCAGAGACACTCAGCATCCAGGCCCCGTTGCTGCTCAGAGTTTGTGCTCAGCTCCCCCTGCAGTTTCCGTCACTGTGTCACTCAGAGCACAGTAGTACACAGCAGAGTCTGACTCCTGGGCTGAGGCTTTCTCCAAGTGGAAGGACGTGGTTTTTGTATTGTATGTGGCTTCAAAACCTTTGTGGCTTCCCTTCTCGTTGGCCTTCGTGGCTTTCAGGAGGAGCTGTGGACCTTCTCCAGGATACTGGACATACCAGAAAAGAGCAGGGTACCCAGAGGTTGAATAAGTGCAGTTTATAGTCACAGAAGTCCCTTCTGAAAGAGTCACTTGGCCATCCATCTGGGTCACTGAGTTTCCATGGGTTTGTCCTGGGCAAATTATAAAAAAAAATTCTGTGTCACCTTGGGCATATTTTTCTAGGATAGAATTATTGTTAAAGATTTTGCTGACATAACGCAAGGAAGAATTCACGTTTTAAGAGCCATTTTACTTACCAAGCATTAAGAGTACCACAGTCACTAAGCCTGGAGAAGAGTTCATCTCTGGAGTGTCACCTGAATAGAGATCTTGACTTTTAAGAGGAAGAAAGGTTGAAATCACAGTGAAGTGACAAATCGAAGCCTGCATTTCACACAGGAAATGTGTTGGTGTCAGGAAACTGTACCCTCTTGTGGACAGAGAGAGGAATGGGATGCTTGTAACCTAGTCGCCCAAACATGTTCTCATCCCCAGCTTTATTTTTGAGACATATACCAGTCTTCAGCTGGCACTTGAAAATCTGAACAAGTTGCTCTAACCTCTTAGGTCTATTTTGTTGTTATGTCTCTACCTGACAAAAGTCCTTTAACAGAACATCCCTAGGGTATGTCTATAACTGAAAAGATAACCAATTTCCTTGAGCATGTTAAAACAGTCCTTTACATCCTCATGTATTCAATGTGAGCTAGCCATAATTCATCGAATACTAGAAAAGTGTTTGGGGTTGAACTTAGAAGAAGTAATAAAAAATCAAGTCATTACTGAGTGATTCTTTACTTTTCGACACTGTACCCTAACATGTAGAGCAGATTTATTACATCACAAAATATCTGTCCAATGAAACAAAAATGATGAATAAACAATCTTTGAGGAATCACTACTTTTTGAAATGCACTGTTTCCTTGGTTGGTTGGTTTAGTCACTAAGTCTTGTCCAACTCTTGCAACCCCATGGACAGTAGCCTGCAAGGCTCCTCTGCCCATGGGACTCTCCAGGCAAGAATACTGGAGTGGTTTGCCATTTCCTTCTCCAGGGGATCTTCCTGACCCAGGAATCAAACCCGGATCTCCTGCTTTACAGGCAGATTCTTTACCAATGGAACTATGAGGGACTAGTCTTAAATCATATCAATTGTAAGGAATTCTATCTTTTAATAAAAGCTTTTAAGGAGGAAAAGTCACATAACTTACTAATAGTCATATATTCCTGAATATAAAAATCATTTGAAAATGAGAATATGAATCATTTTCATGGTGTTTCAAAGAATCTTTATGGTGTTTCATAAATTGAATTTATGAAATTCTACTTGATGTTCTGATATGAATATCTTATTGAACATCTACTTGATGTTCTGATATGAATATCTTATTGAACATCTACTTGATGTTCTGATATGAATATCTTATTCTCTCCCAGTTTCAAGCTGGTTAAGTATTAGTCATTTAGTCCTGTCTGATTCTTTGTGACCCCATTGACTGTAGCCCACCAGGCTCCTCTGTCCATGGTATTCTCCACGGGAGAACACCAGAGTGGGTTGCCATTCCCTTCTGCAGGGGATCTTCCCAACCCGGGGATCAAACCTGTGTCTCCCTCATTGCAGGCAGATTCTTTACTGTCTGAGCAACAAATACTAATCTTACTAAATCCTACTGATAATACACTCAGTATATATCTAATCTCAAGTACGCTTTTTATTACTTAATGTAATAAGTAAAAAGCAAAATGTTATACCAACATTTTGATGCCAAACTTTAATGAAATAATTTTCCTCCACCGTGTCTGGAACCCTAAAGATGTGAATTTCTGTCAAAAGCCTGGAGCTTGAGTTAGGACTGTTCTTTCCCAGCTTTTCAAATTGTTAAAGACTTATAAATTGATATTTATACAACAGCTGATGATAGAATCAACGTGTGCATGATTTAAAATTACAGATTCCGGACGCACCACTAATTTCATGAATCATATTTTCCAGAATTGAGACTTGTGAATTTGTAATTTTGAAAGCTCCCTAGGAGGTTTTGTTGAAAACAGTCCAACAAAATTTCATTTGTGATCAATGTCTAGACAAAGATAGTTGCCAAGGTTCAGGGAGAAAGCTCTGGGCTCAGAATGGAAAAATGTTTCCATGACTATACTGTGCTAAGTCACTTCAGTTGTGTCAGACTCTTTGAGACCCTATAGACTGTAGCCCACCAGGCACCTTTGTCTATGGGATCCTCCAGGCAAGAATACTGGAGTGCATTGCCATATCCTCCTCCAGAAGATCTTCCTGACCCAGGGATTGAACCCATGTCTCTTATGTCTTCTGCGCTGGCAGGTTGGTTCTTTACCACTAGTGCCACCTGGAAAGCCCATGACTATACAAGTTGTGTTAATGATCCTTCTCTGTGAAGTACCAGCAGCAAAAAGAAGTCTTCTTTAGCTCACTTTTTTTAGCTGGCTTTTTATGAATGTCCATTTTATTTTAAAAAAAGAAAGCAAAAATCCTGAAGGCTATCAGGATAAAGTTCTGGAGAAAGAAACAGTCAGTAAAGCCCCTGTTATCATTAGTCCCTAGACACATAGCTTAGCTCAGTTTCTTTCAGAGAGTTTACTCTCCAAAGTTTCAGATCAGGGAGTTCCATGAGTCCAAAGTTAATGTGTGACTGGTTTCCCATATTCCACTTAAGTAGGAAAAGCAGACTCAGATACTGGTTGGCCTCACATATTTCTTCCTTTCTCCTTCACTTTCCAGATCGCATTGTCAGAACCTGCCTCAAAATTATGCTAGAAAGGAACCCAGGAAAAGCAGCTAAAAACTTTTATTCTGATATAAAGGGGGAAAACAATACAGGTTGGACAATGCTGAGTTGAAAAAATAAGTATAGAATGCACAGATGCAGAAAGTTGTTATCCACACTTTAAAAAAAAACATATTTTAAGGCCAGTAAGAATGTAGAGGACAAATATTTGCATTTGAGTCACACCAGAAGTCTTGTACAACAATGAAGAAAGATGTTTGTTAAATTTGGATTTTAATTCCATTATTAAAGCATAATTTTCATAAAAATATATTGCACTTATTTAAAGTAAGCTTTCATAAGATTAGACAAATATGTGTGTACATATATATACATAATAGTGAAGCCATCATTACAATCAAGATCATGAACTGTTCATCACCACCAAAAGTTTCCTCACATCTTTTTGTGGTTCTCTCAACCTTCTCCCCACCTCCTACTGCCATTGTCATGCAAAACTTGCTATTAATTAGTTTACATATTTTATAACATGATATAAATGGGATAATATATACTTTTTGTCTAGCTTCATTCAGCATAATTATTTTAAGATTCTTTCATGGTTATGAGTATCAATGGCTTATTCTTTTGTGTTGCTGAGTAGTATTCCATTATATGGAAACAGAACAATTTTCTTATCTATTCACCTGTTGATGTACATTTAGGTTTGTCCCAGTTTAGGGCTGTTACAAATAAAGTTACTATGAATATGTGTGAATAAGATTTTTTTATAGACATGCTTTCATTTCTCTTGAGTTGATATCTGGGGTAAAATGGCTGGATCATATAGGAGGTGTATATTTGACTTTAACTTTCTTATTTTTTCTGGCAGATTTATTTCATAGATCACATTAGATTTTATACTCAGACAATTATACTATCTGTGACTAAAGATAGGTTCACTTTTCCTTTCAAAACTCTTTGTCTTTTGTTTCTTCTTCTTACCTTACTGCACTGACTAGAACCCCTGGCACAATATTAAATACAAGTGCTAAAAGCCAAAATTCTTCCCTTTTTCTTGCCTTTATTCATGAAGTCCGGTCCTCCCTATACAGCTACTTTATTTAAACCATGGTTTGACCTGTACAGAATCATCATAGTTGTGAGACTTCCAGAAGATTATGAGAGGTTTATGGACAGAAAGGAGAATAATTTTCAGATGCACTCCAGAAATCTGAAGCATCTATACAACTGATAAATTTGAACCACAGTTACTCCCCTAGAGTAAAACTTGGAGCCCCTCACAATAAAAGACAAATACACAAGCAGTAAGTGGAAGCCAAGATTTCAATATAAATATTGTTGAGAAAAACTCTTCATTTTTTTCTTATACACCACAGAAATAAACCTAAATGCAGCAAGGAGATTAAAGAAAAGGAATAAATGCTGTATCTATAATTTCAGTCAAATTAGAGAGGAATCCAAATATTTGTAAGAGCTACCAAAATCAGATAAGCTTGCACAAATACATATGTTCTGAACAGCTATAGTGAGTGAATCATGCCAGGTCAAAAGGAAATCTTTCCAGATCAATCCATCTGTTAATACACTTCCAAGTATTAAAATAATCCTTTTCAAAATGTCAGATTATGGTTTTATTACTGATTTTATTATTTTCCCTTGATCAGTCTATTCCTGCTTTATCTTTAATTCCTTCACTTTGATTTCTTCCTTTTTTTTATTATTCACACTAATTTCTTGTGTTACATACTATAGTTATTTTATCTAAATAACATTTTTGTACTTGGAAGAAAGCTAAAAATAAATATAAAAAAAGAAAGTTAAGTTAATTATGTATAGAGACATGAACATGTAGGAATATAGAGAGGGGAATTTGTTTGAAGATAAGGTAAAAACTAAAATATAAAGAAAAATATTAAAAGTCCTTTACAAACTGAGAAAAATTGCATAGTAGTCACCTTAGAAAGCAAATATGAGTACCATGGACTCACACCAAACAGACCTAAATCAAACTAATTCAGAAATGGTATAAAACAGTGTGGTCTATAAAAAGAGACATCATTCTGAGAGGACCTTCATTACTGAAAACAATGCCTATAACTTAATTGAAGGAAACCAGAATATGTCAACCCAAATTATGCTTTTTTGACATAAAAATTATTTTGAGTAAATGCAGGAAAGGATCCCTTTGTTCTGCCTAAAAGCAGTAAATAAATTCTTTTTTGAAGAGAGATTCTATAATGGCACCAAGGAGTCTTTGTATTCAAGAAAGGTCAGGATATACAGGGGGTAAGAGGCCTGTCACTAGTCCACGGTCTTGTCAGTTCTTCACAGATTTATTGTTTCTTCAGCATAAAAACTATCCCTGCTCTGGGTGCTTCTTCAGATCTTCATTTTCTTGTGAAGGCTCCCATCTACGTGTACAAATTTAACAAAATTTCATGCTTTTCTCCTCTAATCTGTCTTCAGTCAGTTCAATTCAGTTGCTCAGTCGTGTCCAACTCTTTGCGACTCCATGAATCACAGATTCTTAGGCCTAACCAGGGACACAAAGAGGGTAGAGGAGAATTTTTCTTCCTCCACAGAATATATAATCCATAAATATTTATTGAAAATTTGATCTGAAAAACCAACAATTCACACATATTTTTACTGATTTTTCCATCATATGTTTCTGAACTTCCTTAGCCAATTCTTCTAGTTCAATCTGATCACCAAATGTCAAAGATTTAATGTAGCTGTTCTTTCTTTCCAATCTTTGGCTAAGAATGCAATGTGTCTACCTTCACGACAATGAGTCAGGGATAAAGGTGTTTTTGATGATAGCTCTGAACATGATCTATGAACCTAGAGAGGTATTTTCTCAGGGTGAGTGTCTTCCCTCCAACCCTTCACCTGTACTGTCGTCCTAGCCACTTCCTGTCTATGCTGGCAACTCCCTGCCCTGGTCCCTACAGCAGGTGGAGCAGGGCCCTAGGTTTTGGTGCAGGTCCCTCCTACGTGCGTCTCACTGTGGTCTCTCTCAGTGCACAGAAATACACTGCAGAGTCCTCCAGCTGTGAAGCTGAGATGACAAGTGTGATGGATTTTCTTGCTTTCTGGAAATTCAATGAGTAGCAACCTTCTGTGGCATTTTGCTTGCTATAAGAATCCTGAAGAAGGAGAAAAATAATTGCCACACTGCTGGGCTGCTTGTACCAGAATAGACTATAACTTGAATCGCTGGTGTCATATGTGCAGTCCAGGGTCACATTTTCCTTCTCCTGCACTAACATTTGTTGTGGGTCTTGAGTTACCTTCTGGGCAATAATGGATCCTAAAAGAAAACATTAGAATCAGAACTTTAGGAATAAGTGGTATGGAATAAAGAAATCCTATTTTAGACCCTACTACCCCTTCTTCCCTGGAGAAGGAAATGGCAACCCACTCCAGTGTTCTTGCCTGGAGAATCCCAGGGATGGCGGAGCCTTGTGGGCTGCCGTCTATGGGGTCGCACAGAGTCGGACACGACTGAAGCGATTTAGCAGCAGCAGCAGCAGACCCCTTCTTCCCGGGGTTCCCATAAGACTATCTGTTCCTCCAGTCCTTAGGTCACAGAGAGGTCACAATCCCACCGGGACCATCCTTACCTAAACACAGTGAAGCCACGACCACCTTCAGAAGGCTGGAGAGAAGCATGTTTCAGCTCTTCTACTAGATGGAAAATATCTTCTTCTTCAATGTCAAGGGTGTTCAAGGTGAGATGAGCCTGACAGGGTGAGGGAAGAATTGCTGGGTATGTGCTGCTGCAGCTCCACAACAGGAAACAGGGGTTTCCTAGAGTAACAAGTTGATGTGGGTATGTCAGCTTCTCTATGGACCAGGTGAGTGTCTCATTCAACCCAAACTTCCTTTTGCATTAACCAGCTCTTCAGTTGATATCAATTACATCTGAAAATAAAAACGAGTTAAATCTAATATAGCAGCAAAGATTGATGACCCCACCAACGTTGTGTTCAGTCATTGCAACTGTGAAGGAATTGATTAGGTAGCTCTTATTTTAAAATATTATGTGTAATACATTATGGAAACAGTGTAAGATATAATAAGCATGCATCCTCACATCTATGTATGCTGTTCTTCCACCTAAGGTAGAAATAAACCATTTAATAACAAAAAGGGAAAGCTGTTTGGACTAATTATTGTAACTTTTTTTGTTCTTCTTGCTGTTAAGGCACCATTTCTCTTCACTATCAATGTTCAGTTGCCTGTCTTGTGGTCAAAAGCAAAAAAATCTAATCACAATTGACTGAAGAATTTAGACTGAAGCTGCTCAAATTAAGGGGCTTCCTGGTGGCTCACACAGTAAAGAAACTGCCTTCAAAGAAGGAGACCCAAATTTGATCCCTGGGTCGAGAATATCCCCTGGAGAAGGGCACGGCAACCCACTCTAGTATTCTTGCCTGGAGAATTCCTTGGTCATAGAAGCCTGACAGGCTACAGTCCATGGGGTTGCAAAGAGTTGAACACGACTCAGCAATTGGCTTCCCAAGTGGTGCTGGAGTAAAGAACCCATCTGCCAACATAGGAGACTGGCAGGCTACAGTCCATAGGGTCACAGAGTCGGACACGACTGAAGTGACTTAGCACACATGCACACTCACACTGAGTCCTATCACAGAGGTCCCCCTCTCTTCTCTACTAGTTTTTACAGCCCAGCTCTACTCATTCATAAAGGCCATCTAGACACCAGGGTTTGATCGTCAGGTTATCAAATCTTTGAAATTACATTTTTCCCTTTACTTCAGTTGAGACCCTAAATGAACTGCAGTAAGCTTCTATATTCTGTATGCCCATTTCTATGAAGAACATATCACAGGTGACCCCATATACCTACAAAGGACTGTGATTGCAGTATTATTGACGGTAATGAAACTTTTTCTCTGCATATGTATGTTAAAAGTAAGGCCATGCTCTAGGAATATTATTCAACATCATGGCAAATAACAAAGATCCCTGGCCTATTATTCTACCTCTTGATACAGTATCCAAAGTTTATCAGCCTTGTCTCAAAATAACAGCAGCCTCAGCTAAATTGGTTGAAGTGTTATCAAATCTTGCTCTAGTATCTCCATTAAATCTGACGGTACCACATGCAGTACAAACAACTCTGTTCTCTGAGTTATACACTATAACTTTCTGAAAACAGCCAACATTTTCATGTCAGTTGGCTGAATAAATATGAAATATTATTAATTTCTCCTCCCTTTATTCAACTGTAATATATTTCTCAATCAAAGGGCTCTCATGATTGCACTTCTGTCATTCAAGAAGTGTCCGTGTCCAGAACAGATCTTTCAGACATTCTTATACAAATTTCTTCATTCAGTTCAGTTCAGTTGTTCAGTCGTGTCCGACTCTTTGCAACCCCATGAATCACAGCACACCAGGCCTCCCTGTCCATCACCAACTCCCAGAGTTCACTCAAACTCATGTCCATCGAGTCGGTGATGCCATCCAGCCATCTCATTCTCTGTTGTCCCCTTCTACTCCTGCCCCCATTCCTTCCCAGCATCAGAGTCTTTTCCAGTGAGTCAACTCTTCGCATGAGGTGGCCAAAGTATTGGAGTTTCAGCTTTAGCATCGGTCCTTCCAATGAACACCCAGGATTGATCTCTTTTAGAATGGACTGGTTGGATCTCCTTGCAGTCCAAGGGACTCTCAAGAGCCTTCTCCAGCACCACAGTTCAAAAGTATTTAATCTTAAAAATTGAAAGGGACAATACCAGGCTGTTTATGCAATAATTACTCCAGATCCCTTCATAAAACTCAATACTTAGGGGGAGTATAATTAATTCAAGTAGCTGAACTTGTGCATCTCTCTTGGGCAAGTCAATTTACAAAAAAACTATATTCAGTGTTTGGTCGGTAGGTTTTGAATGCAGTTCATAGCTTCCAAATACAACAGAGACAAGATTTCCTAACTCTCTGACTTTTCTTTGTCTTGGCATGTCTTGTGTACTCCAACTAAAATGAACACTAAATACATGAATTATTTGATGTCATCATGCCACTAAAAGAAATTTTGTCATAAAGAAAAAGTCTCTCAGCATGAAAGACTCTTCAGAGCATGGGGTAAAAATGATCGAGCAGATTATCACATTAATAGTAACTTTCTGAGTAAAATCCTTATGCAAGAACCTCTTCTAGAACACAAAGCCAAATCCATGGAAAGGCTCAAAACTTCCATCTTAGGTTCAGAATGCCAGACCCTGATTTTGTAACAAATGACTAGGAATGATTGCTTTGTTTGATCCATGAGGAGGCAATATATCAAAGCCAAGACAGCTGTCTGGTGAAGCCAAATGATCTCCATTGAACTCTTACTCAAATCCTTGAGATATGGCATTAGGGAAATATTGGCCGCAACATTTAAAAAAATATTGTGGGAAAACTTTTCTAGATTGGTAGATATTGGGGTCAGCTCATGCATTTCTTGGAAGCCATAAAGTCCCATAAATTTTGTAAAAGTCAAATATGAACTAGAATACTATACCAAGGAAATATTTGGGTATTTCCAAAAGAAATTTAAACAATTTCACATCTCCATGGGTTATGAGTATGTACTAGTAGGAGTATTTTAATTCTTCACATGGGTTGAAGCAATCTTTTGATAAACCACAGCACTCACCATAATTAAAAATGAACTTGATGCTGTGTTTACTACCTGTGTCATTTCAAATTATATCTATATAAGGAAACAGTTTCTCTGAGATAGTTATATAAAGTTTTGCCCTCACTCAGAAATTTTACTACTCTTATTGTCCCTCTATCTTCTGAAGAAGTGGAAAGAACAAATGGAATATTAGAACTGAAATGAATTACAGTTTCAGACACCCTTGAACTTACTACTCTTATTGTCCCTCTATCTTCTGAAGAAGTGGAAAGAACAAATGGAATATTAGAACTGAAATGAATTACAGTCTCAGACACCCTTGAACTATTGAGAGCTAATACATTATTAACTAGTCTTGCCCCCATGGCCCTGCTTTCTTCCCTCACAAAGTCACACATTGTCTCACTACCAGCTGGTCCCTGATATGCCCAGGTAATTCACAAGGGCCCAAACCACACATATTCCAATCCTTCATCAACTGAACTAAATAAATAAACCCATTATAATCAGTCCTTTCATCACATGCACTGGTTGATTTCCTAGCCTTTCATTTAACCAGTTTTTTCATGACAACCTGGGTGACTGAGTGTTGGCAAAATACCCAGAGAAACACTGCCATTGAACTTGTAGAAATGACTTTAATATGTTCTGCTGCTGCTGCTGCTAAGTCACTTCAGTCGTGTCCAACTCTGTGTGACCGCATAGACGGAAGCCCACCAGATTCCCCCTTCCCTGGGATTCTCCAGGCAAGAACACTGGAGTGGGTTGCCATTTCCTTCTCCAATGTGTGAAAGTGAAAAGTGAAAATGAAGTCGCTCAGTCGTGTCCGACCCTTAGCGACCCCATGGACTGCAGCCTACCAGGCTCCTCCATCCATGGGATTTTCTAGGCAAGAGTACTTGAGTGGCTTGCCATTGCCTTCTCCGTTAATATGTTCTATTTGTTATCAATTCAGTAGGTAAAATACAAGAAATTGATCCTTCATCGCATGTGTACCAACTACTATAACATCATGCATCCCTAATTGACAAAAATTGTAAAGTTACTTACATTAGAGATATTAAACCGAGGTTCTCCAGAAAATGGTCAGAAGCAGATAGTCCATAGAAGATGGGGTTGACCCAAGATCCTTGAAACAAATATACAACTGCCTAAAGTGGATATCTCCATCCAAGACCACTAGAGAATTCTCTAAGATGTCTGGAACCACTGTTTGTCACACTACCCTTTGCATTCTTCTATTTTTCATCTTTGTAGCAGTTCTTGCCCACTTTAATACTAGTGTGTTATATATTTATTATTTCCCCTACTTTATGATTTTCTCCTGCCAATAAAATAACTTACTAACATATTGGCTTCACTTGAAGCAGTAACCACCCTAATGCTATAATTTGGTTCAACAAGCGGGTTGATTGTGCAACAATGTTAAAGAATTGTTGGAGATGTTATTTAGTGTCAACTCCTGTAAACACCAAATAATAAATATACCCCAATTAGTACTGCTAAAGTGAAATTTGACCAATAAAATTTGTCTTAAAAATATTAGAAAAATTCATAATGGAATTGGTACAGTTAGCTTTGCATGAAGAATATGTCTTAACTTGATTATTAGTTGATCCAACACTCCAGTGAACCTGCTCATTATCATTTGCCATAATGTTTCTTTTGTAGAAATACAAATAAAATTTCTAAAGGAATTCAAACACTTGAAATAATGAGTTGTTTATGTAAAACAACTTAAAAGTTCAAAACATCTGGGTTAAAAAATAGTGAGAGTGGTGGCAGGGAAAGCGATCATACACATGTCTAGTACCATGTGATCCACCTCACAAAGATGCAGAATTCTCAAAAGGTTTTTTCATTGTATGACTTTATTCGTATGGGGCTTCCCTCGTAGCTCAGTTGGTAAAGAATCCTTCTGCGATGCAGGAGACCTCGGTTCGATTGCTGGGTCGAGAAGATCCACTGAAGAAGGGATAGGCTACCCACTCCAGTATTCTTGGGCTTCTCTTGTGGCTTATCTAGTAAAGAATCTGCCTGCAAGGTGGAAGACCTGGGTTCAATCCCTGGGTTGGGAAGATCCCCTGGAGAACGGAAATTCTACCCACTCCAGTATTCGGCCTGGAGAGTCAGCCACAACTGAGCAACTTTCACTTATTCATATAAAATTCCTGAAAAGATAAAAATATAAAAATCAAGATTTGCATGGAGTTAATATAGGTCAGGGTGTGATTATAAAATTATACCTCAAGGGAATTTGATTAAAAGACACAACCCTCCCTTCTAACTTACATGAGAGCAAATGTGAATACTAATAACATTTTGAAAAGAAGAATAGATTTGTGAGCCTAATCCTCAAAATATATTCTTGAATAAATTACTTTCTATTTTTATTTCCCTCAAACATACAAAAATATACGTGCTTCATCACTGGGCTCTAAAGAAAACCCAAGTCACATTTTCAACAACAAAGTAGTCAGAATGCATAGAAAGGACAGTCCAATTTTGCCAGAAATACAGAAAAAAATTTTTAAATATAATTGTGAGAAAAATCTCTCATGAAATCATTAAAAAGTAGGTGTCAGAGATGAAGATAATGAAACTGAAAATGCTCATTTTAAGATACAATATTAAGTGAAAAAAATCATAATTCTAATCATACTAGAACTTAAAAAGAGAGTAAATCAAATATTAGCAATAAATTATCTGGATGCAGAATTATACATTTTACATTTTTGTATTAGACATATTTTCTACATTTAGATTATAATTTTTACAGTAAGTGAAAAATAACATACATAATTTTTGAAACACGAGCATTAAGAACCCATCCATAATAGGAATGTAGTATTGTTCCCAAGCACTCATTTATAGAAGAGGAGTCTGATGGCAAATATAAAGTCATTTTTAAAGAATGAATTTAATTTTTTATCTCATCTTTTATTTTACCTAATTTTTCTAAAATTATGGCAACAATACCACTTAAACAAGTGAGCTAAATTAATTTTCAGTTTTATTTATTTTACTTTGCAATATTGTATTGGTTTTGCCATACATTGTCATGAATGTCCATGGGTGTACATGTTTTCCCCATCCTGAACCCCCCTCCTACCTCCCTCCCCACCCCATCCCTCTGGGTTATCCCAGTGCACCAACCCCGAGCACCCTGTATCATGCATCGAACCTGGACTGGCAATTAGTTACACATATGATAATATACATGTTTCAATGCTATTCTCCCATATCATCCCACCTTCGCCCTCTCCCACAGAGTCCAAAAGACTGCTCTGTACATCTGTGTCTCTTTTGCTGTTTTGCATACAGGGCTTCCCTGGTGGCTCAGACGGTAAAGCGCCTGCCTGCAGTGTGGGAGACCCAGGTTCGATCCCTGGGTTGGGAAGATTCCCTGGAGAAGGAAATGGGAACCCACTCCAGTACACTTGCCTGGAAAATTCCATGGACTGGGGAGCCTAGTGGGCTACAGTCCATGGGGTCGCAAAGAGCTTGACACGACTGAGCGACTTCACTTCATACAGGGTTATTGTTACCATCTTTCTAAATTCCATATATATGCGTTATTAAATTGTATTGGTGTTTTTCTTTCTGGCTTACTTCACTCTGTATAATAAGCTCCAGTTTCATCCACCTCATTAGAACTGATTCAAATGTATTCTTTTTAATGTCTGAGCAATACTCCATTGTGTATATGTACCTCAACTTTCTTATCCATTTGTCTGCTGATGGACATCTAGGTTGCTTCCATGTACTCACTATTATAAACAGTGCTGAGATGAACATTGGGGTACACATGTCTCTTTCAGTTCTGATTTCCTCAGTGTGTATGTCCAGCAGTGGGATTGCTGGGTCATACAGCAGTTCTATTTCCAGTTTTTTAAGGAATCTCCACACTGTTCTCCATAGTGGCTGTACTAGTTTGCATTCCCACCAACAGTGTAAGAGGGTTCGCTTTTCTCCACACCCTCTCCAGCATTTATTGCTTGTAGACTTTTGGATAGCAGCCATTCTGACTGGTGTGAAATGGTACCTCATTGTGGTTTTGATTTGCATTTCTCTGATAATGAGTGATGTTGAGCATCTTTTCATGTGTTTGTTAGCCATCTGTATGTCTTCTTTGGAGAAATGTCTGTTTAGTTCTTTGGCCCACTTTTTGGTTGGGTTGTTTATTTTTCTGGGATTGAGCTGCAGAAGTTGCTTGTATATTTTTGAGATTAATTCTTTGTCCGTTGCTTCATTTGCTATTATTTTCTCCCACTCTGAAGGCTGTGTTTTCACCTTGCTTATTGTTTCCTTTGTTGTGCAGAAGCTTTTGATTTTAATTAGGTCCCATTTGTTTATTTTTGCTTTTATTTCCAATATTCTGGGAGGTGGGTCTTGGAGGATCCTGCTGTGATTTATGTCGGAGAGTGTTTTGCCTATGTTCTCCTCTAGGAGTTTTATAGTTTCTGGTCTTACATTTAGATCTTTAATCCATTTTGAGTTTATTTTTGTATATGGTGTTAGAAAGTGTTCTAGTTTCATTCTTTTACAAGTGGTTGAACCAGTTTTCCAAGCACCACTTGTTAAAGAGATTGTCTTTCCTCCATTTTATATTCTTGCCTCCTTTGTCAAAGATAAGGTGTCCATAGATGCGTGGATTTATCTCTGGGGTTTCTATTTTGTTCCATTGATCTCTATTTCTGTCTTTGTGCTGGTGCCATACTGTCTTGATGACTGTGGCTTTGTAGTAGAGACTGAAGTCAGGCAGGTTAATTTCTCCAGTTCCATTCATCTTTCTCAAGATTGCTTCGGCTATTCGAGGTTTTTTGTATTTCCATACAAATTGTGAAATTATTTGTTCTAATTCTCTGAAAAATACCATTGGTATCTTGAAAGGGATTAGATTGCTTTGGGTAGTATACTCATTTTCACTATATTGATTCTTCCAATCCATGAACACACTATATTTCTCCATCTATTTGTGTCCTCTTTGATTTCTTTCACCAGTGTTTTATAGTTTTCTATATATAGGTCTTTTGTTTCTTTAGGTAGATATATTCCTAAGTATTTTATTCTTTCTGTTGCAGTGGTGAATGGAATTGTTTCCTTAATTTCTCTTTCTGTTTTCTCATTGTTAGTGTATAGGAATGCAAGGGATTTCTGTGTGTTGATTTTATATCCTGCAACTTTACTGTATTCATTGATTAGCTCTAGTAATTTTCTGGTGGAGTCTTTAGAGTTTTCTGTGTAGAGGATCATGTCATCTGCAAACAGTGAGAGTTTTACTTCTTCTTTTCCAATCTGGATTCCTTTTATTTATTTTTCTTCTCTGATTGCTGTGGCCAAAACTTCCAAAACTATGTTGAATAGTAGTGGTGAGAGCGAGCACCCTTGTCTTGTTCCTGCCTTTAGGGGAAATGCTTTCAATTTTTCACCATTGAGGATAATGTTTGAAGCCTAAATTTTAAAATAAAACCTAACTCCCTTCAAGAATTCAGTAAGCAATAGTCATCCAACAGAATGTGTTTGAACACTTTCTGCATCATATCAAACCTAATCTTCTTATTCTATGTTTTTCATGTCTAATACATCAGTTTCCACCTGCAGACAAACAATATAACATTTGTCATATTTGAAGGTTGTGCAAAGGAAGGGGGCTGCCCCGGTCACAGGTTTGGGTACAGATCGTGAATGCCTGGGAAGCACTGTGTCCTTGCTGCACAGAAGCAGACAGCTGCGTCTCAAGCTTCAGTGGCAGCGATGTGCAGGGAGAGACGCTTGGCGGTCTTATTCAGTAAAACAGTCAGTCTTTGGCCCTCATTTTTACCCATATTTGAACGAATAGGAGCTGGGGACCTTTCACAGGTTCTTGCTTATACCAAGGGAAATACTCTGAGTTACCATCTGTATAAGTACAGGTGATAAAACAGCTGTTTCCCTCCTGGACACTCAGGGTAGAAGGACTCTGTTCCACCTCTTTTCCAAGGCTGACACCTATGGAGAAAGTAGAAGTTAGAGAAGGGGAAAGGGTTGTCAGATTATTTAGCTCTAGAGTTTACTTTTCCTTTTCTATAATAACTAGAAGAAACCTGAATAAAGCCAGTCTTGGCATCTAAAGAATATCTACTAATACACTCTATTTCCCTTAAACCCTCAACTCATAGTCCAGCTGCAGCCACAAGAATGTGATTAAAGCTCCAGTGGGAATCTTCATTGTTTTTCCCATTTAGGATCAATTGTGGATCTGCAGTCTCCAGCCAGAAGAGCTGCTTCTATTACCAAGTATCCCCTTCTTTCCTAGCAGTCATAATGGTTTCTCACATTGTCTACCCAGCCAATAATAAAAAGGCACTGCTTCTGCTCTAAGCCTATTCATTCAGAACCCACTCAAATGAACCCTCCACATGCTCTGATCAGCAGAGGTGCACCACCATCTGGTGGTTACATCTCTAACTACTGAACTCTCTGGTTAAATGTTCTTCTCATACCCTGTGCTTATGAGGGACTTGGTTGCATAAAAACAGCATAAGATTAAACAAATTAGGTGTATATCAGAGATTAAATGCACAGTAAGAATGTAGAGATTAAGATTTAAATCTCTGCACAGGACTGAGTCACTGTACATAAGTCAGAAGAAGGTAAATGCTGTTGCCATTTACTCAGGTGTGAAATCAGGAAAGCACCATGATTTACTCTCTCAAACAAAGAAAATGCAAAATCTTCCATTTCAGCCAAATCTAACATCTCCATTTGTCTGTAAGGGAGAAAAAATCTTTGTGAAAGGAACAAGAAAATCAAAGAGCAGAGAAGGTCATTTGATATTTCAAAGATCTACTAACTCAACCTCTGCTCCTCTAAGCTGGTCTTGCCCATGACCTTGCTATTCCCAGAGAATTGACAGTACCATCAGTCAAAATGTGGAAACCTCCTTCAACAAAGATGGTGATGAGGTAAAGGACCAAATCTCAGTGATAAAGGAGTAGGAGGAAGTTCGATGAGTTAGGAAGCAGTTCAACCTGTAGATTGTGTTGATTTACAATGAGAAATCAGACATTCTTTAAGAAATCTATTCCTATTGCTTATGTGGATTATATTCTGCAAAGTATTGAGAGAAAGTAAAAATCCTCATAAAACAGCAGGCTGCAGACTCAGAAAATAACCATATGGAAATTTATACTACAGATGCTTTTACTCTCTGATATCAAAAGGTATGAAAGGAAAAGTTGCTCAGTCGTGTCCAACTCTTGCAACCCCATGGACTATACAGTCCATAGAATTCTCCAGCCCAGAATACTGGAGTGGGTAGCCATTCCCTTCCCCAGGGGATCTTCCCAACCCAGGGGTCAAACCCAGGTCTCCCACATTGTGGGCAGATTCTTTACCAGTTGAGCTACCAGGGAAACCCATCAAAAGGCATGGCCTACCCTAAATGCAATGATTAACTCACATCTTAACGAAATTTTCTCTAAAACATATACCAACTCTCAGGGCATGAATCTCTGCTGCCTTGGCTATTGCTGGCTCAGTTTCCAGACTCTATCATTTTTCTCCCACACTCCACTACAGTTTTCCTTCCCCGAGACCTTAATAAAGTTCTTCAATTCTGTAAACTTCCAGAATTATCTCCCTCTCCTTTGTCATCTACTTTAATAACTTGCATTTTCTAATTACCTCTGTAAGAAAAAAAAAAAATGAGGAATAGTCCAAATAGGTAACTGATCCAAATAGGTTAGGTAAAAATAACTAACCATGAAAAGTGAAAACAAGATTAACTCATTTATAGAAGTGAAGGCCCAATTTTTTGTGACCTGTACTCACTGGTCTTCTGGAAGTATGAAGAATAAATATAATCCCTCATTCACATTTGCACCCTTAAAGATTTAAGGACAGCTAACATAAAGAATGTGAGAGTTGGATTGTGAAGAAAGCTGATCGCCGAAGAATCGATGCTTTTGAACTGTGGTGTTGGAGAAGACTCTTGAGAGTCCCTTATACTGCAAGGAGATCCAACCAGTCCATTCTAAAGGAGATCAATCCTGGATGTTCATTGGAGGGACTGATGCTAAAGCTGAAACTCCAATACTTTGGCCACCTCATGCGACGAGTTGACTCACTGGAAAAGACTCTGATGCTGGGAAAGGTTGGGGGCGGGAGGAGAAGGGGACGACGGAGAATGAGATGGCTGGATGGCATCACCGACTCTGTGGACATGAGTTTGAGTGTACTCCAGGAGTTGGTAATGGACAGGGAGGCCTGGCGTGCTGTGATTCATGGGGTCGCGGAGAGTCGGACACGACTGAGCGACTGAACTGAACTGAACTGAACTGAACTGAAGATAAAGAATCACAAATGAACACATAAATTTATATGTAAATGTAAAATGTATATTTTTACATATATAAACTGTTTCCATTCCAAAGTGAAAGTAGCTCAGTTATGTCTCTTTGCGACCCCCATGGACTGTGTAGCCCACCAGGCTTCTCTGTCCATGGGATTCTCCAGACGAGAATACTGGAGTGGGTAGCTGTTCCCTTCTCCAGGGGATCTTCCCCACCCAGGTTTCGAACCTGGGTCTCCTGCACTGTAGGCAGATTCTTTACCATCTGAGCCACCAGACGTCCACTCTTCTTTCAACCATCCTCCATAGGATATAATTCCCAAATAATTTATAGGGAGATTTGTCCTCTTCTAAGAGACAGAGAGACTTTAGGTCAGTGTTTTCCCTTTCAAGTTATGGTATCCAGGACAGAATAATATAGTTTGAATACGCTCTGCTCAGCACAGTGTTCCACATATTAAAGTTTAGTATAGGCACAGCCATCCCCTGGGCAAAATTTATGGCCCCAAAAATATTTCATTGAACATTGCCTGACTTACCATAAAAAGATGTTGATCTGAGAAGGCTTTTTCTAGTATCTTCATGGACTGTCAAGCAGGATGAGGACAATATTCCCCCATGGTCTTCAGATCCAGTAATCATTTTTATAACAGTGTATTAGTGATGCTCTATAGTTATATCTTGCCTTCAAGAAATCCCCCTGAAAAAGGAATAGAGCTGCTATTTCTAGGAAAGTTCTTAAAACATATCTGAGTTTTGAAATGGCACATTTAGCTTTATTACTACAGAAGCCTGTGAAGGATGGACTGGTCTGCTGGTAACAACAAAGGCTCAGCCTGAGGTTCCTTTCCTGCCCTAAGTGTCAAATATTTATATAAATTGGGATTCTTCATTCAGGTGGTCAAATAGATGATTCCCACATCCAAACCTACAGTGACCTAAATGGCTAGTCTTATATTAGTTTCTCTTTGCTCAGAAGTTTGGCCCTACAGGAAGGAAACAGGGGGAAAGATGCTAAAGAAGAAGTGAGAAAAATCCAATTTCTTTCTTCTCCCAAATCTGTTAGTAGCTAATTGTTTTCTACTGTCATCTTGGATTAGTTTCTGTTTTGTAAAATGAAGTTGGATTAAAGAATTTCCAAAAGCTCTTCTTTTATACAATTTAATAAAGCAAATATTTGTTGAGGACCGGTTATGTGCAATGTAGAGTGACATGAGAGTGGGGAGAAATCGCCTGCACCAAGGAACCTCAAGACCATTTGCACATCCCCATGCAGTCTTGGCAGACTGAGGTTGTCACAAAGCAACACGGGGGTCTCTTCAGAAGCAGAGGCAGGGTTCTTGGGACCAGATCAGATCTGAGTTTTCACTTATGAGATCAATGACAGATCAAGGCGAACCTAAATCCAAAGTAAAATGGAATAAAATGGGACTTCACTCACTGAGTATCAAGATCACTACATGGATGAGCCATAGTTAAGCAGGGATCTTGTTTCCACAGACATATTTTTAATTTTTTTATCTATAACATCATATATTTCTTATTGAAAAAAAAGAAACTCAGTGACTTATGAAACCTGAAGGAAGTGGATGAACTCACTCACAGGTAAAGTAAAAAATTATTTCTCAATCAGCCTAACTGCATTCTGGCTTACAGCTCCCTTCTCCCAAGTCTGACTTGGGTACTCAAGATTCCCAGGCAGGGATGGCTGGAGAATTTGTGGGACTCCATGCAAAATGAAAATATGAGGCCCCTTGTTCAGAAAAGCAGAAAAAAGTAAGAAAGGCAATAGAGTTTATGCGTGCATGAGTGCTAAGTTGCTTGAGTCATGTCTGACTCTTTGTGTCCCTATGGAATGGAACCCACAAAGGCTCTGTCCATGGGATTCTCCAGGGAGGAATACTGGACTGGGTTGCCATGCCCTCCTCCAGGGTATCTTTCTCACCCAGGGACTGAACCCATGTGTCTTACATCTCCTGCATTGGTGGGCAGGTTTTTTAATCCCTAGCACCATCTGGGAAGCCCAGTACACTTTATAATGATATATTAAATAACAACATAAATTTACAACTTGCAAATAATATTTTGGATCTTAATTCTATATAAATTAATAACAAATACTTTATTAATATCATACTTAATAATAAGATTTGCCTGGCTTGCTTTTCTGCAAATTAATTTATTAGGATATAAAAATTATAACTTTAACAATTTAATTTCAATTAATATAATTGAAAGCAATGTCAGTTGTTATTGGTAAATGCAATATTATCAACAAAACTTTTGATAATTTTTAATTTTGAGGCTATTTCTGTTGGTGTAACTGATACTAGAGCTCTTGAGTATTTTGTATGCTGTAACAACATAATATAAATATCTGATAAATTAGTTTGAAATATAAATTCTAGTAAATCCAGAGTTGATGTCTCCAATAGAACAATTTTTGTAGAAATGACTTAATTCTTCAAACCAATCAACTTCATGTAATTCTGTATTTATTTATGCCAAATATAAATTTATATAGGGACATTTTAATGTTTTCACTGACATTCTCTGTAACTTGTGGAGGACATATAAGAATAAAAGTGGCTTCATGACTTATTTATAATTAAGTGCTTATTTATACATCATATCACTGTTTAATTATAAGGGAAGCAGTACTTGGATGCAATCTTAAAAATGACAAAATGATTTCTGTTCATTTCCAAGGCAAACCATTCAATATTACAGTAATCCAAGTCTGTGCCCCAACCAGTAATGCTGAAGAAGCCGAAGTTGAACGGTTCTATGAAGACCTACAAGACCTTTTAGAACTAACACCCAAAAAAGATGTCCTTTTCATTATAGGGGACTGGAATGCAAAAGTAGGAAGTCAAGAAACACCTGGAGTAACAGGCAAATTTGGCCTTGAAGCACAAAATGAAGCAGGGCAAAGGCTAATAGAGTTTTGACAAGAGAACGCACTGGTCATAGCAAACACCCTCTTCCAACAACACAAAAGAAGACTCTACACATGGTCATCACCAGATGGTCAACACCGAAATCAGACTGATTATATTCTTTGCAGCCAAAGATGGAGAAGCTCTATACAGTTAGCAAAAACAAGACCAGGAGCTGACTGTGGCTCAGATCATGAACTCCTTATTGCCAATTTCAGACTGAAATTGAAGAAAGTAGGGAAAACTACTAGACCATTCAGATATGACCTAAATCAAATCCCATATGATTATACAGTGGAAGTAAGAAATAGATTTAAGGGACTAGATCTGATAGATAGAGTGCCTGATGAACTCTGGACAGAATTCGTGACATTGTACAGGACACAGGGACCAAGACGATCCCCATGGAAAAGAAATGCAAAAAAGCAAAATGGCTGTCTGAAGAGGCCTTACAAATAGCTGTGAAAAGAAGGGAAGCGAAAAGCAAAGGAGAAAAGGAAAGATATAAGCATCTGAATGCAGAGCTCCAAAGAATAGCAAGGAGAGATAAGAAAGCCTTCCTCAGCAATCAATGCAAAGAAAGAGGAAAACAACAGAATAGGAAAGACAAGAGATATTTTCAAGAAAATTAGAGATATCAAGGGAATATTTCATGCAAAGATGGGCTCGATAAAGGACAGAAATAGTATGGACCTAACAGAAGCAGAAGATATTAAGAAGAGGTGGCAAGAATACACAGAAGAACTGTACAAAAAAGATCTTCGCGACCAAGATAATCACGATGGTATGATCACTCACCTGGAACCAGACATCTTGGAATGTGAAGTCAAGTGGGCCTTAGAGAGCATCACTACGAACAAAGCTAGTGGAGGTGATGGAATTCCAATTGAGCTCTTTCAAATCCTGAAAGATGATGCTGTGAAAGTGCTGCACTCAATACGCCAGCAAATTTGGAAAACTCAGCAGTGGCCACAGGACTGGAAAAGGTCAGTCTTCATTCCAGTCCCAAAGAAAGGCAATGCCAAAGAATGCTCAAACTACCGCACAATTGCACTCATCTCACACGCTAGAAAAGTCATGCTCAAAATTCTCCAAGCCAGGCTTCACCAATATGTGAACCATGAACTTCCAGATGTTCAAGCAGGTTTTAGAGAAGGCAGAGGAACCAGAGATCAAATTGCCAACATCCGCTGGATCATGGAGAAAGCAAGAGAGTTTCAGAAAAACATCTATTTCTGCTTCATTGACTATGCCAAAGCCTTTGACTGTGTCGATCACAATAAACTGTGGAACATTCTGAAAGAGATGGGAATACCAGACCACCTGACCTGCCTCTTGAGAAACCTGTATGCAGGTCAGGAAAAAACAGTTAGAACTGGACATGGAACAACAGACTGGTTCCAAATAGGAAAAGGAGTGCGTCAAGGTTGTATATTGTCACCCTGCTTATTTAACTTCTATGCAGAGTACATCATGAGGAACGCTGGGCTGGAAGAAGCACAAGCTGGAATCAAGATTGCCGGGAGAAATATCAATAACCTCAGATATGCAGATGATACCACCCTTATGGCAGAAAGTGAAGAGGAACTCAAAGGCCTCTTGATGAAAGTGAAAGAGGAGAGTGAAAAGGTTGGCTTGAAGCTCAACATTCAGAAAACAAAGATCATGGCATATGGTCCCATCACTTCATGGGAAATAAATGGGGAAACAGTGGAAACAGTGTCAGACTTTATTTTTCTGGGCTCCAAAATCAGTGCAGATGCTGATTGCAGCCAGGAAATTAAAAGACACTTACTCCTTGGAAGGAAAGTTATGACCAACCTAGATAGCATATTAAGAAGCAGAGACATTACTTTGCCAACCAAGGCCCGTCTAGTCAAGGCTATGGTTTTTCCCATGGTCATGTATGGATGTGAGAGTTGGACTGTGAAGAAAGCTGATCGCCGAAGAATTGATGCTTTTGAACTGTGGTGTTGGAGAAGACTCTTGCGAGTCCCTTGGACTGCAAGGAGATCCAACCAGTCCATTCTAAAGGAGATCAATCCTGGGTGTTCATTGGAAGGACTGATGCTAAAGCTGAAACTCCAATACTTTGGCCACCTCATGAGACGAGTTGACTCACTGGAAATGAGTCTGATACTGGGAAGGATTGAGGGTGGGAGGAGATGGGGACGACAGAGAATGAGATGGCTGAATGGCATCACTGACTCGATGGACATGAGTTTGAGTGAACTCCGGGAGCTAGTGATGGACAGGGAGGCCTGGCATGCTGTGATTCATGGGGTCGCAAAGAGTCGGACATGACTGAGGGACTGAACTGAACTGAACTGAACTGAGTATAAATTATTTTTCTATGTTAGTAATTGTTTCATTGGGTTAATTCAAACATGAAAATACTATTCTTTTTCATTGAAGCTATTATCACATGCTATTTCAACTTCTACACTTATGAAAATTTGCTTTCCAATGTAGCAGCAATTTTCAAAACCACAGTTTCTCATTTTCAGAGAATTCTAATATCCCTCCCACAAGCATTATTGTGATGTTGACATATAAACTTTTATTTTGTAATAACTGATCAACAAAGTTTACTGCTACCCACTTTAGGATCCTGCAGAGTCAGAGATTGACTCAACCTTGTTATCAAAGGCTACTGTGGGGACACATGCCAGCCCATGGAGGGGTGGGGCTGAGCCCCGCTGCAGTTTGAGTACAGGCTGCAGGCCTCCTGGGAGCACTGTGCCTCCACCGCACAGAGGTAGGTGGCTGAGTCTTCCAGCTGGGAGGCTGTGATGTGCAGGGTACTATACCGCTCCTTGGGATTCACTGTGGAACTCAGCCTTTCATTCTGCTTCATCCCTGAAGCTATGAAAAACAGCCTGGTGAGGCTGCCTCCAGGATTCTGCTGGAACCACTGCAGAGCCTTCACTGTGGCAGAAAAATTGCACCTCAGAGTACAGTTGGCTCCCTCCTGGAGATCCAGGACTGAAGGGCTCTGCTCTACCTTCACCGCTCTCACCCCTGCTTGGAAAGAGAAAAACAAACATATATGATGTCTCTGGGGAGTCATGGATGCAGTTTCCAGACCAGGAAACTTATCTCAGGAAACACCCATGAGGATGTAGGACCATCTAGGAGCTCTGGGTCAGCGCACCTTCCCTCCCTCCCCAGCTGCACTCTAGGACAACCCAGACTCACAGCAAACCTGGACCCACAGAAGCCCCAGCAAGGCTTCCCACCACCTCTTCATGACTCCTTGCTCAGTCACTGGGGTGCCTTTGCCCCCACTCTGGAGGGAGTAGAGTCTTGGGTCCAGGGAAGTTTACTTCTTACTGTCAAAATGTAGAACTCAACCAGTATTACTGAGAACCAGTCACATCTGAGCTCTGTCATTCACTTAACAGGAAGCTCCACCCACAGCCACCCAGGGAGATTGTGCAGCAATCTCTCCAAAATTGTGGTTGCAAACAGTGAAGGAGGGTAGAAACAATATTTGTAGTATATGAAGATATAAGGCATTTTAAAAGCACTTTATGTTAGAAAAGTTTGTGCAACAGTGTGTGAGAAAGGGTGGATGTTACTTCTGAGAAGATCAGTGTCTCAACTGTGTTAAATGGAGACTTAAAGAATCATAGAAAGAGTGAGCTCGCTCCCAAATTACTTAGAATGACAGAGCATTTAAGAATTCTGTTGTATGACAATTCAGCCTTTAAAAAGAATAAAACATTGTTATTTGCTACAATATGGATGGATCTTGAGGGCATTATGCTGAGTGAAGTAGGTCAGACAAAGACAGTTCAGTTCAGTCGCTCAGTCGTGTCCAACTCTCTGCGACCCCATGAATCACAGCACACCAGGCCTCACTGTCCATCACCAACTCCCGGAGTTCACTCAGACTCATGCCCATTGAGTCGGTGATGCCATCCAGCCATCTCATTCTCTGTTGTCCCCTTCTCCTCCTGCCCCCAATCCTTCCCAGCATCAGAGTCTTTTCCAGTAAGTCAACTCGTCGCATGAGGTGGCCAAAGTATTGCAGTTTCAGCTTTAGCATCAGTCCTTCCAACACCCAGGATTGATCTCCTTTAGAATGGACTGGTTGGATCTCCTTGCCTCCAAGGGACTCTCAAGAGTCTTCTCCAGCACCACAGTTCAAAAGCATCAATTCTTCGGCGATCAGCCTTCTTCACAGTCCAACTCTCACATCCATACATGACCACGGGAAAAACCATAGCCTTGACTAGACGGACCTTGGTTGGCAAAGTAATGTCTCTGCTTTTTAATATGCTATTTAGGTTGGTCATAACTTTCCTTCCAAGGAGTAAGCGTCTTTTAATTTCCTGGCTGCAATCAGCATCTGCAGTGATTTTGGAGCCCAAAAAAATAAATTCTGACACTGTTTCCACTGTTTCCCCATCTATTTCCCATGAAGTGATGGGACCAGATGCCTTTCTAAATCCAGCTTGAACATCTCGAATTTCTCAGTTCACGTACTGTTGAAGCCTCGCTTGGAGAATTTTGAGCATTACCTTGCTAGCGTGTGAAAAGCGTGTGCAAATGTGTAGTAGTTTGAACATTTGCTCTCTGGACTCCCCTCCTTGGAACATTTGGAACCATCAGTCTTTACTTCTTGTAAAGCCTACAGCGCCCCCTAGTGTGCAGAAACAAAGGTCACTTTAGACCAACTAGTTGGTGATGGACAGGGAGGCCTGGTGTGCTGCAGTCCACAGGGTCGCAAAGAGTGGGACACAACTAAGCGACTAAACTCACTCAACTCAACATTGTACAACCCCAACTCCACTCACTTCCTGTTTCTTGGTCAAAGAAATGCTGAAGATCAGGAAACAATATAACTGCATGGATTAAACGGGGATTAAAAATGAACCAATCCTACTTTTAAGATGGAATTTCATGAAAATTAATACCATAAAATAATTTGACAGTTCTCATCTATTGCTATTTTTTTTTACTTAGTTCAAAATAAGTGCATAAATGTTTACTAAAATTCTACTGTAAATGAGGTAATTTATGAAATCTTAAGAATATGTAAAATGGATGAGACAGCATTTTACAGTCCACTGAATAAAACAAAAGTAAACATAACTATAAAAGAATCAAAGAGTAGGACCATAAGAGGAAAGTACTGAAAGCGATATGATCCCAGGGGAGAGAGAACTATTTCACTTGATGCAGGTGAGCAAAATCTTATCAAAAGGAGATTGTTTTCTCTTTCCCCCATTTTTATGAGAATATAGCAGAATATGGATAAAATTTTAGGAAAGTTTTTATAATTTTATTAAGTTTAACATTAAGAGGAATTCATGAATCTAGGGAGGTTTAAAATAATAAGTCATTATATATAAATTAAAATTCTCTTTGACTCTTCACTTCCAAATTTGATCGTTTTGATCATTCATAGATTTGGAATTGATGCTTGCAGGTTTACTTTTGGTTTATATACAGTAAGTCTCCTACATACGAACCTACAAGCTGAGAGCTTTCAAAGAAGCCAACATGGAGCTTACTAATGAAAATCGGAACTGGAGGCCCAGAGAAAGGATGAAGAGAGATGAGAGGAAGAAGTAACTAGAGAACCAAAGAGATTTCACAAAGCAGGAAATGGCAAGGGGATTTTCTTTGCTGGAGGAGGTACTGTCAGTTTCTGAGGCAGAGGACCAGAATGTAGAACGGTACACAAAGGCTGCAGCAGCTGCTCAGAATGCAGTCCAGGGCTACTGGGTCTTTTATGATGAAAGAAAGAGTTACCACCCAGACAAGCCCTGGATCATTTTTTTCAAGAGGGTAGATAGAATTGAATCCAGCAAGGAAGCAAAATGTATGCCATCAACACCAGGTGTGAGTGAAATCACAGTCTGCCCTCCACCTCCTATTGCTGATGACCCTTCAGCTGTACCAGCTCCCAACTCCTCTCCCTCCATCAGTAACTCTTCCTGCCTGTTCACTCGATGCTAATCCCTGTATGCCAGCTGTTGTACTGTACTGCTGTATTTTTCAAGGAACTGTACTGTACAATTAAAAGTGTTTTCTTTACTTTTTGTGTTTGTTTTGTTGTAGCCACACGTTCAGGAAACAAACTCACTCAGAAGGACAATGCAGATAGTAGAGTGCAGTTTGTTACACCGGCGGGCCCAAGGCAGAGTCTCCTCTTAGCCAAGGACCCCGACCACCATTTGTGAAAACCTTTATACCTTATGTGTATGTTGAACCCACCACCCCAATGTCCTTGAGACTTACATAAAACAAAGGAAGGGTAAATACAATCACAATAACCCCATCATTCATGTGTTAGGTGTTCAAACAGTTAATAATCAATAAGTCTGTGATTACATTCCGATAGACATGGAAAGAATTTAAGACCTGTCTGGAGGCAGGGGTGATTAGAGTACGTTTTCTCTTTGGTGATGAGTAACCTGGATGTGCTCTTCAAGATTCCCCTATCTAGAGGGGGTCTTATCCTTCTATTGTAGTTTCCATAGGCACTAAGCACAGAGTTCAGAGTCCATTGGAGAGGTGGCCCAGCATGATCAGCATGAACAGGCCTAAGACAGAGTCCAGGCCCTATGAATTCTCTCTTCAGTTTGTTATATATTATTGTGTGACAAAGTATTATAAACCTATTACGGTACAGTACTATATAGTCAATTGTGTCCGTTCAGTACCAAGGCTAACTTTGTTGGACTTATGAACATACTAGGCTTAACTGAGAGAGTGAACACGCTCTCAGAACAGAACTCATTCCTATGTAGGGGACTTACTGTCGGTATACTAAATATACAAACCAATAGAAAATATATAGCATTTTTAGTATTTTAGTTTTTATTTAATACAAAATGATGCATATTGTGATACATTTCTGTAACTTGCTTTATAGACTCAATAATAAATCTTGTTGGTCTTATAAACATAGGTTAACATATGTACATTAACACAGGTTCTTCTGCTGTGTATTCCATACTATGCATATACTACCCTTTATACAGCCCTTCCCCTATTGATGGTTGTTCCTACTGTCCTGTGCGTAAGGATTGAAGCCCTCTGCCTTACCCAGTGAACCCACCAGACCCATCAAAGAGACACTTCAAAGGAATGTCAATTCTGTTTAAGGGGCAGTGAAGGAGTCCAAGAGGACACCAAGTTAGTGAACAAAATTAACCTCTGCAAGGTAAGACCTAATTTTTAAAAAAGACATAAGTTCAAAAAGATTAATTTTCAAATAGAAAAAAAAATGGAAGAAAGTTCAGTTCAGTCGCTCAGTCGTGTCCGACTCTTTGCGACTCCATGAATCACAGCAAGCCACGCCTCCCGGTTCATCACCAACTCCCAGAGTTCACTCAAACTCATGTCCATCGAGTCGGTGATGCCATCCAGCCATCTCATTCTCTGTCGTCCCTGTCTCCTCCCGCCCCCAATCCCTCCCAGCATCAGAGTCTTTTCCAGTGATTCAACTCGTCGCATGAGGTGGCCAAAGTATTGGAGTTTCAGCTTTAGCATCAGTGCTTCCAATGAACACCTAGGATTGATCTCATTAGAATGGACTGGTTGGATCTCCTTGCAGTCCAAGGGACTCTCAAGAGTCTTCTCCAACACCACAGTTCAAAAGCATCAATTCTTCGGCGATCAGCTTTCTTCACAGTCCAACTCTCACATCCATACATGACCACTGGAAAAACCATAGCCTTGACTAGATGGGCCTTGGTTGACAAAATAATGTCTCTGCTTCTTAATATGCTATCTAGGTTGGTCATAACTTTCCTTCCAAGGAGTAAGCGTCTTTTAATTTCATGGCTGCAATCAGTATCTGCAGTGATTTTGGAGCCCAAAAAAATAAAGTCTGACACTGCTTCCACTGTTTTTCCATCTATTTCCCATGATGGGACCAGATGCCATGATCTTTGAATATTGAGCTTCAAGCCAACCTTTTCACTCTCTTCTTTCACTTTCATCAAGAGGTTTTTTAGTTCTTCTTCACTTTCTGCTATAAGGGTGGTGTCATCTGCATATCTGTGGTTATTGATATTTCTCCCGGCAATCTTGATTCCAGCTTGTGCTTCTTCCAGCCCAGCGTTCCTCATGATGTACTCTGCATAGAAGTTAAATAAGCAGGGTGACAATATACAACCTTGACGTACTCCTTTTCCTATTTGGAACCAGTCTGTTGTTCCATGTCCAGTTCTAACTGTTGCTTCCTGACCTGCATACAGGTTTCTCAAGAGGCAGGTCAGGTGGTCTGGTATTCCCATCTCTTTCAGAATGTTCCACAGTTTATTGTGATCCACACAGTCAAAGGCTTTGGCATAGGCAATGAAGCAGAAATAGATGTTTTTCGGGAACTCTCTTGCTTTCTCCGTGATCCAGCGGATGTTGGCAATTTGATCTCTGGTTCCTCTGCCTTTTCTAAAACCTGCTTGAACATCTGGAAGTTCACGGTTCACATATTGCTGAAGCCTGGCTTGGAGAATTTTGAGCATGATTTTACTACTGTGTGAGATGAGTGCAATTGTGCAGGAGTTTGAGCATTCTTTGGCATTGCCTTTCTTTGGGATTGGAATGAAGACTGACCTTTTCCAGTCCTGTGGCCACTGCTGAGTTTTCCAAATTTGCTGGCATATTGAGTGCAGCACTTTCACAGCATCATCTTTCAGGATTTGAAAGAGCTCAATTGGAATTCCATCACCTCCACTAGCTTTGTTCGTAGTGATACTCTCTAAGGCCCACTTGACTTCACATTCCAAGATGTCTGGTTCCAGGTGAGTGATCACACCATCGTGATTATCTTCGTCATGAATATCTTTTTTGTACAGTTCTTCTGTGTATTCTTGCCACCTCTTCTTAATATCTTCTGCTTCTGTTAGGTCCATACCATTTCTGTCCTTTATCGAGCCTATCTTTGTATGAAATGTTCCCTTGATATATCTAATTTTCTTGAAGAGATCTCTGTTAGCAGAGATGAAACAAAAAGAAATTAAGATTTACTTACAGAAAAGGATGAAACTAAAAATGAGAACATTTCATAATCAGACACAGCAAAAGGTCAGAGACAGCTATGAATAACAGCTTTAAGGAAGTATTTTTAAATGTATCATTTAAAAGGAACCACTTTTCAAGTTTCTCTAAAAACACATCAAGAGAAAGTGGGAAACCTCATCCTCAAAAGTGTACATAATCATTCTGTGTACCAGAAATTAGGGAAAATTTTAATCAAGGAAGGCCTCAGCTGTCTTATTTATGAACTTCACATTTATTTACTAGAGGATTGTTACTGACTGAATCATATGCCCCTCCCAAATTCACATGTTGAAGCTTAATTCCCAGTACTCAGAATCTGACTGTATCTGGCCTTTAAAGCAGTCTTAAGATAAAATGAAGTCATATGGGTAGGCACTAATCCATGTAACTAGTGTCCTTATAAGAAGAGGAAATTTGGACATAGACATGCAAGAAACAGAAGTAAGACTTGGCAAAAGCAGTGAGAAAGGAGTCATCTACAAACAAAAGCAACATGCCTCAAAGAAACTAACCCTGCCAATACCTAAATCTTAGATTTATAGCATCTAGAACTATGAGAAAACAAATGTTTGCTACTTAAGCCACCCAGGCTAAGGTATTTTATTATGGCAGCCTTAGAAAACTAACACAAGGTCAATTTTAATATCCTATCATATGAAATGTCACAAAAAATCAACTTGAAGTCTTCACTTTCCAGGTCTTGGTTCTTTGCCTGTTTGAGTGACCCAAACCTTTATTTCAGAAAGATCTGAGTTTTCAATGGTCCTGTTTTAGTTTTGATTGCTGATGTTTTTCATTAAGCTTAACCACTGGACAGGAAAGTAGTAAGCGGCTCCAAACACAGTATTCTTTGCTTCCACTGTATGAAAGCAATCCAGTATCCTCTTGTTATTCAAGATCAATTACTCTAGCTAATAGGTTCTTTATTCTTCCATGTTGATTTGATGACTGCTGCTGCTGCTGCTAAGTCACTTCAGTAGTGTCCAACTCTGTGTGACCCCATAGACGGAAGCCCACCAGGCTCCCCCTTCCCTGGGATTCTCCAGGCAAGAACACTGGAGTGGGTTGCCATTTCCTTCTCCAATGTGTGAAAGTGAAAAGTGAAAGTGAAGTCGCTCAGTCATGTCCGACCCTCAGCAACCCCACGGACTGCAGCCTACCAGGCTCCTCCATCCATGGGATTTTCTAGGCAAGAGTACTAGAGTGGCTTGCCATTGCCTTCTCCAGATTTGATGGCTGCTGCTGCTGCTAAGTCACTTCAGTCGTGTCCGATTCTTTGTGACCCCATAGACGGAAGCCCACCAGGCTCCCCTGTCCCTGGGATTCTCCAGGCAAGAACACTGGAGTGGGTTGCCATTTCCTTCTCCAATGTGTGAAAGTGAAAAGTAAAAGTGAAGGTGCTCAGTCGTTAGCGACCCCATGGACTGCAGCCTACCAGGCTCCTCCGTCCATGGGATTTTCTAGGCAAGAGTACTGGAGGCTAGAGAGCCCAAAATATCCATTCTCATTGTCCATTGACTGGAGCCATTGTTTCACCCTCTGGTGAAAGAATTCTTCCCTTAGGGACTAAGATCTCCAGATCTACATGCATAAAGTTGCCAGCTTGAAAATCTATTAAAGTTTGTTAATGGATTATTAGGTGTAACAGTGAGAGGAGCCACCCCCTTCTTCTGATTCCAGGTCCCATGTATTCTGGCTACATGGAGACAATAACATAAAATGGTCTCTGATTCAAAGCACATGCTGAACCATTACACACAGCATCATCCTATCATGTTGCCTTTCAACTGGTACTACCTAGGAAGTGAAAGTCGCTCAGCCATGTCTGACTGTTTTTGACCCTATGGACTATACAGTCCATGGAATTCTCCAGGCCAGAATACTGGAGTAGGTAGCCATTTCCTTCTCCAGGGGATCTTCCCAACCCAGGGATTGAACTCAGGTCTCCCACATTGTGGGCAGATTCTTTTCCAGTTGAGCCACCAGGGAAGCCCAAGAATACTGGAGAGGGTAGCCTATCCCTTCTCCAGCAGATCTTCCTGACCCAGGAATTGAACCAGGGTCTCCTGCATTGCAGGTGGATTCTTTACCAGCTGAGCTACCAGGGAAGCCCTAGTTAATTACTGTGAAAGTCCAAATTGTTAATTTCATAGATAAAGTAGCTCAAGATTTTCATTTTATTGCTAATATAATTTATTATTGTAGAAAAGTTCTAAAAATCATACAATCATATAAATAACAATGAATTATTAATAAAAAGGAAGAAGGGAGGGATCCAGGGAGGGAGGAAGACCGCTTTGAATTCACAGGCAGAGTTAGGGTTGGAAGGTTGGGTTATGCTCTCCCAGATGCTTGGGGTCCTTGGTGTAGGACTTATTTTTCTTCAAACTCAGCGTGAGTTCAGAATCAAAAGAAAAACTTCAAATCAAAACTTCTCCTGGATAAAGTGCCCCCTGTAGTCCTTCAGGGCGTATGGTTTAACTAAGGACAGTGAGTCACCTGGAAAGAGAGGCAGAAGAGAGTGTGATCCAAAAACAGAAAGGAGGGGAGGGAGGGAAAGAGACACTAAATGAGCATACATTTCTTGTTCTTAATTGTGTTTCTCCAATACCCCATTTACTTTCCTGATACCTATCCAGCAATCACTTAAACACATTTATTACAAACCATATCAGTAGGTCCTAAAATTATTGCTATTTTCAGACTCACCAGTTAACTAAGATAAACCATGGTCACAATCTACTCATTCTCTTTACATTTTGAGAGCTCCTATACACGTATCTCCTTATACATTATGCTGTGCTGCTGTTTAGTCATTAAGTCGTGTCCAACTCTTTGCGACCCAGTGGACTATAGCCCACCAGGCTCCTCTGTCCATGGGATTTTCCAGGCAAGAATACTGGAGTGGGTTGCCATTTCTTCTCCAGGGGATTTTCCCAACCCAGGGACTAAACCCACATCTCCTGAATTGGCAGGTGGATTCTTTACCACTGAGCCACCTGGGCAAAGCCCCTCATATGTTATAGTGTAGGCCAAATAGGCAAGCAGAAAACTCCCTCCTCCTCCTTCTCCTCTTTCTCTACAAGGACTACAAAAACTTCTTATACAATTCTTCCCATCCTAGACAAAAAGTTTATATGTATCACAAATTTATACTGGTTCCAGTATTATCCTAGTATTCATTAAAATTTTTATCAATATTCTAGCAGAGTTTGAATTGCTGAACTTATTACCTGATTAATTATGACAATTTTAACATATAAAAATCAAATTTTAACATTCTAACAGTGAAATAATACAAGAACAGGGTGAAAGCAAGGCAGGGGGGAAAATGTCCATAGCTGGAAGAAAGTAGCAAAGGAGTTATATACACAAATTTCTAATGTAGATTTATAGAATTTAAGAGAATACCAAAAGAATGAGAAGCTACTTTTATAACTGAGAAAAAGTGTTTAGATATGATGAATTCTAAATCTCCATTCTCCTTAGGTACTATTCTTAAACAGTTGCCAGAACTAACATGACTATAACAGTTTTCTAAGCCCTGTAAGATTCGAATCAATCTCTTAGTGTTAACCAACTTCAGAATTCCTCCTAAGTGAAATAAATATTCAGAGAAAATATTCTAACACTTTGTGACCAACATAGTGAAACCCAGGGGGAAAAAATGTCAAGAAAATTGTCTGTGAATGACCAAGTTAAGGAGGCAAATTTTCAGGGAAAGAACATGAGCAGTTCATCTTTAGTTTTCTGTCTTGAGCAAGACACAAAGTGGTAAATGAAAATCCTTACAGTCAATCCCTTAAAACAGTCAACCTAAAGGCAAGTCCTTAAGCATCTGATTAGTCCATGATAAGAACATCATTCTCAGATCTTAACTATTTATTGTTATGTGGTTTCTAAAGCAAGTAAAAAGTTCCTGAAATAAAATTTACCAGACATGGAACTGTAGGCTTATTGAAAAGAGCCTCTCTCTGCTCAGCTCTCTTTGCCCCATTTGCAATGATATAGCAAAAGATCGTATAAAATAAAACAAGAAGTGATCTAGAGTGTCTGAAAACTCGACTACCATGAGTGGTTTGTGTTCAACTCTTCCTGCAGTCCCAGGCACTGTGTCACTCAGTGCACAGAAGTATTCAGCTGAGTCACTCCAATGGGCTGAGAATTTCCTCAGGTTGAAGGAAAAATCACCGCTCTTAAATTCAGCCACAAAGCCTCTGATACCTTGAACCACAGTGTTCCCTGAAAAGTACTTGAGGAGCAGCTCGGGTCTTTGCCTGTGGTACTGGACGTACCAGAAGAGATAGGGAGTCGCACCATAGGAATAGTTACACTTCAGCTCCAGTGAGGTTCCTTCAGACACCAAAACAGGATCATCAGGCTGGGTCACTGACTGGCCTCTGGAATCTCCTGCAAAATCAATGTCATGTCAGTAAAAGCAATGCAGACATCATCACGAAAAGAATTGCATTTGTAGTAAGAGTCTGTAGAACTACAGACCACCAAGAAATTTTACTCACTCAGGGCAAATATCATCCCCAGTATTGAGATGAGCAACAGTAGCATGGCTGAACAGTGGAAACGCTGTGAACCCCCCTGAGCAGACAGGAAAGTAGCAGGAAAAAGAAGTTTAAGGCTGGACAAGTTCCTTGCTAAGATAAAAACACAAAAGCTGCTGAGATGAGCCTGCAGCTTTCTGATGTTTGATGTCTGATTCCTCTCTTGCCTCTGTTAAGAACTCAGCGAGCTGCAGGGAGGAAGAACTGAACAGAGGAAGCCGAACGAGATCTTTAGTTTGCGCAACATCGCCCTCTGAAGGCCAAATGTAGAACCAAAGATCCCAAGGCCCCACGGAGAGCTGATCAGTGTCTTCCTTTTATTTTCTGAGCTGTATCAAAAACTTCTGTCTTCCCAATATGTTTTTACCATGCCAAATCTATGATGGTGTGTTAGTCCTAGAGTCTACATAAATCGAAGAAAAAGAAAAGTGAAATCACTCAGTCGTGTCCGACTCTCTGCAACTACCAGACTCCTTTGTCCATGCAGTTTTCCAGGCAAGAGTACTAGAGTGGGTTACCAATTCCTTTTCCAGATGATCTTTGACCCAGGGATCAAACCTGGGTCTCCTGCATTGCAGGCAGACGTTTTACTGTCTGAGCCACCAGGGAAGCCTATAGAAATTAGATGTCATATAAAAGTAGAGTAATAAGTTACTTCACTGAGAAATCAGTTTTTAAAAGGTATCTCAGAGTTGGAATTTGAGTCTATGAGAATCTTTGGAATTAGGCTAAATGCCTCAGACAGTTCTGTCATGGTGGTGATGGAAGATGGCAGAGATGTTTTCTTTGACTAATGCTCATGAGTCCACATGATGCTTGTGAAATCTTTTAGACATGAAGACAGGGAACAAAACTATAAGACATTGATGAAGAAAATTGAAGGAGACACAAATAAATGGAAAGATATATTGTTCTCATGTAGTGGAAGAATTAATATTGCTAAAATATTCATACTACCCAAAGCAATCTATAGGTTCAACACATGTGTGCATGCTCAGTGGAGTCCAGATCTTTGCAACCTCACGGATTGTGGCCTGCCAGGCTCCTCTGTCCATGGAATTTTCCAGGCAAGAATACTGGAGCAGGTTGTCTTTTCCTGCTCCAGGGGATCTTGCCGATCCAGGGATCGAACCCACATCTCCTGAATTGGCAGGTAGATTCTTTACCACTAAGTCACCTGGGAAGCCCATAGTTTCAATGTAATCCGTATCAAAATGCCAATGGCATTTTTCACAGAAATAGAAAAAATAACCTTAAAATTTTTATAGAACTAAACATGATCCTGAATATCCAAAACAATCTTGAGAAAGAATAGCAAAGTAGGAGGCATCACACTTCCTGACTTCAAGCTATATTACAAGCTATAGCAATAAAACTGTTTGATATTGACATAAAAACAATCACACTGATCAATGAAATGGCATAGAGAGCCCAGAAAGAATTCACATATATATGACCAGTTAATTTACAATAAAAGAATATGCAATGGATCAAGGACAATGTTTTCAATAAATGGTGATGAGGAAACTGCACAGCCACATACAGAGGAATGAAAGAACACCCTTATTATACCTCATTAAAAAAAACTAAAAATGGTTTAAAGACGTCTTCATAAGACCTGAAAACATAAAACTCATAGAAGAAAACATCAAGCTATTTTCAATAACATATATGCATCATGAAAGCATTAAAGTAGTGAAATAAGTCAGAAAGATACAGACAAATATTTAATGATATTACTTATATATGGACTCTTAAAAAAGAAAAAAAAAAAGCTTATGTAGAACAGATTAGAGATTGCCAGAGGTAGTGGTCAGTACTTCGGTGCAATCTCAAAAACTGTGACATAATCTCTGTTCGTTTCCAAGGCAAACCATTCAATATCACAGTAATGCAAGTCTATGCCCCAACCACTAATGCCGAAGAGGCTGAAGTTGAATAGTTCTAAGAAGACCTACAAGACCTTTTAGAACTAAGGCAAAAAAAGATGTTCTTTTCATCATAAGGAACTGGAATGGAAAAGTAGGAAGCCAAGAGATACTTGGAGTAACAGGCAAGTTTGCCCTTGGACTACAAAATGAGGCAGGGCAAAGGCTAACAAGAGTTTTGCCAAGAAAACACACTGGTCATAGCAAACACCCTCTTCCAACAACACAGGAGAGACTCTACACATGAATATCACCAGATGGTCAACAGAAAAATCAGATTGCTTATATTCTTTGCAGCCATAGATGGAGACTCTCTATACAGTCAGCAAAAACAAGACCAGATCTACTGCTTTGGGTCTAGAATTTTGATTTTGTCCTCTCCCCACTCTACCTTCTAGAGGATTCTGTCACCTAATTAGGTAAAAAAGTTGGCTCTGCCATGATAATATTATTGTGTTTCCTTCAAATGAACCTAAGTTAATTAGGGTACACTGTAGTAACTAAGATCTTCTACCTTCCACCCCAAAATGCACTGGCTTAAAGAATGTGACTGCTCACTCAAATAACTACCTCTATCTAGGTGAGAGATCAGGTTGACAGAGCAACTCTGCTCAATGCAGTGATTCAGGGATGCAGGCTCCTTCCTTCGTGCTACTCTTTCATCCCCTAGGGTATTGCCTTGACTCTACACATGGACATCACCAGATGGTCAATACCAAAATCAGACTGATTATATTTTTTGCAGCCAAGATGGAGAAGCTGTATATACAGTCAGCAAAAACAAGACTGAGAGCTGACTGTGGTTCAGATCATAAACTCCTTACTGCAAAATTCAGACTTAAATTCAAGAATGTAGGGAAAACCACTAGGCCATTCAGGTATGACCTAAATCAAATCCCTTACAATTATACAGTGGAAGTGACAGATAGATTTGAGGGATTAGATCTGATAGGCAGAGTGCCTGAAGAATTATAGATGGAGATTTGTAACACTGTACAGGAAGCAGCAATCAAAACCATCCCCAAGAAAAAGAAATGCAAAAGGCAAAACAGTTATCGAAGAAGCTTTACAAATAGTTGAGAAAAGAAGAGAAACGAAAGGCAAAGGAGAAAAGGAAAGATATATCCTCTGAATGCAGAGTTCCAAAGAATAGCAAGGAGAGATAAGAAAACCTTCTTAAGTGAACAACGCAAAGAAATAGAGAAAAACAATAGAATGGGAAGGACTAGAGGTCTCTTCAAGAAAATTAGAGATACCAAGGGAACATTTCATGCAAAGATGGGCACAATAAAGGACAGAAATGGTATGGACCTAGCAGAAGCAGAAGATCTTAAGATGTGGCAAAAATATACAGAAAAACTATACAAAAAAGATCCTAATGACATAAAAGACCAGGATGGTGTGATCACTCACCTAGAAGTCAGACATCTTGGAGTGTGAAGTCAAGTGGGCTTTAGGAAGCATCACTACAAACAAAGTTAGTGGAGGTGACGTAATTCCAGCTGAGCTATTTTGAATCCTACAAGATGATGCTGTTAGAGTGCTGAACTCAATATGCCAGCAAATTTGAAAAACTCAGTAGTGGCCACAGGACTGGAAAAGGTCAGTTTTCACTCCAATCCCAAAGAAGAGCAATGCCAAAGAATGTTTAAACTACCACACAATTGCACTCATTTCACTTGTTAGCAAAAGAATGCTCAAAATTCTCCGAGCCAGGCTTCAACAGTATGTGACCCAAGAACTTTCAGATGTTCAAGCTCAACTTAGAAAAGGCCGAGGATGCAGAGATCAAATTGCCAACATCCACTGGATAATAGGATGATTATTTATAATTGCCAACATCCACTGGATAAAGGGAATTCCAGAAAAACATCTACTTCTGCTGCATTGACAATGCTAAAGCCTTAAACTGTGTGGATCACAACAAACAGTGGAGAATTCTTAGAGATGGGAATACCAGACCACCTTGTCTGCCTCTTGCAAAACCTGTATGCAGGTCAAGAAGCAACAGTTAGAACCAGACAACGGACTGGTTTCAAATTGGGAAAGCAGTATGTCAATGGTGTATATTGTCATCCTGCTTATTTAACTTCTATGCAGAGTACATCATCAGAAATGCCGGGCTAGATGAAGCACAAGCTGGAATCAAGATTGCAGGGAGAAATATCGATGCCCTCAGATATGCAGATGACACCACCCTTGTGGCAGAAAGCAAAGAGGAACTAAAGAGCTTCTTGATGAAGGTGAAAGAGGAGAGTGAAAAAGCTGGCTTAAAACTCAACATTCAGAAAACTAAGGTCATGGCATCCGGTCCCATCAGTTCATGGAAAATAGATGGGGAACCAATGGAAACAGTGAAAGACTTTCTTTTCTTGAGCTCCAAAATCACTGAGGGTTGTGACAGCATCCATGAAATTAAAGATGCTTGTTCCTTGGAAGAAAAGCTATGACAAACTTTGACAATGTATTAAAAAGCAGAGTCATTACTTTGCCAACAAAGGTCCATCTAGTCAAAGATATGGTTTTTCCAGTATTCATGTATTGATGTGAGAGTGGGACCAGAAGGAAGGCTGAGCACTGAGGAATTGATGCTTTTGAACTCTGGTGTTGGAGAAGACTCTTGAGAGTCCCTTGAACTGCGAGGAGATCAAACCAGTCGATCCTAAAGGAAATCAACCCTAAATATTCATTGGAAGGACTGAGGCCAAAGCTCCAATACTTTGGCCACCTGATGTGAAGAGCTGACTCATTAGATAAGACTCTGATGTTGGGAAAGATTGTAGGCAGGAGGAGAAGGGGATGACAGAGCTTGAGATGGTTGAATGGCATCACCAACTCAATGGACATGAGTTTGAACAAGCTCTGGGAGATGGTAAAGGACAGGGAAGCCTGGCATGCTGCAGTCCATGGAGTCACAAAGAGCCAGACATAACTAAACAACAACAACGAAGTGGTCAGGGATGTTGGGGAAAATGAATAAAAGTGGCAAAAAATAAGACAGAGTCCATATTGATGAGTGTGCTGCCACGTAGAAAGAAGTAACTCTGCTTGGGAAGGCTTTGCTCTAAGGGCCAAAGGAAGTACGATTACAGACGTCTCTGTGACTAGAGGAAATACAGCCATACCAAAAGACCATCTGGGACTTCCCTGGTGGTCCAGTGGTTGACTCCACAGTGCAGGGGGCACAGGTTTGATCCTTGGTCAGGGAAGATCCTGCATGTCACAAGGCCAAAAAAAAAAAAAGATTGATCTCTGAAAATCTGAGAATGGAGAAATGAGGCCCTCTGACAAAAGACAGACAACTTCTTTTCTTTGATTCCAGGAGAACGAGCCCAGTCCTCTCCTGGGCTTTTTCATTCATGTGTTCCTTCCTGTCAAGACTGACTTTCATGTAAACGATTTAGTAATCTGTCAGTTTGTGAATTTGTAGTCTGTAATTGTGACCTTCTGATTCCTAGTCCTGCATAGTTACCTCTCATCTCTTCCAAATTTCCCCTTAACTAAAAGAGTAGAAATAGAAAGAGAATAAACCAAAATCCTTAAGAGTAAAAATATTATGGATCATCTAGAGATGAGAGATTTACACATATTTCCAGAAAACAGAAAGTAAATGGGATGATATTAAGGATGAAAGTTAGGATAGAAAAAAAAACAAACAAACACAAAAAACATAGTAAAAAATAAGCTATGAGGAGGAATTCTTGCTGGCTCTCAGACTAGCAGTCATTCTATCTCCTCTCAGTGTTGCTGGGTATTGGCAAAACCCTGCATACGTAAACTCAATGTCCACGGGACTGTTTGAAGCCTTGGAAAAGTACTATTTCCTCTGCACTGGAAGAATGCAAGGAAATTCTCCAATTGTCTGTGGTGGTAGAAGAAAAATCTCATAGTTGAACAAAAGAGGAGAAATAGAATATTTCCATTTAAAGATGATGACAGGACTCTAAGACATATATTGATTGCCAGAAAGACTAATGAGTCTTCACAGACAGCTCAGAACACCAAAAACCATGGTTCATTAAAAACAAGCAAAAATGAAGACACTGAAAAATAAGGAAAGAGAAACTTGAAAACAAAACAGCTCTGTTTTAGGTCCTGAAAAGACCTAGCTTTTCAATTCCCATATGCTTTATCACGCTCTTGTGAACTGATGGAAAATTCATAGTTTTTAAATTTTACAAAAAAAAAAAAATTAAGTTGAAGGACAACTGAAAAATATAGCTGTCAACAGACCTAGCCTAGAAGAAATGCTTTAAAAGTTTTTCAAGATTGAAGGGAAATATATCATGTCAGACACAGTATCAGAGGAAAACTCCCTGGTATCAGAGGAAACTGCATCTTCAGGAATGAAGAAAGAATTCTAGAAAAGGTAAACAGCTGAGAAATATAAGACCTCTTACTTATTCTTCCATTAAGCCTTAAAACGCATATAACTATTTAAAGCAAAAGCTATAACATTCTGCTGTAAGGTTTTCAGTGTCTGTAAATGTAATATATATGGACAATTATAAAAAACTTCAGTACTGGTGGATAAAGACATGTATTGTACAAGATTTCAACATTTTCCATGAAACAGAGCAATATTAACTCTAACTGGGCTTCCCGGGTGGTTCAGTAGTGAAGAATCCATTCTCAGTGCAGGAGATGCAGGTTCGATCCCTGGGTCAGGAAGATTCCCTGGAGAAGGAAATAGCAACCCACTCCAGTATTCCTGCCTGGGAAACCTCATGGACAGAGAAGCTTGGCAGGCTAAAGTCCATAGGATTGCAAAAGAGTTGAACACAACTTAGTGACTAAGCAACAACAACAGTAACTTTAACTAGACTCTGAGTAATAGGCATGTATGCTGTAATCACTAGGAAAAGTATTAAAGTAACAAAAAATCAAGAAAAACAACAAAAAAGATGGCTCAAACAGAAAATCAACGTTAAAGCAGTATACCTAAGTCCATGCAAAGTAATCTGTAACAACAAGCAGCTGACTTTCTAGGGTCCATGGTGAAGGGAGAGACAGATAGCATAGGGCAAAAGAACCTTTGGGGGATGGTGGAAAGATTCATTATATTGATTGTGATGACAGTGTCATAGGTATATACATATGTTCAGTTCAGTTCAGTCACTCAGTCGTGTCCAACTCTTTGCGACCCCATGAATCACAGCACGCCAGGCCTCCCTGTCCATCACCAATTCCCGAAGTTCACTCAAACTCATGTCCATCGAGCCAGTGATGCCATCCAGCCATTCTCTTTCGTCCCCTTCTCCTCCTGCCCCCAATCCCTCCCAGCATCAGAGTCTTTTCCAGTGAGTCAACTCTTCGCATGAGGTGGCCAAAGTATTGGAGTTTCAGCTTTAGCATCAGTCCTTCCAATGAACACCCGGGATGGACCCGACTGATCAAATCATAGACTTTAAATATGTGCAGTTTATTGTAGCTCAAATCACAAATTAATAAAAGGCAAATGTCATACCTAATACATCCAGTTCTTGTGCTGATCAATTATATCCCTTCTACAGTTCCCAACATGAATCCAAGATGACCTAAAAAAAATAACTTCTCCCTATTCCAATATCCAACTCCTAAAGACAATATATCTTGAAATTTTTTATATGATTGTCATTGAAACTCTCCACTATCTCAAGGTGGTGGGGCAGGGAGAAAAGCCAACAAGATCTTCTAAGAGTCAGATCTATAACTGCTCAGAACGTCTGTTTAAAATAACATCCAGTCCCCTCTTTGCTACTGGCAATGTGATATACAGACAGTACACAAGTACCTACAACATTAATCTACATTAATACCTAAGACAGGTGTTTCAAGAAACTGCGTTTGAGTCCTGGTGCTGCTACTAACTTGGCTTCCCTGGTGGCTCAGAACATAAAGAATCTTCCTGGAACTGGGGAGACCCAGGTTTGATCCCTGGATCGGGAAGATCCCCTGGAGAAGGAAATGGCAACCCACTCCAGTATTCTTGCCTGGAAAATCCCATGGACAGAGGAGCCTGGTGGGCTATTCTCCATGGGGTAGCAAAGAGTCGGACAGGACTGAGTGACACACTTCTGCTACTAACTACCTATGTGATCATGGATAAGCAACTTATTCTCTTTGTGCCTCAGTATCCTCATTTATGAGACAGGCACAGAAATATATATACCAGCGTTTGAGAGAATTAAATGGGTTGATGCACATCGTGCGAAGAGTTGACTCACTGGAAAAGACTCTGATGCTGGGAGGGATTGGAGGCAAGAGGAGAAGGGAACAACAGAGAATGAGATGGCTGGATGGCATCACCGACTCGATGGACATGACTTTGAGTGAACTCCGGGAGTTGGTGATAGACAGGGAGGCCTGGTGTGCTATGATTCATGGGATCACAAAGAGTCGGACACAACTGAGCGACTGAATTGAAATGAACTGAACTGAACTGAACTGAAAGACTTAGAAACAGCATGTGTAGCAGGGATTAAGACCTCTATCAGCATATAAGTTCCAACAGGGCAGCATATTTTATATGTTCTCTGTACTGTCTCTTAGATTACGATCTGATACTGAGTAAGCACAAAAAAGTATTTATTGAATACATTTTCTTAGTGAAAAAAAAATGGTAGCCTTTTTGTGGTAGCAGTAATGGGTTTTCCAACCCATTCATTAATTTAACAAATATGTGAAGAGATTTTACCATGATGCAGGCACTATTCCAATTACAGTGACTGTAACAATTCTGCATTAATACGTATGGAGAACATCAGTCTATTTCTAACATGTAACTCCCCCCAAAACAAACTGTAAGAAATGTTCTGTCTTTATTTGCCATGTGTGTAGTCATACATAAGACTCCCTCCTCCCCCTTTCTTTCTTAAATTTCTTCCTTCCTTTAAAAGGCTAATGTTTCCTGGGATGAATTTTCTCTAGAAATCACCCCTTCTTGCCCTAGATACCAGAGAGCCATTGAGTATTTGCAATCTCGTCAATTGCAGGTGTATCTTTAAATACAATATTCCCCTAGATGATCTGGGGCACAGTCAGGGGGTTAGAACTTTATGCAAGGATAACATATAGACCATTTCATTCACTGCAGATCTTACACTTGTAAAATTACAAATTTCATCCCTGAGTAAGAAGCCATGGTGACAGACTCTCATCATTAAGGCATCTTGTATGAGGCATGTTTACTTATTTTTCTGCTGTCTTCTTAGAGTTGATTTGGGGGACTTTCACACCAACAAGAGTTCAGGGGTAGGTATTGGGTGACAGCACAGTAGCCTACCTCCTGGTTCCTAAACCAAAGTGGATCATAAGGTCAGACACTCAGCATCCAGGCCCCCTATTGCTGCTCAGAGTTTGTGCTCAGCTCCCCCTGCAGTTTCCATCACTGTGTCAGTCAGAGCACAGTAGTACACAGCCGAGTCTGACTCTTGGGCTGAGGCTTTCTCCAAGTGGAACGAGGTGGTTTCTGTATTGTATGTGGCTTCAAAACCTTTGTTGCTTCCCTTCTCGTTGCCCCTCTGGGCTTGCAGAAGGAGCTGTGGACCTTCTCCAAGATACTGGACATACCAGAAAAGGGCAGGGTACTGTTTGGTTTCATAGGAGCAGTTCACAGTCAGAGACTCCCCCTCTGAGAGGGACACTTGGCCTTTTGGCTGAGTCACCAAATCTCCATTGCTTCCTCCTGGGGAAAAAAAAAAATAGTCCTTGTTACCTTGGCGCAATACAGGGCTCTACCCCTTAGTGAAAACTGTGGTTAAAGAGTATACCACTATAATGAAACAAAAGACTCTAAGCTCTAGGTACAATTTTACTTACCAAACATTAAGAATAGCACAATCACTGATCCTGGAGGAGAGTTCATTCTTAGAGTCTCTGTTGTCTTTGAGTCTTGATTGCTTAGTGTGAGAAAAACTTAAGGTCACAGTGAACAGATGATGGAGAGGTCAGAATTTCAGCAGGAAACGTGTATGTTTTAAGAAGATGCACCCCCTTGTGGGCAAAATGCTATACTCAGAGGAATGCTAACCCGTTCTCCTGTCAAAATTCAGTCATACAGCTTCATTTCTGGCTTTATTTTTATGACACCTGTTAGCTTTCAAGATGTTGCTGTTGTCATTTAGTTGCTAATTCATGTACAACTCTTTTGTGCCCTCCATGGACTGCAGCCCTTCAGGCTCCTCTGTCTATGGAATTTCCCAAGCAAGAATACTGGTGTGGGTTGCCATTGCCTTTTCCAAGGGATCTTCGCAACCCAGAGATCAAACCTGCATCTCTTGCATTTGCAGGCAGATCCACTGAGCCACCAGGGAAGCCCAGTTTTCAAAATAGTCCTTTGTAAATCTAAAGAGCATTTGGTATTTTTCACATGCCTATTTTTTTTCCCAGCACACAGCCTAACATAGAAGCTCATACCATATTTCTGCAAACTGTCCAAATTTTCTTTTCTTTTCTCAATTTTGGCTGAATTGGGTCTTCATTGTGGCATGCAGTCTTTCTCTACTTGTGGCTCACTGGCTTCTCTTCTTACAGAGCATGGGCTCTAGATTGCGAGGGCTCTGTAGTTGCAATGCAGGGGTTTCTCTAGGCATGGCACACAGGTTCTCTAGTTGCCCCAAGGCATGTGGGATCTTAGTCCTCAGACTAGGGACCAAACCCATGAGCCCAGCACTGGAAAGCAGACTCTCAACCACTGGACCACCAGGGGAGTCCCACTTTTACTTACTTAGCCATTTTTGGCCTCTTTGTGATCCACTGAAATGTCATACAAGCAAGTTTTACAGAAAAATCAGAGGAACATCAATAAGACAAATCTAGTCATTAGTAGACACAACCTTTCTACCTCAATGAACCTATGAGACATGCCCAAGATCATGCTGGAGAGTTCTGACAAAATGTTGTCCCCTGGAAAAGGGAATGGCAAACCATTTCAGTTTTCTTGCCTTGAGAACCCCATTGAACAGTATGAAAAGGCAAAAATATATGACACCAAAAGATGAACTCCCCAGGTCGGTAGGTGCCCAATACACTTACTGGAGAAAAGTGGATTAATAGTTACAGAAAGAATGAAGTGGCTAAGTTAAAGGAGAAACAACGCCAGTTGTGAATGTGTCTGGTGGTAAAAGTAAAGTCTGATGCTGTAAAGAACAATATTGCATAGGAACCTGGAATCTTAGGTCCATGAATCAAGGTAAATTGGAAGTGGTCAAACAGGAGATGGCAAGAGTGAACATCAACATTTTAGGAATCAATGAACTAAAATGGACAGGAATGGGAGAACTTAATTCAGATAACCATCATATCTACTATTGTGGGCAAGGATCCCTTAGAAGAAATGGAGTAGCCATCATAGTCAACAAGAGTCCAAAATGCAGAATTTGGGTACAATCTCAAAAATGACAGAACGATCTCGATTTGTTTCCAAGGCAAACCATTCAATATCACAGTAATGCAAGTCTATGCCCCAACCACTTATGCCAAAGAAGCTGAAGCTGAACAGTTCTATGAAGATCTACAAGACCTTCCAGAACTAACACCAAGAAAAAAAGATGTTCTTTTTATCATAGGGTACTAGAATGCAAAAGTCAAGAACTACCTAGAGTCACAGACAAGTTTGGCCTTGGAGTACAAACTGAAGCAGGGCAAAGACTAACAGTTTTGCTGATAGAACACACTGATCATAGCAAACACCCTCTTCCAACAATGCAAGAGACGACTCTACACATGGACATCACCAGATGGTGATGCCGCAATCTGATTGATTATATTCTTTGCACCTGAAGATGGAAAAGCTCTGCTGCTGCTGCTGCTGCTGCTAAGTCATTTCAGTCGTGTCCAACTCTGTGAGACCCCACAGACAGCAACCCACCAGGCCCCCCCCGTCCCTGGGATTCTCCAGGCAAGAACACTGGAGTGGGTTGCCATTTCCTTCTCCAATGTGTGAAAGTGAAAAGTGAAAGTGAAGTCGCTCAGTCGTGTCCGACCCTTAGCGACCCCACGGACTGCAGCCTACCAGGCTCCTCCATCCATGGAATTTTCCAGGCAAGAGTACTGGAGTGGGTTGCCATTGCCCTCTCCATGGAGAAGCTCTATTAGTCTGCAAAAATAAGATGGGAGCTGACTGTGGATCAGATCATGAACTGCTTATTGTGAAATGGAGACTTAAATCAAAGACAGTAGGGAGAACCACTAAGTCAGTCAGTCAGTCAGTCATTTTAGTTGCTCTGTCATGTCCGACTCTTTGTGACCCCATGGACTGCAGTATGCTGGGCTTCCCTGTCCATCACCAACTCCCAGAGCTTGCTCAAACTCATGTCCATTAAGTCGGTGATGCCACCATCCTCTGTCGTCCCCTCTCCTCCTGCCTTCAATCTTTCCCAGCAGCAGGGTCTTTTCTAATGAGTTAGCTCTTCCCATCAGGTGGCCAAAGTATTGGAGCTCCAGTTTCAGCATCAACCTTCCAATGAATATTCAGGACTGATTTCCTTTAGGATTGACTGCTTGGATCTCCTTGCAGGCCAAGGGACTCTCGAGAATTTTCTCCAGCACCATAGTTCAAAAGCATCAATTCTTTGATGCTCAGCTTTCTTTATGATTCAACTCTCACATCCATACATGACTACTTGAAAAACCATAGCTTTGACAAGACATACTTTTGTCAACAAAGTTATGTCTCTGCTTAATATGCTGTCTAGGTTGGTCATAGCTTTCCTTCCAAGGAGCAAGTGTCTTTTAATTTCATGGCTGCAGTCACCATCTGCAGTGCTTTTTGTTTCCCCATCTATTTGCCGTGAAGTGATGGGACCGGATGCCATGATCTTAGTTTTTTGAATGCTGAGTTTTAAGCCAACTTTTTCACTCTCCTCTTTCACTTTCATCAAGAGGCTCTTTGGTTCCTGTTTGCTTTATGCCATAAGGGTGGTATCATCTGCATATCTGAGGTTATTGATATTTCTCCCAGTAATCTTGATTCCAGCTTGTTCTTCATCCAGCCCACAATTTCACATGATGTACTCTGCATACAAGTTAAATAAGCAGGTAGCCTTGACATACTCCTTTCCCAATTTGGAACCAGTTCATTGTTCCATGTCTGGTTCCAACTGGTCTTCTTGACCTGCATGGAACAACAGACTAGTTCCAAATCGGGAAAGGAGTACATCAAGTTTGTGTATTGCAACCCTGCTTATTTAACTTATATGCAGACCCTGATGCTGGGAAAGATTGAGGGCAGGAGGAGAAGGGGACAACAGAGGATGAGATGATTGGATGGCATCACCGACTCGATGGACATGGGTTTGGGTAAACTCCGGGAGTTGATGATGGACAGGGAGGCTTGGCGTGCTGCGGTTCATGGGGTCGCAAAGAGTCGGACACGACTGAGCGACTGAGCTGAACTGAACTGAACCTGACTTTTGGAACTCAGGTAAGGGGACTCAGAATGTCTTTTGTGCCCAGGAGCCTCACAGGGTCTTGCTTGGTTTCAGTCTTCTGTTCACAAAATGAGTAATAACAGAATATGGCTCAATTTGTTAATATCATCATCGTTATCTCTTTGTCATCATCATCTTTTATTTTGTGTTCAGTTTAGAAGTCTCAAATTTTTGGACTATTTTTTCATCTAAAGGAATATACATTTTATATTCAGGAGAAATATTTTAAAAGACAGAGAAATACATTTAACCTTGTGTATTTCTCATCCAGTTCTGCCTTAGTCACAAAAAACTGGGCAGAATCAATTTCTTGCTTAAAAACAAGTGTCATCTACAAACTGGCACTTACCAAGAGCATTTCCAATGACTGAACAACAAAGGCATTTGCCATCTGCCTCTATGGAGACTGAACTCCATGCTGTTGACCTTCAACAATCCCTGAGGGAGTTCAGGGTGGAGTGAGGCTGTCTGTGCTCCAGGGAATCTGGTGGGACAAGTCTTTAGATAGTTGGATGCTTTTAGGAACAGATTTTATTATCTGAGATATTATTTATTATCTCAATCCTTGCATCTCCTCATATCTAAAGAAGCCCTAAATCCTTTCATGGTGACATCAGATCTTCATGACTAACAAAAAACCTTTTGTAAATTGAGTGCTTCATGGTATTGAACTCCTCCTTCACCAAAACCTTGGGTTTCCCTGGTGGCTCAGAGGTTAAAATGTCTGCCTGCAATGTGGGAGATCTGGATTCAATCCCTGGGTCAGGAAGATTCCCTGGAGAAGGAAATGGCAACCCATTCCAGTATTCTTGCCTGGAGAATCCCATGGATGGAGGAGCTTCGTGGGCCACCGTCCACAGAGTCGCAAAGAGTCGGACAGGACTGAGTGACTTCACTTTCACCAAAACCTTATATATTGACTTTCCCCCCCTGCCACTTTGGAGTGATCTCTCAGAGCTATCTGAGATGCTACCTCCTGGTCTGCAGACCTCATTTTGCCCCAAATAAAACTTAACTCACAACTCTCAAGTTGTACATCCTTTTTTAGTCAACACAAGCAAAATGAAAAACTTTTCAAGTTCTCAGGTATTTTTAGGCATATTTTGTTTGTTTTGTACTCTGAAAAATTAGACTGTTTGAAAGCTTGCCACCCTTAAGTATATATATCTCATTAGCTTGAGATTTATTTTGGACTAATTGCTTTTAAGAAACAGAAGTCTCAGTAAGTCTTTCTTTTAAATCTCCCCCTTATCTGCCTCAAAGAATTTAGATTGTCAGAAATAAAGAAAATTTGCTGTATCCTCCTAGGTTCTTCTGTCTGGTCTAAGAATTAAACTGACATGAGACAAATTAACAGGAGAAAATCAAACAGAAGTTTAATAACATGTATGCTTGGAAGAGACCTAGGAGAACTGACTAAAATAGCAGAGACTCTCATCTTAAATATGGTCTTCAACTAAAGACAAAAGAGGATGTTGAGGGTGGTGATTTGGGACTTCAAAAGGGTGGATGGCAATTCACACGGAGATGGAAAAGCAAATTTTGATAAATGTTTGTTGGGCCATGTAGAGACAATGGGACACAGAGAGGAACTTTAACAAACAGACTTTTCTTGGTTCCTGTCAACACACTCTTTCATGCTATAATTATCTATGGTGATGACTTCCTTCCTGAAACAGGTCCTCTATTTACATTTTAGGCAGTTAAGGGAAAGATCAAAAATTCTTCATGAGTCTTTTGGGCTTTCAAAATAACAAACCTAAATTAATCCTCATGCCAAAGATACATTTTCAGGTGGTAAATTTTTTTCCCCTACGAGATAAAAGGCCTGGAAGGGCCAGAAAGAGCACTATCACCAGGGACATCTACAAAGAATGTGGGCTAGCTGTGGTGGAGAAAACTCAGCAGAGCCTAGAGACCAAAGTCCTCTGTTTCCCCAACTCACACAGTCAGTATCAGCAGTGCTGAGACTATAAAATGGACCCCCCCCACAATGTGGCCAATCCAGTGCTCTATCTCACACCCTTTGGCCCTTTAAGTAACCCGCATTTTGTTTTCTAAGCCTTTGTGGGTTACACAGGCAGCAGCTCTGTCTGCTGTGAGTGGATGGCAGGGCCCTGCTGAGCGTCTGGTACAATACAGAGGTAGGTGGCTGAGACGCAGGCTGGGAGGCTGGGATATAAAAGGAGCTGTCTGAGCCTGGTGTCAGAGGTCGCCCTCAGTCTTCTGTTTCTCACGTTCACTTTCCTGTATTAGAATGAAGACGACCAAGCCTCTTCCCAAATCTTGTCGGTACCACTGTAAGGATACTGGAGAATAATCTGTTCAGTTACAGGTCACAATGGCCTTTTCACCCTCCTGAAAGACCAAGGACTAGGGATTCTGTTCCATCTTTTGGCTACTCATCCCTAGACATAAACGCTAGGCCAGATACAGGAGGTTGACACTAACACTCTTAAGAGCCATGTTTTCTTCCCACAACGCCAGGTATAACCAAAGATGAAGCAGAGTGGATCCTGATCCTCCTCGCTCCATCCTGTGGGCTATGTCCCTGGATCTCTTTCTCTTCATCACCAGGAAGCCTCCAACTCAAAGTCCACTGGAAGCCACAAAATGACTAACAACTCCCAGGAACTGTAGCATTCTTCTCCCCAACTGTGGCTTGAAAGGTGGACTCAGCCTCCTCAGTCAGAGAGCTACTCTCTAGTTTGGCAAGTATTACTGGGGTTCTTCTATTGAAGGAAGTCTCCACTTCCTACCCAACTAATCCATGACAAGCCTGTTCAGTCTTTACATACACACACTGACCTAATTCAACTCTAAAGTGAACTTTCTCTCAAGTCTGAGAAAGAACCTGAAAAAAAATGGAAACACTGCCATCTTGTGTTCAGCAGGTTTTTACAAAATGTAATGTGCTCTAGAGAGGGCTTCCCTGGTGGCTCAGACAGTAAAGAATCTGTCTGCAAGAAGGAGACCCAGGTTCAATCCCTGGGTCAGGAAGATCCTCTGGAGAAAGGAATGGCTACCCACTCCAGTATGTGTTCTAGAACAGTGCTTCTCAAATTTACTACACAAACAAAGCACCTGAAGATTTTGCCAAGACACGAATTCTGTTCCATTAGGACTGGGATAGGACTGGATAGTCTAAGTTTCTAACAAACTTACTGGTGATGCTGGTGCTGCTGGTCCTCAGATCACACTTTAAGTAGCAAGTCTAGAACAATGTTTGTTGAGCCTCAGTACATACAAACTGAATTTGTAGTATTAGGTTTGGGCTTCCCTGAGAGCTCAGCTGGTAAAGAATCTGTCTACAATGCAAGAGACCCTGGTTAGATTCCTGGGTCAGAGGATCCCCTGGAGAAGGGATAGGCTACCCACTCCAATATTCTTTGGCTTCCCTGGTGGCTCAGATGGTAAAGAATCTGCCTGCAGTGCCAGAAATCTTGGTTTGATCCCTGGGTTGGAAAGATCCCCTGGAGGAGGACATGGCAACCCACTCCACTGTTTTTGCCTGGGAAAATCGCCATGGACAGAGGAGCCTCGCGGGCTACAGTGCATGGGGTAACAGAGTCAGACACAGCTGAGTGGTTTTCATTTTCACTTTTTTCACTTTCAAGTTTGACACAGGACAAATGATAAGGTTTCCCAAGGTCTCCATGCCATTGCCCAGACTATTCTGCTATTCCCATGACAGTTATCAGAGGCTTTCATGAGCTCCAGATAATGTAAACATAGAAGAATGCATGACTGAATTCTAGGAAACCTCAGATCCAAGGATTGAATCTCCTCTCTTCAGCCCTATTTACCTCCCCACAGGTAGGAAAAGTATTGCTTTGACTCCAAATTTTCTTTCTTCTTAGTCTTATTGGGCTAGCATAAGTAAATAGTTAAAATCCAATGATAACTCAGTGATGTTTCTGAATTCATAAGAATGCTCCCTGAAAGGTCCTGTAAATTTTTTTAAAAAATACAACAGTCCTATCCTGGTGAGTCAGTGGTAAAGAATTTGCCTGCCAATGTAGGAGACACAGGTTCAATCCCTAGTCTGGGAAGATCGCATATGCCACGGAGCAACTAAACCCATGCACCACAACTACTGAACTTGTGCTTTAGAGCCCACGAGCCACACCTACTAAGCCCATCCACCCTAGAGCCTTTGCTGTGCAACAAGAGAAGCCACCACAATGAAAAGCTTGCACAGTGCAACCAGAAAACAGCCCCTGCTTGCTGCAACTAGAGAAAAGCCCAACAGCAATGAAGACCCAGCACAGCCAAAAATAAATAAATAAAATTCTTAAAAATACACCCGTCCTCTGACTATAGATATCAGAGTTTCTTTTCCACTTTGGTATTTTCAGGATGAATTAGTTATTGCCTCAAATATATTTAAGCCATACTTGTGCCTAGATGGATGGATAGATGGACAAGTGAATGGAAAAAAGAAGAGAATCATCTAGAGTATGATGAGAAATAAACCTAGAAGGAGAGTTCAGGTTTAGAAAGCAGATTTTGAATGCCTAAATTCATTGTGCAGGTTATTTATTAGCAAATAACTACTGAGGCTTTTGAGCAAGTGAGTATTGTGAAAATTCCATACGTTTAATCTGGCTGCTTGTCCACAAGAGGAATTTGGAGAAGGAGGTGGTAGGCATTATGAAGTAATCTTTAAGAGACTATGTTCCAGCCTCAAACTAATCTAGAAACTCAGTTCTTTCATTAAATCTCTCTGACTGAGCTTCAGCAAGCTATTTAATGTCTTCAAGTACCATTTTCCTTGCCTATAAAATATGGATACTATCAGGATGTTATTACGAGGAATGGATAGACAAACGTACATGAAATTCTTTGTACATTCATCATACACAGTAAGAACTATTGATAGAGGAAAAAGAATACAAGGCATACTGTATAACCAATCAGGAGCCCATTTCTGCCTTCTCACTGTGAAGTAGAGGTGACTGAACCAGGGTCACTAAACCTCAGAGCTAGAAGGAATTT